>NC_138188.1:165955424-166240424 GCF_964194105.1 Spermophilus citellus
AGGTGGGCTTTAGACTCTGCGCTGCAGCTATTCTTCAAGAAATATAGTGGGATGTGGTGGTGTACACCTGTAATCCCTGCTGCTGAAGAGATTGAGGCAGGAGGATCCCAAGTTCAAAGCCAGCCTCAGCAAAAGTGAGGTGCAACTCAGTGAGACCCTGTCTCTAGATAAAATACAAAAAGAGGCTGGGATGTGGTTCAGTGCTTGAGTTCCCCTGATAATCCTGGTACCCGAGTCCCCTCCCTTCCCCTTCCCCTCCCCCTCCCCTTCCCTTCCCCTTCCCTTCCCTTCCCCTTCTCCTTCCCTTCCCTTCCCTTCCCTTCCCTTCCCTTCCCTTCTCCTTCCCTTCTCCTTCTCCTTCCCTTCCCTTCCCTTCCCTTCCCCTTCTCCTTCCTTCCCTTCTCCTTCCCTTCCCTTCCCTTCCCCCTTCCCTTCCCCTTCTCCTTCCTTCCCTTCTCCTTCCCTTCCCTTCCCTTCCCCTTCTCCTTCCTTCCCTTCCCCCTTCCCTTCCCTTCCCTTCCCTTCCCTTCCCTTCCCCTTCTCCTTCCTTCCTTCTCCTTCCCTTCCCTTCCCCTTCTCCTTCCTTCCCTTCCCCCTTCCCTTCCCTTCCCTTCCCTTCCCTTCCCTTCCCTTCCCCTTCTCCTTCCTTCCCTTCTCCTTCCCTTCCCTTCCCCTTCTCCTTCCTTCCCTTCCCCCTTCCCTTCCCTTCCCTTCCCTTCCCTTCCCTTCCCTTCCCTTCCCTTCCCTTCCCTTCTCTTCCCTTCCCTTCCCCTTCTCCTTCCTTCCCTTCTCCTTCCCTTCCCTTCCCCTTCTCCTTCCTTCCCTTCTCCTTCCCTTCCCTTCCCTTCCCTTCCCCTTCTCCTTCCTTCCCTTCTCCTTCCCTTCCCTTCCCTTCCCTTCCCCCTTCCCTTCCCCTTCTCCTTCCTTCCCTTCTCCTTCCCTTCCCTTCCCTTCCCCTTCTCCTTCCTTCCCTTCCCCCTTCCCTTCCCTTCCCTTCCCTTCCCTTCCCTTCCCTTCCCCTTCTCCTTCCTTCCCTTCTCCTTCCCTTCCCTTCTCCTTCCCTTCCCTTCCCCTTCTCCTTCCTTCCCTTCCCCCTTCCCTTCCCTTCCCCTTCTCCTTTCTTCCCTTCTCCTTCCCTTCCCTTCCCCTTCTCCTTCCTTCCCTTCCCCCTTCCCTTCCCTTCCCCTTCTCCTTTCTTCCCTTCTCCTTCCCTTCCCTTCCCCTTCTCCTTCCTTCCCTTCTCCTTCTCCTTCCTTTTCTCCCTTCCCTTCTCCTTCCCTTCCCTTCCCCTTCTCCTTCTCTTCCCTTCCCCTTCTCCTTCCTTCCCTTCTCCTTCCCTTCCCTTCTCCTTCCCTTCCCTTCCCCTTCTCCTTCCTTCCCTTCCCCCTCCCCTTCCCTTCCCTTCCCTTCCCTTCCCTTCCCTTCCCTTCCCTTCCCTTCCCTTCCCCTTCTCCTTCCTTCCCTTCTCCTTCCCTTCCCTTCTCCTTCCCTTCCCTTCCCCTTCTCCTTCCTTCCCTTCTCCTTCCCTTCCCTTCCCTTCCCCCTTCCCTTCCCTTCCCCTTCTCCTTCCTTCCCTTCTCCTTCCCTTCCCTTCCCCTTCTCCTTCCTTCCCTTCCCCCTTCCCTTCCCTTCCCTTCCCCTTCTCCTTCCTTCCCTTCTCCTTCCCTTCCCTTCCCCTTCTCCTTCCTTCCCTTCTCCTTCTCTTCCCTTCTCCTTCCCTTCCCTTCTCCTTCCCTTCTCCTTCCCTTCCCCTTCTCCTTCTCCTTCCCTTCCCCTTCTCCTTCCTTCCCTTCTCCTTCCCTTCCCTTCTCTTCCCTTCTCCTTCCCTTCCCCTTCTCCTTCCTTCCCTTCTCCTTCCCTTCCCTTCTCCTTCCCTTCTCCTTCCCTTCTCCTTCCCTTCCCTTCTCCTTCTCTTCCCTTCTCCTTCCCTTCTCCTTCCATTCCCCTTCTCCTTCCCTTCTCCTTCTCTTCCCTTCTCCTTCCCTTCTCCTTCCCTTCCCCTTCTCCTTCCCTTCCCTTCTCCTTCTCTTCCCTTCTCCTTCCCTTCCCCTTCTCCTTCCCTTCCCTTCTCCTTCTCTTCCCTTCTCCTTCCCTTCCCCTTCTCCTTCCCTTCCCCTTCTCCTTCCTTCCTTTCTCCTTCCCTTCCCTTCCCTTCTCCTTCCCTTCCCCTTCTCCTTCCTTCCCTTCTCCTTCCCTTCCCTTCCCTTCTCCTTCCCTTCCCTTCCCCTTCCCTTCCCTTCTCCTTCCCTTCCCTTCTCCTTCCCTTCCCTTCTCCTTCCCTTCTCCTTCCCTTCCCCTTCTCCTTCCTTCCCTTCTCCTTCCCTTCCCTTCTCCTTCCCTTCCCTTCTCCTTCCCTTCCCCTTCTCCTTCCTTCCCTTCTCCTTCCCTTCCCTTCTCCTTCTCTTCCCTTCTCCTTCCCTTCTCCTTCCCTTCCCCTTCTCCTTCCCTTCCCTTCCTCTCCTTCCCTTCCCTTCTCCTTCCCTTCCCTTCTCCTTCCCTTCCCTTCTCCTTCCCTTCCCTTCTCCTTCCCTTCCCTTCCCCTTCCCTTCCCTTCTCCTTCTCTTACCCTTCCCTTCCCCTTCCCTTCCCTTCTCCTTCCCTTCCCCTTCCCTTCCCTTCCCCTTCTCCTTCCCTTCCCTTCTCCTTCCCTTTCCTTCTCCTTCCCTTCCCTCCTCCTTCCCTCCCTCCTTCCTTCCTTCCTTCCTTTCTCTCTCTCTCTCTTTTTTTTTTTTTTTTTTTGCGGGGGTGCCGCTTTAGAGAGCCTGTCTATAGTGCTGAAGAGGCTTCCTACCCCTTTCCAGCCATTGTGTGAGGGGTGCTCCACCTGGGTTTCCACAGGACCGTGCTCTGAGCAGCTAAGTACCAGCACAGGTGCATCCAGTGTCTCCAAGAAGCCAGTCACTAAAGACCCAAAGCTGCAGAGTGGAAGTTTCTATAAATCTGTGTTTTTTATCAACAGTATCATTTATGTTAACATGGTGGATTCATTTAAAAAATTTAAGTGAACTAAATATTTTAAAAATTTCTGTTTAAGTTTTAATTTGATATATATTGATAGATGTGATCCATGTAAACAAAAGCTCAGTTTTTAAGATTGTGAAGGGACCCTGAGTCCAGAACATTGGAGAGATGCTGGCTATGCAGCTTTTATTAGATGTTTTCATAGATTTATTTGTATTTTTATAACATTTTAAGCTGTTGCCTGATACACAAGATTTCTGTTTTTATATATATATATATATATATATATATATATATATATATATACACATATATATATATAATATGAATAATATATATATGAATATATATATGAATAATATATATATGAACAACCAAGTGTTTCAGGTCTTTGAATTTATAAAAATTATATGAATTGACTGGCTGCTCATGATTCAGGAATATTCCTTTCAGCATTTATTTCTTTTTCATAATAACTCATTCCAGTGAATTGTCCTTTAACAGAATTTTGACTTATACATTTCTTGAAGAATTTCAGTGCCATTGGGGCATGCCTATCATCTCAGCTATTGGGAGGCCAAGGCAGGAGGATTGCAAGATTGGGGCCAGCCTGGGCAACTTAGCCAGATGCTATCTCAAAATAAAGTTTTAAAAAAGACCTGGAAATGGAACTCAGTAGTAGAGCACTTGCTTAGAATGTATGAGGTATTGGGTTCAATCACCAATATGGCGAATAAAAAAAAAAAGAATTTCAATATCAGGTCAAATAGCACATGACCCTGCTTGTATAAACGAGTCCAAAACAGTCACATTTGTAGAAGCAGAGAGTAGGATGGTAGTGGCAGGGCTGGGCAGGGAGAATCTGGGAGGTGCCAGTCACAGCAAGATAAGTAACTCCTGGAGACCCACTGTACTGCATGGTGTATATGGTTAATAGTCCTCTAGTGTATGCCTAAAAGTCTTTTAGGAAAGTAGATTCTATGTTCTCTGTTCTTATCTCACAACAGAAAGGGAGGGAGCAGACTTTTAGAGGTGATTGTCATGATTATGGTGACAGTGTGTTAGCTTTTCATCACTGTGTCTAAAAGACCCGACAAGAACAACTTGGAGGAGGGGAAGTTTTATTTTGGCTTGTGATTTTAGAGGTTCAGTCAGCTGGCCCCAAGACAGATATGTCATGGTGTGAGGGTGTGGCAGAGGAGAGCTGTCAGCTGTGGTAGCCAGGAAGAGGGTGTGGGGGAAGGGCCAGGCAGGGCCCAGTCCCCAAGGCCATGCCTCTCCAGCCATGCCCCACCTGCCTGCAGTTTTCACCATTTACCAGTAATACAAATCATTAATCCATCAAATGGGTGGACCTGCTGGTCAGAGCCCTCCTGAGCCACCACTGCCTAAGAGCCTGCCTCTGAGCTTCCTGCCACGTGGACGTGTCCTCAGCACGCTGAGCTCTGGGCAGACCTTCCAGATCCAACCACGTTTCATGGGTATATATTTACCTTTAAGCTTTTCAAGATATATACATCAAACACATACAAATTTTTGTCATTCAAGCCTCAATTTAAAACAGGAATATCAATACCATGATTTAAGTTTAATACTGTAAACTTTTCCCATGCTTCATTGCCAACGTCCCCTGCCTGTTCAGCTCCTGCCTTTGTCTTATGACTGAGTTTAAACTTTCTTGTTGAATTTCTGACTTCCATTAAGACCCTCTTCACCCTTCAGAGTCAGCAGGTCCTGCTGCTCTGCTTCTATGAAGCTCATTCAGTATCACTCCTGGAGAATTTATCACAATGCCGTATGATTTGTTTGCTCAACTCATCTCTGCTGACTTATAAGGAACACTTGAAGAGGAAATTTTGATCTGTAATTATTTTTTCTTTTTTGCAGTGTTGGGTGTGGAACCCAGAGTCTCCACATGCTAAGCATGTGCTCTACCATTGAGCTACACTCCCAGCCCTGATCTGTTCATTTTCACGTCCTTAGCACCTGGCAGGTTTTAGGCATTCTTAAGAGAGTTCACTGAATTCATAACAAGTGAAATGGTGGTGGTTCTCAGTTTCTAAGCAAGATGCTCTGGAATTGGTTAGATACATAGGTTTTTTTAAATAACAGTTTTCCAGTTCAGTAAGGCTGCTCAGGAAAGCAGTGAACCAGGCTGTGGTCTTTGTTGCTCTGAACCCAGGTTTTCGGAGGAGATGAATATGCTGCTCCCATCCTCTTGCTGGAGGCCAGGCCGAGCTGGAGAGTACTGTTGTGTGGAGTTGGCCCCCTAGAGCATGGTCCACTGCTGGCCTCTGCTGCTGTCCTCTGGGTCCACACATCCACAGGCTGGCCCCTGGGGAGGGTCCTGCTAGACTCAGGGTCTGGCTGAAACTCTCAGAGCTGCCATGGCCCACAGCTTCCTTTTCCACCTGCCTCCTCCTTCTCCCTTGGCCAGGAGCCACCAGCTCCTCCTCCTCACCTTCCAGGAGTGCTGCACATAACCCCAGACATCTAACCTATGACAGTTCTGCTTCTTGGAGGGCATGAGCTGCTGCTTGGGGTCTCTAGGAACCCTGGGTCAGAGGGCTGCTTCATCTGAAGGTCTTGACATAAGTGTGTCACGTGTTGTTTGGGAGTATACTGGGGCTCTGTTGTTGGTGCATGTGTGTTGCACTGGAGGTGTTGGCTTAAGTGTGTCTCTCTGGTCGCCTGTTGTTTGGGTTGTACCAGGGCTCAGTTGTTGGTGCGTGCAGTGGACTGTTTACCCCTCTCAGCTCTGTGGCCTGTGACTGACTCTAATGTAGTTTTCCATTGTGATACTTGGAGAGCAGGGTGTTCCCCCCTGAGCCCAGGCTCTAGATGGTTAAGCATTCTTCAAGGCTCTGCTGCAGAGCCTATTCAGCTAGATCCTTGGTGACTTCCCAAGGTAGAACTCTAGGGCTTTTCCCAGGCCTGGATGCTTGGGGTGGCAGCAGGCAGAAACCAGGAACTGAATTCTGGGTTTTTAGCTTGAGAAACTGCGTGCATAATGGTGTGGTGGGGTAAATCTGGTGGTGTGAAGGCCAGTAGAGCAAGGATGTGAGGGAGCCCTGGCTGTCTGAACGTGGCCCTATCGTGCTGTGGCTCTGTGGACCTGTGGCCCCTACAGACTGTGGACCCATGGCTCTGTGGCACTGTGGACCTGTTGACCTGTGGAATCATGGACCTGTGGCTTCGGTAGACTGTGGACCTATGGAGCTATGGACCTGTGGCATTGTGGGACGGTAGCCCTGTGGACCTGTGGAGCTGTGGCCCTGTGGTGCTGTGGAGTGTGAAGCACATGGCTGCACTCCAAGGAGGCTGTTGTGTTCATGGTCACCTGTAGATATGTGCTCAGAGACCAGCGCAGCTCCCAAGACAAGAGCCTCTGCTTCTCAGATGCCATTCTGAGGGGAGGTAATGGTGTACAGAGACCATGCACGAGTGCTGTTCAGAGCAGTAAGGAGGCAGCAGGAGTGGGAGTGGGTGCAGGAGCCCCAGGGGAGGACAGGAGAGGCCTCCCTGAGCAGGACACCCAAGTCAAGGTGAGAAACTGGGTGGAGGGCTGTGCAGTGGGAGGCCTGTGGCAGGAGAGGGCCTCTTCTGGGGAGGACCGTGTGCAGAGAGCTCAGGGGTCCACAGCAAGGGGAAGCACTCCCATAGGACCTCTGGTCCTTGAGAACAGGTGCCTCTCCCTGGGTGAGGGGCTGTGCAGGGCTGACACATGGTCTCTGTCCCACATGAGGCTGGGGCAGGGCAAAAACCCGAGATGCCTGTGGTACTGGTGGTGCTCTGGAGAAAACATCCTTTACTGCATCCAGTGGGTGTCTGTCGAGTGCCTGTGTGAGGCAGGTGCTGTGGTGTTAACTGTTTGCCATGGAGTTCTGCATTGCCGCCTCTGTCCGGTCCCAGTGCCCCCAGCCTTCTGTCTGCACTGCAGCACCAGCACCAGCTCCTGTGACAGGGTGCCCTGGCCTTTCTGAAGGATTCTGCAGCTGGAGCTTGTCTCCAGTTTTAGGCCAGAGGACCTTGAGGAGAGTGGTTCTGACTGGTCCTGGAGCCTGTGACTCTCAGCCAGGCATGTTGGCTAGGAGGAGGGAACTGTCTCCAGGGCACCCTTCTCTGAGAGGCCCTGACCCCCTTCCTGGGTGGCTGTGGGTCAGGGTGGTGTGTTCCGGGGCAGCCCCGTGGCCGTGGAGTTCCTGTCTATGTTTTGATCTCAGTTCTACCAACTGAGGTGAACATGCATCTGGACTTGAAGGTTGGAGAAGAGTCATGGGTCGTGAGTCTGGGGAGGTGCCTCATGGAGACATGGGCCTGGATCTGGAGTCGCCCACCCCTGAAGCCAGGTTCCCCCTTCCAGTATTGTCACGGAGCAGCCAGCATATGCTGCTGCCGTGACCTTCCAGTCAGTGTCAGGGCGAGTGTCCAAAAGAGCTGGAACTAAGGAGCTGTAATTCATTTTTGAAAACATGTATTTAATCTTTTAAGGTGTTAACATCAGATGTGGTGTAGGTGTATCCACTTCCTGTAAAGGTGAGTTCACTTAGAGTGTTTGGCTACTCTGCCAGGGAATAACCGAAGAAAGGGTGGAAATGAAGAAGGATTAGGTTAGAGGGAGATCTTACTTTATTCTGCCAGTTTATCGTTCATTTTTGTTTTTTTAAAGATCATTGTTTTGAGCAGCTTGAGGTTCCCAGCAAAGTGTAGAGGAAAGCATGGGACTGGTAGGTGCTCCCTCTCCTGCACATCTGGCCGCCTCTGCTGTCCACTTGCTGTGCGTTTTGTCTACAGTGTAGCGTATCTTGGTGTCAGAGCCATGAGCTTGTTGTTTAATGTTGATACCCTGAAATTATCTAACATCTCCAGCGGTGACTTGTTTATTCAAAAGACTGGGGAATTACATAGTGTTTAGCAAAGAAAAGCTGTTTAGTCATTAGATAGATATACAACAGCTAAAAACAATCCTTACCTCTATTGTTTATCAGTAGATAATTGCTTAGAAAGATGTCTGCAGCTTGTCCCTTCCTTTCTACAAGGCGTCCTGAGCAGTGTGGAAGGAACTAAGCTAGAGCCGGGTGCGTTTCTATGCAGTTATATTGAACACACTATTTTTTTTTTAATTGTAGGTAGACACAACATCTTTATTTTATTTATTTATAGTTGGTGCTAAGGATTGAACCCAGTGCCTCACACATGCTAGGCAAGCGCTCTCCCACCGAGCCACAGCCGCAGCCCTGAACACACTCTTAATACACACAGAAGGGGACTATTCCCAGATCACATTGCACCTACAGGCCATGTCGCTTGACTGCTGAGGTGGTCTCTCGATGGTGGATGAAGGTAGCTCCAGCCAGGGTGGCAGTGGGTTGGGTCTCACAGTGACAGCAGAGCAGCAAGGACCATTCCTGGAAGAGTCTGCAGTTACCTCCCTGAGTGCCTCTTCCCTTCTGATGGGTTGCAAGGACAGTACCGCTCCACTTTGTTGGGGGAGAGTGCTTCTGTGATGGTAGCAGGCCCCAGGGAGTCTGTGCCCCCCTGAGTGCCTCTGTCTGGGGAGCTGTGCTTCTGTGAGGGCTTACATAGCCTCCTTTGCCATCTGCATGACCCCACTGGCATCCTTATGGCCAGCTACCTTCTGCTACTTGTAGAAGGGGTAGAAGGATAAGGCAGCAGGTGTCCAAGATAGCTGTCAGCTCGTGCTGTCTGGGTACTTACTTCTAAGAGTGCTCCTTGCACAAGGGGAGTAAATGGCCTCTGTTCTTAGGGTGTCCTGGTTCTCTAGCTCAGAGGTGGGGGCACAGTGCCCTGGGGCTCTGTGTTCATTAGCAGTAGGGAAGGAGTGGGAGGCCTGTTTCTTCTTTAGGCCCTGTTAACTGTTCATGCCTTGAGAGGGCCTGAAACTCCAAGGACACCCTTGTACCTCTTGGATGGGGACTGTAGGAGGTGGTGAGGGTCAGATGGGCTGGGACCGGCATCCTCAGGAGAAGAAGAAGACGTGCCAGGAAGTGCGTGCCCAGAGGATAGGCTGCGTGAGGCCATGTGAGCAGGCTGCTGTCAACAAGCTGAGGAGAGGGCTCCTGCCAGGAACGAGCAGGCCTTGGCCAGGTCTTGCTGTCTCCAGAACTAGTTCTTTGCTGTGCTGCCTGAGCACGCGGTGTGTCATCCTGTGCAGCAGATGAGTGCAAGTGGAACTCTGTTTCATGAACTGCATGCAGGGCTAGTGGTGTTGGGAACTGAGTGTTCAGTTTAATTTACTCATTACTAATTAAAATGTAAATATTCACCCTGGCTAGTGGCCACTCTGTTGGACAGCATTGACAGAGTGTGTGCTGTGCTGGAAGCCCCCAGGAGGAAGAGCGTTGCCATCAAGTTCCTCACCTGCTTGTTTCTGCCCCCACTCTTGCCATCAGGGTATGTGGGGTGCAGGATACAGTGCTCACATCCAGAATTCAGGAGTGTTGCAAAACAGGTGGTCCGTCTGTGGTGTCCTCAAGGGGCCACCAGGGCAGCTATTCTAAACAGGTCTTCTTATATGATGGAGCCAGCAGTTCTTTTTTTTTCTTTTTTAATTAAGGTATTAAGCAATCATTAAAATATTCCTAATTGCTGGGGGGTGGTAGCATAAGCCTGTAATCCCAGCTCTTTGAGAGGCAGAGGCAGGAGGATTCCAAGTTCAGTAAAACCTGGGCAACTTAGTGAGACCCTGGCTCAAAATAATAATAATTGTTATTATTTTATTATTTCAATATCAATAACATTATTATAATATTAATAATATTTTAATAATAATAAGTATTATTATTATTACTCTGAGACCAGAGATGATACCCGTGTTAGAAGCCTGTGTTGAAAATCAGGATCTGGGTTCTGTTTCCCCCAGTTCAGAGGTTGAACACCTGAGCAATGCTGAGGCTAGAGCAAAAAGTTTTGTTTAAAGGACAGAACAGAAAGGGGTGGGAGGGACTCCTCTATAGAGGAGCTGGTGCCCTAAGAGTGGGCTGTCCTACCCTTTTTATCCTTTCTTATGCCCCCGTCTCCTTTCTTGCCTACAATGTCAAAAAGTGAGAAAGAGCCTTCCAGGGGAACCTCTCCTTACCTGCCCAGAAGGGCAGGTAGGGAGCCACCAGGAGGTACTTCACTAACAACTGCTTGCTGGAGGAACAGTTCCCGGAGGCAGGTAGCTTTGACTACAGGTGTGGAGGAGGGGGAAGGGTCCTGAGGGTATTGCATTTTATTTCCTTTTGAGCCCAGATTAATCTACACTAGCTGCCTGTCCTTTGTTCTTACTTTATAACCTTTGTCTGGGCTTCTGTCATTGATTGACAAAGGTTATTTTGGTAGCATCTGAAAGGTAGATTGAAGGGTCTAGAACCGGAACAGAAGAGTTGGTTTAAAGAATGTGTTGCATACAGTAGATGGGGTAGAGAGAGAAGAAGGGAGGGGAGGGGAGGGGGGATAGTAGGGGATAGGTAAGGTAGCAGAATACAACAATTACTAATAGGGCATTATGTAAAATTGTGGATGTGTAACGGACGTGATTCTGCAATCTGCATTTGGGGTAAAATTGGGGGTTCATAACCCACTTCAATCTAATGTATGAAGTATGATATGTCAAGAGCTTTGTAATGTTGTGAACAACCAATAAAAATTAAAAAAAAAAAAAAAAAAAAAGAATGTGTTGCAGCTGTACGGTGCTGAGCCACTCGGGTGGATAGGTGTTCACAGTGGAACCAGCAGGGTCTGCGTGCCTGGAGCTTCCGAAAGAGTGACTGGGAGGTGGGGCTTCTGCCACCAGAGAGACCGAGCACCAGGAAGGTATGCCCCATCTCTGAGAGGCAGAGGTGCCTGGAAGGCTGGCTAGCGGGGGATGGGGAAGTCATCGGAATGCAAGCTTCCCCCTCGGAAGAACCGAGTCAGGCTAGGAGGCATCAGGAACCTATACCCACACGGGGCAGGGTGCAGCCTGGCTCTTGTGCACTGAGGCCGGGGAGGGCTTTGGGAGGAGGAGACATCTGTGGAGTTCGAGCTTCCTGGTCATTTCTCTGACCACCCATCAGTAAAGGTGACTGTCCTCCAAATCTCACTGAATGATTGAAGAGATTTTAATATCTGAAAATAAAATCAACTGACAGCAGCCTAGACCCTGGGAAGTCAAAATGGCAGGCCTAAGCATGAGTGCGGTCTGGCCAGCAGAGGGAACCAGTGGGCTCAGCCCAGGGTGGAGTCGTGGGTAGCAGGGTGGGGGTTTTCCTGGCCTGAGGACAGACACCTGTTGGAAGGTACCACCAGGCACACAGGACAGGCTACTTCGTGGGCAGCTCTTCCGCATTTAGTCCTCTGAGGTGTTCACTAGAGCGAGCGCTGCCACTAACAGGTTGGGGAACGTCAGAGTGGGTGATGTGAGCCGTTCAGTATCAGGAGTGGCCCAAGTTTTAGGAATGGGGTGTGTGTGTGTGTGTGTGTGTGTGTGCGCGCGCGCGCGCGCGCATGCCTTGTACACATCTGTGTACTACCACTGAGCTCCATGCCCAGCCTAGGTATCCAGGTTCTGATGAGGAATGTCCAGGAGGGTGATGCTGTAGTGTGACTTCAGCTTGCTACTCAATGTTGAAAACCATTTTTCCATTAATGCCTTCTCTTTTAAAAGGGAGCTGTGTACAACATAGCTGTGTAATTGACAACTGCCTTGTCAGGGAAAAGCCATGATTTTATGGAAAAACCCAGTTTACTCTTCTTTGTGACACTACTCTCTGTCTGCCTTTACGTTCCAAGTGCACATTCAGGGTCTTTCTCCAGTTAAAGGGGTTAATTTACATGAGCTCATGAGCACTGTAGGAAATACTGCAAACCTTCACATTGAGCAGGTGCTGCTGGTCCTTAGAAGATGCAGTCCAGCTGCCCCTGGAACTCAGCTTCACCCCGGAATGTTAGAAACTGTTGGGCTGGGGATGTGGCTCCGTGGCAGAGCATGCCCTTAGCATGTGTGAAGCTCTGGGTTCAACCCCCAGCACTAAAGAGAGAGAAGGGGGAACAGAAGCTGTTGGACATGAATGACTGGTTCATATTTAATTATCTTCTAATTGTGAGCTATTTCAAACATACAGAAAACTTATGAAGTGTATGGTATACAAACCCATGTATCTACCACCTAACTTTTCAAAAAATTAAGATTTTGCCACATGAATTTCATATCTTTTTTTTTCTTTCTTTTCTTTTCTTTCTTTCTTTTTTTTTTTTTTTTTTTTTTTTGGTACCAGAGATTGAAACCAGGGGTGCTTAACCACTGAGCCACATCTCTAGCCCATTTTATTTGTATTTTGAGACAGGGTTTTCCTAAGTTACTGAGGTTGGCCTTTGAACTTGCCAGCCTCCCGAGCTGCTGGGATTACAGGTGTGCATCACTGTGCCCAGCTCAGATCTGTTTTTACAGAGTTGAAGCACTACTCTCGGATTCCATCTCCTCCCTGTCCAGCTTCTCCCCAATTCCCACATGTTGTCTGCATGTCTTAACCTTATGGACACGATGCCCTGTGAACCCTTGGAACTTGCGTCTCGGTGTCCACAAGTTCTTAAGGTCAGATTGTGTTGGTACACTAGCTCTGGCCCATTCTGACTGACTGACCGACCACTGTGGTGTATTCCCCCAGGGGTGTTTTTGTTTTGCTTGAGATGAGGTCTTGCTGTGTTGCCCCTATGGGCCCCTGACTCTGGGGCTCACTGATCCTCCTGTCTCAACCTCCTGTGTAGCTGGGACTGTTTTGTAAACAAGTAGAGAACGGGCAGTTTGAAGTAGGCCCCAGTATCACTCATGGGCCTTGTGGGCACTGGTATCCCGGAGGCACAAAGGCACGCAGCACTATGGGCAGGAACTGTGAGAGCCACTATTGACCCCCAGAGGCCATCACTGGTGTGAAGTGGTCAGCATGGGGGTCTTCCCTGGGAGAACTGGTCCTGGCCCCCAGGTGGCACTTGTAGCCATGCTCTGCACCAAGATAATATAAGTCACTGGGAAAGAATGGCCAGGCTGAGTCCACAGTCATTGACCTGCGGCAGGTTGAGGAAACACAGGCACCTTAACTACTGTGTGTGTGAGAGAGAGAGATCGGTTGTCCACTGCAGTGTTCACAGTGGTGGCCACAAAAGTAGCAAGTCCTCATCCCTGGAAACTGGAATCAGTGCTGCCTTATTTCTAGAAGGGATTTTTACAGATTGTGATTAGGGATCTTGCTTGAGATTTCCTGGTAGATCCTTTGTGTTGTCACAGTGTGCTTGGTAGGAGGCAGAGGGTCCTGTGAGTGTGCAGGTAGGAGGACTGGCAAGCCACAGGAGGAAGGCCAGCAGCCTCAGAAGCAGAGCAGCCCAGGTGGCTTATCCTGGAGCTCTGAGCCAGGCTAGGCCTGCTGTGAGACTTAATTCAGACTTCTGACCCTTGGAACTGTGAGAGGATAGATTTCCTTTAAGATAAGCAGGAAGGTCACCAGCCCCCACGCCTGGTCTGCACAGTCCTGCAGAAGGAGGCATCTCTCACTATTCTGCTTCCTCTAAGGAGGGCTCTGAATTACTGTCTTCACCTTCTGTGAGGTTGGTGCCTGGGCCTCCTGTTTAAGAGGTTCCCGGCCTCAGGGCAGGAGGACACTTCCTGTGTGTGTGATTTTTTAGAGGCACTGTTGTTCTCTGGACCATCTGGAGGTGAATTATGTGAATGAAGTGAGAGAAGTCTTCATTTTTGTCCTTGTGCGTCCAGGACCCGGGTTTAGGGAGCTTCAGTTCCCCTCTGCTGGGGACAGGATCTGCCCCACCTCCTGTCTCCTCAGCTGCTCTCTGTTTCCACATAGACTTCAGAATAGCTTGTCCGTTTTCATGCATAAAACCTGTAAGACTTTTGATTGGACTGACTGAAGATCCTTTGGTAGAGAAATGACATCCTTGAAGTTTTGAGTTTTCAGATTCATGAAAGTGGCATATCTGTGCATTTTCTTAGGTCTTCCTCAGTTTATCTCAGTAATGTTTTTTGTTTAAGTTCTTGAGCATGTTGACTGTGGCTATTTTAAAGAACCATGTGTACATCTTTCTGTTATCCTTTCTTATAGTCTTGAGCCAACAGAATCCCTGTCTGCATTAACCAAGAGCCTCAAACGTTTTTGGTGTGCAACAAGGGAGAGTGGAGACACAGGAGAGCTGTGGGGACGGCTCAGCTGTGTGGGCTGCTGTCCTCAGTGGGCTCTGGAGGAGGGTGGGCTGCGTAGTGGAAAGGGCTTGCAGCAGCCCAGCCTGAACCTGAGCAGCTGCTGGGCTGTGCCGCAGTCCTGGCTTTCCAAGGCCTCAGGCTCCTCTTCTGCATATTAATGTGCACCCAGAGTTCCCAATGAGGCTCAGCTTAGATATGGGCAAGCAAACCCTATAGTCAAGGTAAATTCAAGCACTCAGTGAATGACAGCAGCCCCTGTCTTCTGACTACCCTCACTGCTCGTGTTATCTAGGGAAGGACGGTAGATGGAAGCGAGTGGAGGAATGCTTTCCAAACACTAAAAATCTGAAGAATAGTAGCAGTGGAGGTGGTACTAATATGCAATTGTACTTAAAGCTGGTTGTAAATTTGTGATAATATGCATTTTTGGCCTAAAGAAAGTCTACAGAAAAACATTGGAGATCCACTGTTAGCGTTTCTAGTTTTGTGTAGGAACCAAATAGCAGCTTAGATCAAGAGTGTTCCCATGGGCTGGGGTGTCGCCTCACATGTATGAGGCCCTGCTTTGGATCCCCAGCACCACAAACAAACAAACTGGGTTTCCTTGAAGACCTGTTACCTCTCTCACCTTGGGTGGCTTAATGTGCTCTCAGCCTATTCTGCTCTGTGGGAATTTACTGGAGCATCAGTCCTTTTTCCCAGGCTCTCACCCAGGGATACTGCTTGGCCTGGGGGGGTCCGTGTCCTGTGGGCCCCTTTTTCCGATTCTTCTAAAACTGGAACATGCACGAAAATTATGTAAGGAGTTTGGTGAATGTTGTAGGGGATGCTGTCGGTTTGGGGTATGGCCCCAGTCTGCATTTTTGACTAGCTCCCAAGGGATGCTGCTCACAATTTTTAAAAATTCAAGTATTGTTTACCTATAATAAAATCTGCCCTTCCTGGCTTATGGTTCTGAGTTTTTGACAGATGCTTACAATTGTGTAACCACCACCACAGTTGGGCTGTAGGACAATTCCACCACCCCGCTGTCCTGTCCTCTGATGAAGTCCTTCCCCCCTCCGAGCACTGGCAGCCCTGTCTACTCCAGCCTTGTGGTTTGGCCTTCCAGGGCCATGTGCGTGGAGTAGCTGGTGTGCAGCCTTTGAGCACGAGGCCTGTCCATGTGGCTGTGCGTGCCACCAGTGTTTCTGCTTTGGCTGAGTGATCCACCTGTGGACCGAGCCACCCTCCCACTTGGAAGATGCTAACATGGTGTCCAGTTTTTTCAATTATATGTTAATTTTTAGTAAAAAAATTTTAAGGTGTAGAAGAAATGTAATTATCTTTTCCCTTGTTGTTTTAGGTGACATCACTCAAAAAGGGTATGAGAAGAAAAGGGCCAAGCTCCTGGCTCGCTACATTCCACTCCTCCAAGGTAGGGTCTCCACCAATAGGCGTTTCACAGCATTATACTGCTCACTAAGCTTGGCTTGAAAACTGGATTTGGATATAAACATATTTTATAAAGGACTGGAAAAGTAATGTGTCTGACATTAGATAGTGGGATCCAGAGGCCCAGACTGTGATTGGCAGCCCTGATGTGGTCAGATCTCCTTCCAGGTAGGACTTGCTGTTACCTGGGGATGGCCAGGCACAGTTTTCTCACTTGTGCTGGGCGGACGTCATAAAACCATCTTCCCACGCTACATTGACATTTTAAAAGTTTTCTTTTGTGTGGCACTTCACAGGCTAATTCCAAAATTCATATCCACGTGTAGGTGAAGGCTTCTAAAATATGCTCCAAAAAGTACAGCATAGGAGGGTTTGCCTGCCAGATGTGGACAGTTGTTGTAAAGCTGTGGTCACTGTGGGACTTTGCAGTGGTGGGCAGGGGCAGCCCAGATGCTGGTGCTCACGCTGCAGACCTGGCCCATGGGAGAGGTGGCATCCCAGCTGGGTGCCCACAGAGCTGCCTGTCCCTGTGTGAAGTACGACACTGGACACACAGGTCAGTGTAGATGTGTGAGGCCCAGTGCCAGATTCAGATACCATGCAGCCTGTGGAGGGCCTTAGAGGAGGTCGTCGCTGCTGGAAGTAGAGGGGCTTCTGACATCACAGGCGCTCCCTAGCAGCATCCAGAAGGGGGAAGGTGGAAGAGTTGGACTATGTTAAAATCGACAGTGTCTCCCTCAAGAGATGAAGAAGACAGGCTGCAGAGTGAGAGATGGTCATGGCAGATGACTGTGAGGACTGGCCCAGAGCATCATGCAGAGACGCACTGTCCGGTGGGATTCGTTGTCTACTGCAGGCCAGTGTGCCTACGAAACAGCCTTCTGCTGGGTGAGGTTGGGCAAAAACCTGAGCCGGTGTTTCAGAGAAGCAAACCCCAGGAGCACCTGAGGAATCAAAGTGCTCGGCCAGCCCATGGCCACGCTGCGAGGATCTGGCGGGATTTGTGGTGGGATTGAGCAACTTGCGGCTCCCTCCAGTGTACGTTTCCAGGGGCACTCTGTGCCCTCAAGGACACTGCCCTCCACCAGCAGAACTCACCCACAGGGTGACATGATGAGAGAAGCCCCTGCAGAGGGACATCGCCAGCCCAAGTCTGGAAAGCAGGCCAGGCTGAGCTACTGAGGAATGCTTGCTAGCTGGTAAAGGTAGGGGTGCAAGGGAGGCCAGGCACCAGCCGGCCCAGTCCTCTACGAGGCCGGGAGTGAGTGTCTGCCAACCTGTGCCATGCTGCGTAAGTTGCAGGTGTGCCACGTCCTGCCTGTTGAGAACGATATATTTTATAATAGATCAACAAAAAGAGTGGTGAGGAGACTCTTTAAATGCTCACATATGTATTCATGCAAAAAAAACCCAAACAGAGTCGAATTGGAATTGAAGGAAACTTTGAAACCTCTTAAAGCCTGTTTGCCAAAACTCAGCAGATACACACTGAGTGCACACGTGGCCTGCTGCTCCCACCCTGGGGGTGAACACGCACTCGCAGAGCCCACTCCCTCCACGCTGCTTTGGTGACCACAGCCGTGGAGCAGAAGGCTGCTGTCCCTTTGTAGGTGACTGTTTTATAACTCGGAAACCCAGGTGACTGCTTATTATTAGAGTTTTCAGTTTCATAGGTACAGAGGCTGCAGACATGCAAGAATCAATGGCTTTTCTCAAACGATATTACTCTTTTGAAGTTTGAAAAATATCTCATTCCCAACAAAATAAATTGTCTTATACTTATTAATAGATTTGCAAGAAATAATAAATTTACATTAGAATCATAAAATATAGGCCTGGGGTTGTGGCTCAGTGGTAGAGCAGTTACCTAGCACATGTAAGGCACTGAGTTTGATCCTTAGCACCACATTAAAACATAAATAAAATAAAGATATTCTATCTATATGTAACTAAGAAAATATTTTTTAAAAAGAATTATAAAATCTATTTTGAAGAAATAACCAAGACCCTAACATACGAAGAAACATGAAAGTTTTCTAGTGGAAAAACAGTATTGTTAAACTGATAGTTTCCAAATCAATGTGTGAGCATATTGCTTTTCAGTCTGAATATCAGTGGATGGTGTTTTTCGTAAAGTTGGAATTGGAAGCAATAATCTGTAGAAGGAGAAAGAAGAGTTCTGAGAGTAGCCAGTACAATTTCTGAAACAATGCGAGTGAGGAAGGCCTGATTTTGGAGACACTAACCTTCCTAGTAACCTCAGGTGGGGACAGTGGCTGGGTGCACGAGAGGTATGCAGTGTGTGCATGGGTGCCAGCAAAGGTCACTCAGTGGCTGGCCTGCCGTGGAGAACACCATCAGTGAGCATGGACTTCAGAAGATCAAAGCTCTGAACGTCCTTAACCATGAAAGTTGCAAACACCAGGAGTATGTGAGAGTAGGCTTCAAGTGGGGTTGTCTTTGCAGGCAAAGCTGGAAGCCTGGAGGAGGAGATTAAAGGGCCGGGGATGAGTGCTAGGCCGGGGGGGGGGGGGTGCACTTTCCTTCTGAAGGGTTGAGAGCCACAGCCGAAGGGGCCCCAGCAAACTTCCAAACAGTATTTCTCTTTTGAAGTTTGAAAAATATGTCATTCCCAAGGGCTGGGGATGAGTGCTAGGCCAGGGGGGTGCACTTTCCTTTTGAAGGACTCATCAGCCAAGTAAAGTGAATGGACATTCAAAGTGGAGGAAATGGAGGCAATGAACATGAAGATTTGTCCACCTCATGAGTGGACGTGGACATGGACATGCATGCAGATGGAAGGAGCCATCTCTCTCTCATCAAATGGCCAGACATCTTACCTCTTATGGTGCCTGGTGCTGTCAAAGACATGGGGAAATTCACTTTCAGACCTCGCTGTGGGAGTGCAAGTCACTGGCAGATGACCTCTTGATGGCCGTGAAAGTAAAAAACAGGTCTTCTCTTTGATCCTGTAGTTTCAGAGTGGGTTTTGTTTGTGTGTTTTTTAAATACACGAGTCTGTCCTGGAGGCTGGAAGTGCTGTGTTTGGGAGTATAAGCACCAGGGTGTCCAGCGTCTGCACTTTACGTTGGGTCCCTCCATCGTCCCAGAGCCCACCCCTGTTCATAGCACGAGTCCTGCTCTGTGCTGTTAATGTAGACACGCGTGTGCTCGGGCTCTGAGGAGCTTGGCGTGATTTCCAATGTAACGCCATAGCTGGTGTTTGAGCAGCCCCTCTGCAGCACCTCAGAGAGTGCTCACTCCACCTGCCCAGCCAGAGTGGGGGCATGAGCCTGGCCTCCCCTCCAGGCTGTTGGGCCCACAGACTGCTGCATGGCTCCTCAGCATGTGGCTCCCTGTGCTGGACTTCAGGAATCCTGGTGGAGCCAGGTAGGGCTGTGTTGCTCCCCATGACCAGCTTTGGAAGTCACATGACATTGCTTCTGCCACCCTGCTTGTCACAGTGGCTGCTGACCAGGTTTGAGTAGGGGTAGACTCTGCGTCTTGTCAAAATCTAGTCAAGAGCCATGGGGGCCGGGATGCTGCTGGTCAGTTAATGAGACATTTTGTAAGAGAGGCCTGAGGTTGAACACATTATTTTTGTTGAATCCCAACTATGGGTTTTGCTTGGCTCTGTTAACAAGTGTCACACCCACCATCAGGACTCAAGCAACAATGAGATGGAGGGTGATCCTGTGCACCTGTACCCTCCCTGCTCACCGCCCTCAGTGGCTGTGGTTAGGGCTGGTGAGGCATGTGGAGAGGGTGGCCTGTTTCCTGCTGTTGTGCAGAGCCCGGCTGTGGGAGCCGCAGGCCGGAGGCCCCGTTAAGGGGCAGGCTAGGCCCATGTGCTGGCCTTGCGTCCCTGGGTCCCTCGCCTGGCAGTGCTGCTCTGCTGTTCTTCCCCCTCTGTTCCACTTTCTTTGTTTGTAGCTAAGGGCTGCTGAGCCCCTGGTGGTGGGTGGCTGTTTCTTACCTGGGATTTCTGATACCGTGGACAGTGCTGAGAACAAGGGACGTAAGTCTTGCACATTTAGGAGGGTCACTTGCAGGGGTGGGCTTTTCAGGGCCACTCTGTAGATGAACTGCTGCCTGAGAGACCCAAGGCCCATGCATCTGCCCTGAGCTGCTGGTGCTGTGCTGTCCAGGTGCCTGAGAGTTGTCACTGTCACCCTTGCAGATGGAGAGTGGGAGGTGGGGCCTGGCCGGGTGGGGAGGGGAGAGGTAGTGTGAGTGTCCTAGTGAGCACTGCATCATACTGTGATCCCAGGTCAGCAGCTCTTTTTGATCAAATACCACACCAGGTTGAGCACAACGCGTGCGTGCGTGTGTGTGTGTGTGTCTGGCCATGTGTAACAAATACTTGCTGTTTCAAGTGGAATTTTTTTCATAACTGGAAAAGCAAATTGTTTATACGAGGTATTTCCAAAAACTGTGTTTTAGGGGTAGACCCATGTCTGCAATCAGAGAGCAGAGTCCCTGGGCCCTCGCTGACCACTGCTGCACTCCAGCCACAGAGGTCTCGGCCCACCACCGCCAGGGATGAACGTTTCCGCTCAGGTAGGTCACAGCTGGGAAGTGGGTGGGCAGGCAGGACCTGCATTCTGACCACCTGGCTTTTGGTCAGCGTTCCTTTGCCAGAATGTCTGTTAAGAGAAGTCGTTTTCCACTTTTGCGCCATTGGTGAGATGGTTAATTAGTCCAACCACTGTGGAAAGCAGTATGAAGTCTCCTCAAAGACCAGGAAGAGGACCACCCTGTGACCCAGCTGTCCCACTCCTCGCATTGGCCCTGAAGAATTCAAGTCCTCTCGCTGCACTGACAACTGCACACCCACGTTTCTAGCAGCACAGTTCACAACAGCCAGATTACGGAACCAGCCTGGTGTCCATTGACGGATAAACGGATAAAGACAATGTGGCTTATACACAATGGAGTCTTATTCAGTCATAGAGAAAAATGAAATGATGTCATTTGTGGGAAAATTTATGGAATTTGAGAACATTATGTTAAACGAGATAAGCCAAACTCAGATGGTCAAGTGTCCTATGTTTTCTTCCACAGGTGGAAGCTAGAGAGGAAAAAGGGAAAGAAAGGGGTGAGGTTGGTCTCATGAAAATTGAAGGGACATCATAGAGGAAAGGGGGGAGGGAGGGAGGGAGGGGAAATACTGGGGGGCATCAGCCAGATTATACTGTTACATTGTGGGCATGTAAGCTTCTGTAGCAGCAGATCCCACCAGTATGTGCCACCACAGTGCACCAGTGAAAATGTGGAGCAACGATTTACATCATCATACTGCTCAGGAACCAAGTCCTGCTTTTGGGTAGCAGCAGCCTGGCCTCCTAACTTGTGCTGGCTTTCCTGGGGACCTGCAGAGTCTAGCACTTCCAGAGTAGCACCACCAGGGGCAGACATGCTCACGCTCCTTTGCTAATTTTGGAGATTCTCTTTTAATTAGATTTCTGCCACTGTTTGGCAGTGCTTTTATGAATAAATTTGCCTTTAGTATTTTACTTGGATTATCAGAAGATTCACTGAGAAACATTCATGTTTTTAATTGTACATTACATGTCAATCACTTTTGAGTACTCTACCTGCTCAACCATGTTTTCATATTGTCATTGTGTCTCTTTTATAAATGATGAAGCTCTTTTTGTAAGTCTTTTCCAGCCAGGTTCAGTGGTGCAGACCTCTAATTCCAGCTCCTCGGGCAGCTGAGGCTGGATTGAGTCTGAGGCCAGTTTGGGCAATACAGGAAGACCCTGTCTCAAAATAAAATAAAAATATAAAGGGCTGGGATGTAGCTCAGTAGAGTTCCCTGGGTTCAATTCTCAGCACTGGAAGTTAAAAAAAAAAAAAAAGATGATAGAAGATGTTCTACTACTGAGCTACATACCAGTCCTTTATACACATACATATTTTTCAAGATTTATTTTGAGACAGGGTCTTGCCAAGTTGCCTAGGCTGGTTTGAACTTCTGATCCTCCTGCCTCAGCTGCCTGAGTAGCTGGAATTAACAGGCATGTGTCACCATGGCCAGCAAGAAGTGGTCCTGTCAGGAATATCTAACACTCCCAGTTTGACAAAGGTGAACCCCTGCAGTGAGTCCTTAGGTGGCCGCACCCTGAAGCTCACGAGCCGGGTGCAGGTGTCCACACACAGCCGCACCATGGTCCTGCACCCCCTTTTCTCACCCCAGCCTTCCGCGTTGCCCTCATGAGCTTTGTCCTCCTCCTTTATCGTCAGTGGGACTTGCGATCCTTTCCCAGGCTGCGGTTAGTTGACTCTGCATTTTCTTAAAGTGCTGTTGGTTTTGAAGAGGCCTAAGGTTCCACTTCTCCCAGTGCATAGTACTTTTGTTCTTCCTAAGAAATATTTGCCTGACTCAAGGTCTCTCTCATTTTTTTCTCATAGAAGTTTTATTTTTATTTAATTTTAAAAAATTTGTTCTTTATTAGATATACATGATAATAGAATGTATTTTCACATATCATACATATATAGAGCATAACTCCCCATTCTTGTGGTGGAACGTGATGTGGAGTCACACTGGTCATTTATCCATATGTGACGTAGGAAAGTTACATCCAGTTCATTCCTCTGTCTTTCCTATTCCCGTCCCTCCTTCCTTCCCTTCATTCCCCTTTGTCTAATCCAATGAACTTCTATTCTTCCCTGCCCCACCCCTTATTACGTGTTGGCAGCTGCGCGTCAGAGAGAACAGTCGGCCTTTGGGTTTTTTTTTTTTTTTTAAATATTTTATTTATTTTTTTAAGTTTTTGGCGGACACAACATCTTTGTATGTGGTGCTGAGGATCGAACCCGGGCCGCACGCATGCCAGGCGAGCGCGCTACCGCTTGAGCCACATCCCCAGCCCGGCCTTTGGTTTTTGAGGACTGGCTTATTTCACTTAGCACGATTGTCTCCAGGTCCATCATTTACTGGCAAATGCCATGATTTCATTCTTCTTTGTGGTTGAGTAATATTCCATTGTGTATATGTGCCACATGTTCTTTATCCATTCATCTGTTGAAGGGCACCTGGGTTGGTTCCGTAGCTTAGCTATTGTGAATTGAGCTGCTGTGAACATTGATGTGGTTGTGTCACTGCAGTGTGCTGATTTTAAGTCCTTTGGGTATGTTCCGAGGAGTGGGATAACTGGGTCAAATGGTGGTTCCATTCCAAGTTTTCTGAGGAATCTCCATACTGCTTTCCAGAGTGGTTGCACCAATTTGCAGTGCCAACAGCAATGTATGAGTGAACCATTTTCCCCACATCCTCACCACATTTATTGTTACTTGTATTCTTGATTGTTGCCATCCTGACTGGGGTGAGATGGAATCTCAGTGTGGTTTTAATTTGCATTTCTCCAGTTAGAGATGTTGGACATTTTTTCATGTTTGTTGACCATCCGTATTTCTTCTGTGAAGTGTCTGTTCAGTGCCTTTGCCCCTTTATCGATTGGGTTATTTGGTTTTTTTGAAGTTGAGTTTTTTGAGGGTTTTATATATATATATATCCTGAAGACTAATGCTCTGTCTGAGGTGCAGGTGGCAAAGATTGTCTCCCGTTCCGCGGGCTCTTTCTTCTCTGTCTTGGTTGTCTCCTTTGCTGTGAAGGAGCTTTTTAGTCTGATACTATCCCATTGATTGATTCTTGGTTTTACTTCTTTGAGCTGTAGGAGTCTTGTTGACAGATTCGGTTCCTAAGCCGACATTTTGGGAAGTTGGGCTTACATTTTCTTCTAGTAGGCACAGGGTCTCCAGAGTGGAGTGTCGCGTGGTGAGAGCGAGGGGCTTAATTTCACTCTATTGTATGTGGGTTTCCAGTTTTCCCAGCACCATTTGTTGAAGAGGCTGTCTCCTCTCCAGTGACTACTTATGGCCCCTTGTCCAGTGTCTTGCATTCCACTGGTCTCCGTTCTGTCTTGGTGCGGCCCCATGCTGTTTCTGTGGCTCTGTGGTGTAGTTTAAGGGCGTGCTATTGGGATGCCTCCTGCTTTGCTTTTCTCACTGAGGATTTCTCCTTATTTTTCCAAATGAATTTCATAACTGATTTTCTGTTTCCATGAAGAATATCATTGGAACCTTAAAAGGAATTAAGAATGAATTGGAAGGGTTCCTTCCTTTTGTATTTCATGGGATCATTTGAGGAGGATTGGTGTCAGTTTTAAGGTGTTTTTCTCCTTACCACTTAGCTGTGGATCCTCAGGGCACTGATTGGGATCCCCCAGTTGATGCCTGAATCTATGGCGCGTGCTGAACCTTTTTTATTTATATGAGGTGCTGAGAAGTGAATCCAGTACTTCACACATGAAAAGTGAGTGCTCCACCGCTGAGCCACAACCTTGCCCTGTGCCATGTTTTTCTACACATATTTAACATCTGTTTTATCCTTTTTTTTTTTTTTTTTTTTGGGTACTGAAGATTGAATCTGAGGGTGCTTTACCAGTGAGCCATGTTTTAGCCCTTTTTATTTGAGACAGGATCTCATTAAATTGCTAGGGGCCTCTCTGTGTTGCTGAGGCTGGCCTTGGACTTGTGATCTTGCCTCAGGCTACTGGTGCCTGGGATGACAGCTGTCCTCACCTCACCCAGCTGACGCCTGCCTGTTTCATCCCTATTGCCACATACCATGGCCATGACTTTTAAACAAGTTTGAGATATGATGGCAAAATAGTCATGAATTTCTTTTCCTTCCAGTACATTCTGGATTCTTTCAATTTTTTTTCCCGTTTTCAAAATAGTGGGTTGGGTACTGGAAGGTTGATTCTCATCATATATCTTACAACCTCAGTGTAGGATTCTTTTTCTTTTATTTATTCTAATTTGTTATGCATTGCAGTGGAATGCATTTCAATTCATAATACATATATAGAGCACAGTTTTTCATGTCTCTGGTTCCACACAAAGTAGAGTCACTCCATTCATGTCTTCCTACATGTACTTTGGGTAATGATGTTGACCTCATTCCACCATCTTTCCTGATTCTTTTTCTTTTCCTGTTAAGAACTTGTACCTTTTCACTTATAGGAAACCCTTTACAGCTTCTCTTTAGCATATTTGAATTACAGGATCACTACTCTTGTACTCTGGGGCCATAAATAAAACAAGGGTTGCTTGTATTCCAGCACTGTGGTACCATAGCAGTCCATGTGACAACTGAGGCGGCCACTATGGAACCTATGGTGGGTAGCATATACAGCATGGACACACTAGACAGAGGGGTGATTCATGACCTGGGCCAGCTGGAACACAGTGGTGTGAGGTTTCATCATGCTGTGCAGAAGAGCATGCAATTTAAAAATTGAGTGTTTTATTTCTGGAATTTTTCCACATAATATTTTTAGACCCCAGTTGACTATTCAAAGTGAAACCACAGGTAGGGAGTACTGCTATATGTATTTCTAAAAGAAATGGCATTATTACAAAGTAATGAATAGTCACTATTCCTTAATGTCAAATATTCAGCAGTGTTCAGCAGTAATTCCTTAATATCAAGTATTCAGACAGTGTTCATTTCCTTTTTTAAAGTTTGTTTGGATCCAGGACCCAGGTGAGATGTGCATGTGGCAGCTGGTTGGCAAGTTTGTGGTCTTCCCTAGTCGGCAGCCCATGCAGCCTGGCAGTGTGTGGCGGTGTGTCTGGTGGCTCTGTGGAGTCCGTCTCGTTCTTCACTGTGAAGCAGAAGCCAGAGCTGTGCTTGGTCCCTGGCTCTGATTCCTCAGGGCTGTGGAATGATGAAGGGCATCCCATTGCTCCTTACTCAGAGGCCTGGACGGCCTCCGACCGTGAACTTCCCCTCAGTTACTGGCTGGCACAGGAAGGTCAGGGTGCATGTGGAATCTCTCCATTTATTGCCAGTTTTTGAAACAGTGGGTGGGTACTGGCCTCCTCCCATGGCTGCCTGAGAATTCTGTTTCCTCTTTTCCTCTCCTTTCTTCACCTTTCCTGAGTACACATCTGTGATATTATCTGCCCATCCTGGCCTCTGGGGACTCTTGGATCGGCCTTGTGTGGTCTTCGTGGCTCGCCCAAGTCTGTTAGGGTGAGGTGCTCCTCCCCTACCCCAGAGCTGATGATTCTCAGTGACCCTGTGGTGAGGGGGAGGTTTCAAAATGAGGCCGAGGCTGTCGGGCTGGTGGCTGTTTTAGACATTTTCAGTGCACAGAGGTGAGACATTCTTACTTCTGTTTTGTTTCATGGTGCTGGGGATAGAACCTAGGATGCTCTACCTCTGAGCTGTACCCCCAGCCCTTTAATTTTTATTTTGAGACAGGGTTTCGCTAAGTTGCCAGGCTGGCCTCGAGCTTGTGACCCTCCTGTCCCAGCTCCCGAGTCACTGTGCTGATGGCTTGTGCCTGTCTGGCAGGGTGGAGCTTTTCAAAGCAGCAGTCCCAGGTTGATCTGCGCTCTGGTCTGCACTTGTATGGCCTCCCGCTCAGGAGCTGGGCAGACGTGCAAGGCCCCTCAACCTAGAAGACACCTGTGTTATAGCTCTCTCACCACTGGCTGCAGCGTGCGAGAGCTTGATGTTTTCTAAGCAGTTCTGTGTGTCTGCAGCGGGTCTTCTGGAGGAGCAGGCTGCGAGTCTCGCTGCTGGTTCTCACGGCAAAGATTCGTTCAGGCTTATCTCTTTCACTTTATTTTCAAATTTGGGGATTTTTCTTTGGTTGTTGTTTTAATTTATAACTATGGATATATTATTCTGGTTCCTGTTTAGAAAAGTGTAGGATGGTTAGGCAGTCAGAGATTTGTCCCCTTCGCGAGCCATGAGGACAGAAGTAGAGTCTTGTCTTGTCAAAGCCTTTCTGCCATTGCTCTCTCTGTAGATGTCCACACGGAGGCCGTGCAAGCAGCCCTGGCCAAGTACAAAGAGAGGAGGATGCCGATGCCCTCGAAGAGACGTTCCGTCCTGGCGCACTCCTCCATGGACGCCTACACCCCCCCAGGTATTGATGGGTGGTCTTGGGAGTGGGCCTGAGGCCTGGTGTTTGATCCCCTGAGCTGGAATGTCCCTCTGTTTGGAGCACAGATTTGGGGAACTTAGTAAGCATGCTGTGGCGTGTCTGTGATGTGCACGGCACTGTTCTTCCCATGGGGACACGTGTACTCTGCAGTACTTTGTTGGTTTTTTTTTCCCCATTTAAAAACTGAAAGTTTACTTATCCCTGTAATAACCACATTTTCACATACAGAAAACTTAGGTACATTCAACTGTTTACAAGACAAATCTCCATATAACACACTTACATTCATGTGGAGTATATGAACTTATTAACTTATATAGATCTGCAACTTTTGCATTTGGTATCTTTCAAAATAACTAATTAATACACTTATTTTCTAAAATTCAGTTCATAGATGTTTTCAGGTTAGAAGAATCTCTTCTGAAAGGTTATAATTATTGTAGTCATACAATGAGAATCCAACAATTCTTTAGCTTTCATCTAAAGCTTCAGCATCTTAGTCACATGACAGCAGTGCAGGGTCATCTTAGCCGGTTGTACTGTTTGGTTTATAGTTTAAGTCACTTAAAACGGTTCACAGTTATTTGTGCAGCAAGGGAAAAAAGCTCCAAGGATAATATTTTTTTTTTCAAAATTTTATTTTTTAGTTGTAGCTGGATGCAGTATCTTGATTTCATTTACTTATTTTTATGTGGTGCTGAGGATCAAAACCAAGGCCTTGCATGTTCTAGGCAAGTGCTCTACCACCGAGCTACAACCCCAGGCCAAGGGTAATATTTGTTTCTCACATCCTGGATAAAATCACAGCACAACGATCTCGTTTTCCCTTTAAAATCTAACTATCTGTGGGGCTGGGGATGTGGCTCAAGCGGTAACGCACTCCCCTGGCATGCGTGGGGCGCTGGGTTCGATCCTCAGCACCACATAAAATAAAATAAAGATGTGTGTCTGCCGAGAACTAAAAAATAAATATTGAAAAATTCTCTCTCTCTCTCTCTTTCTCTCTCTCTCTCTCTCTCTTTCTCTCTCTCTTAAAAAAAATCGAACTATTTGTAAAGAGCATTTGTTTCAAATGTGCAATCTTTAAACTTTCTCAGTGACATCCACAGGTACAACCAACATAAGAATGGAAATGGTAAATAAGAGACTCTGTACATAATACCTACTAACAATTCAGTTTAACATTGACAATTTCTATTTTTGAGCTGAGTTCTTTAGATCTAAAAATAATTTCAAACTAAGCATAATACTTTCAAATTTCTCAGCTATAGATCTTGAAAAGAAAATCTAAAGTTGCCTTTCCTCTCTGCAGCACTTTGTGTGTGGACTTTAGTTTCTTTTGTTTAAAAAACTCAAGATACTGTTAATATTTGGGGTGAAGAGAAGAACCTTAAATAAGCACTTAGTAAACTACAAAAGCTCAATTATTCTCATCTTGTCACTGTCATTTGGTATGTTGTTACCAGGACTTCAGTGGGACAGTTGAGGACTATTTGGACAGTTCTAGTAATTTTTTTGTTGTTTTCTTGCTGTTTCCATGAGAAATTAAAAGTTGTAGATGGGGTTTGTCTAACTTCCCACTAACCCTGACCGAAGTTTGAGGGGCTGGTGGCTTCCCATTCACGAGCTTCTGTGGCTACCCTCGTGACACTCCTGTTTGGTCTGATGAAGCTGGAATCATAGGGAAAAACCAGACACCTCAGATCACGAGACGACTCGGTGGTTCAGTGGTGATTCTGTGCTTAACCTTTATTGTCGGAAAATATCTTAGGATTTGCCGTCACATTATTTCTACTGGGCAGAGCTGTGGACACTGTGTTGTTGCCAAAGACTCTTTTGACAACTGTGAACCCGTGAGTGTGGTTGTGCTGACCCGACAGACTGCTGTCCACAGTTAATTCACTGACTGAGCTCTTTCTAGAGCTACTTCATGTGATCTGCCTGCAAGGACACCTGTGGACAGGTGTAGCCCCAGGCCGTCCCAGTGCTGTGGCTCTGCAGGCTGGTCCGCCTTGCCCTGTGGGCGGGCAGCAGTGACGTGCCCAGGCGGAGAGGCCCATTTCACCCCCGTGTGCGCCAGTGGCCAGGGCCTCTAGGAGTGGGACTCCTGGAGCGCTTCGCCTCAGCCTCCTCCTGCCCTTAGGAGGAGCGGCCTGGGTGCCCGGCACCCTCTGGGCTGGCCCGTGGGAAGCCACCCTCTCACCCACCCTGCATCATGCCTGTCGTGGTTGTTTTCACCGCAGACACATCGTCCGCTTCAGAAGATGAGGGTTCTGTGCAGCGGCCCAGGCAGCTCAGCTCCACTGTGCTCCAGAGCCACCCCGGTGCAGAGCCCTGGCTCGACCGGGTCATTCAGGGCTCCTCCACCTCATCTTCCGCATCCTCCACCTCATCTCACCCAGGAGGCAGACCCGCCGCCGCGCTCTCAGACCTTGCAGCCCACGCCCACATAGGTCAGTAACCAGCTGCCGTGGCCATGGCCGCAGCAGGGCAGGGTCAGGCGCGCCCAGGATGGAGGCGCTCCCCTGGCCCGCAGGTGGAGGGCAGTGGGGCTGTGGCTCCTTCCACAGACAGAGGTCAGGTGCCTGTCGCCTGACACGCCAGCTGGTGTGGGGCTCGCAGCGATGACCCTGACAGGAGCGGGGACGGTTCCTGGCCAGTTTGGCTTCCAGATCAAGCCCTGTACTTGTTGAACAGTAGGCCTGGCTGCTCCGTGTTTCCTCATGGAAACCCACCTCCTCTCATCCGAGAGGTGTCCTCGGTCGCTGGAGTAGTTCTGTGCTCTGGGAGGTGGCAGCCCGATCCTTGTGGCAGGTGGGCATCCTCCACCCCCACCCCTGCTCGGTGTCACCTGCCTGCTGTGGTTGTCACAGCCCCGTTGGGCTGGCTGCCTTTCCTCATGGCCTGTATGAGCAGGTGAGGTCCTGAGGCAGGGGCCAGGGCTGTGGCTATGATGGCCTTTCTTCCTCCGGGCGGCCCTCAGCTGAAATCAAGGTGCCAGTCAAAGCTGATCGTGAAAATGCCTGCATCTCTTCCAATCACACACTTCAGATCCCACTCAGGGAGGAAAACAGTGACATCCTGCTTAAACAAAGACGGTGGTGTGGCTGGCAGCATGCAGCTGGCATGTGGACCCGAACACTCTTGCTTGGTGCCTAGACAGGCAGGCGGTATTGCTGGAGACTCCTGGTGACCTCATTTTCTAGAGGAAGGAAGACAGAAAGTGAGGTGTTTATAACTTCTTGACAATACTTGGCTGCTCAGTGGGAGCCAGAGCTGGCCTCGGGTTTTTTTTTTATTATTATTATTATTATTTTTTTAGGTGTAGATGGACACAACACAATGCCTTTATTTTTATGTGGTGCTGAGATTCGAACCCGGGTCCCGCCCACACTAGGCAACAGCTCTACCGCTGAGCCACAATCCCAGCTCCAGCCCCAGGTGTTTTGATCTTCTTCATTTTCTTTGTTTTTCTGCTGAAACCGAAACGGGAGCACCTGTGGTACAACCGTGATAGGTGGTCTGGTCCAGGCAGTTCTGGGCCTGTGTGCTGAGACGCTCTTACCTGTAAGCGTGGTCAGTTGGCTGCACTGGAGGTGGGCGGGGTTCTTAGTGTCCCTCTGTGGGGCTGGTCAGAGTTGCTCTGCATTTCTTCTTGGTCTGTGTATTCCTGCTGAAGAGGGTCATGCCGCTGTGATGTGAGTCAGAGAGCAGCTGGCCCCCACATCATGCTTCCCACACACAGAGGGGCTGCGGGTGCTCCTGTGAAGAGCGGCCTGCCCTCGTTGTCTCTGTGGCTTTCTGGGAACATTTTTACTTTTATTCTAAATCTCTAAGTACAAGTTAAGTTTCTGTAATCTGAAAATAGAAATCTTAAATGCTCTGAAATCTGAGACTTTGAGTGCCACGCGGGAACATTTTGGGTTTTGACTTCAGGGTTAGGAAGGTCCAACCAGTCCTGTAGGCAAGAGTTCCAGGATCCAGGAAAGCTCTGCTCCCAGGAGGCACTGGTCCCCGCCTTCGGCTACTAATGTTCAGTCTGCACCTGGCCTTCCCTCCTCTTGTCGAGGAAGCACCCTTTCTCTATTTTTAACACTAGATATTCTTTAGTTTGAACTAAGGAGAGAAATCTGGAAAGAGGAAGAATATATTCAGTAAAAAAAATTTGATGAGAACATCTTAGGTAAAGGTAATTTAAAAAAAATGATTGTTTGTTGTTTTCCTCTTAGTATCAGGGATTGGTCCCAGGGGTGCATACGCTGAGCTACATCCCCAGCCCCTTTTTATTTATTAATTTAATTTTAATTTTTTTGAGACAGGTTTTTACTAAGTTGCTTCAGGCCTTGCTAAATTGCTGAGGCCGGCCTTGAAACTGTGATCTTGCTGCCTTAGCCTCCCAAATCCCTGGGATTACAGGCATGTGCCACTGCACCTCATTAGTTTCAGATTAAGGAAATCAAATACATTAAATATATTTTTAAGCCTTTATTTTATTTATTTTTACATGGTGCTGAGGATCGAACCCAGGGCCTCGCTCTGCCGCTGAGCCACAACCCCAGCCCCATGTTAAATATTTTGAAACAAATGTAAACACATATTTAAAAGCAGTACTTTTTTTGAGTAGTTTATGTGGCTATTTAAAAAACTACCTATAATGGATAAGTTACCACATATGCCTTGCTTTTCATGTGTATTTTTAAATCACTTATTTTTGCTAGATTTTACAGCAAGGAAATTTCTTTTTGATCTCAGAGAACCTACTGACTGGCATGCTCTAAAATGTTTGCTCAGTGTCACACTCTTTGAAGGGCTGTGAGACGATGTCAAGAGAGCTGTAGGTCTTCCCACATGGCACATTCTGTGGCAGGAAGAGTGAGTGGGTTTGTGTCTGGCTGTCTAATTTCTGTCATGTGAACAACTCCCATCTGGTCTTTCCTCATAAGGAAGTGGTAGCTGGCAGAAGGTCAGCGCTAGTGAGCTGGAATGCTGGAGAGCACCCTCAGCACAGCCACTCACCAGAGAGCAGCCCAAGGCCATTGCTGCCCTGGTCAGCGGACCTGGACTCTGGAATAGTGTCTGCTGCTCGGTGCTGCAGGAGGCCAGTGTCTGTTGTCCTTCCGGTGCAGTGCCTTTCCTTGCACAGAGGTGGCATGTGCACCATGAGGGATGCACGTGGGCGGGTGAGAGGCAAGGATGGGGTGCTTGAAGCATTTTGTATTTCCCATCTTAGTCTTTAAATGTGACAGTGACCCTTTTTACTTTAAGCAGCTGTTTGGGTCACATGGTATTGCAGCCTTGTTTTTCATTTGTGATTTTATTTTTGAGATGGGATCTCGCCCCGCCTCCTGGGCTGGAGCTTTGTGTCCTCTTGCCTTGGCTTCTCAGGTTGTTGGGGTCCCAGGCATGTGCCACCATGCCCAGCTCATCGCAGACATTTTTTAGTTTTATCCTTTGAGGCCTGTGATGGTGGGGTCTTTGTAACTCTGGCATACTTTTTGGTGGTTAATAGGTTACAGATGTGTGGCTGACATTGTGAAATGCTCTCTTGACACGTGAGCTCAGGTTTGTCTGGCTCCCTCAAGGGAAAATTCTGACTCCTGTTAGGTTGCAGTGGTCACTGGCCAGTGGCTGCGTGCCTATCTCTGTGCTGTAGTCTTGGTTTGAGGTCCGGATCCCTCTGAGAATTGAGCCTCCACCACTGTTGCTCGTGATATCTGGGCACTCGCAGAGTCTTGTGCTGTGGGCAGCTGGGAGCAGAATCAGTCAGGCTCCATGTGGGCTTGGCTGGGGGCAGCATCTGACGGTGGGTTGATCAGCAGTATGTGCTCCTCAGAACTAACAGCCACCTCCTCTTCATTTCAAAAGCAGATCTGCACTCTGCCCCTCCTGACGTCACCACAGGCCTCGTGGACCGTCCACACTGTGAACGTCCCCAGGTGGCTTCTGTGAGAGCTGGTCCTCGGGGGTACGGCGGGAGCATCCTGGAAACAGCAGATGGTGAGCACATTCATCTTCTCCTTCTGAAAGAAGAAGCACAGGAAATCACTCCGGTGTGGAGCCCAGCTTCACTGTGCTCCCCCAGCGAGCCCAGCCAGCCGTCAGCTCTCACTCATGAGAGTGTGGGTGTGACTGTTCCCACAGAAACATCACTTGGTGTGAAGCTGGTGAGATGGGAAAGGAGGAGAGTAGGAGGGGAAACCTCACAACTTGGGCTGGATGTCGAGGAGTGAGACCTGCAGTGGGTAGTGTGCAGCTGTGGGCGTGCATGTGTGAGTTGACTGGGCAGGTCTCGGCAGCCTCTGTGAGTGCCGCTTCCTTCCACAGCACCCAAGGCCAGTGCCTGGTGCTGTTTCCCAGCGGCTCTCAGAAGGCCCTGGCACAGACCATTTCTTTTTGAAGCTATTTCTAGTATTTTTTTTAAAAAAGTCATGTCAAGTTTTTTTCCCCAAAGTGCCAACTTAAATCACAGAGAAAACAGAGGATCTCAGATCGCACACACTCCTGGCTATTTCGGTGCTCCTAACGGAAGGTCACTTTACGTTGAGGTTTTCATTTTCTTCATAGTGCAAAAGAAAAAGGCTGAGTCAACGCAGAGAGGGGTACTTGATTGAACACGTTTTAATGTGATTTATCACTCTTTACATTTAAAACCTTTAAGACCTTAATTGAGATAAAAATCAGCATAGAATGAACTGCCCTCTTTCAGCGTGTGCAGTTTTAGAAGTTCAAGATGTCCAAATGCTATGGGTGTGTCCAGCACTCTCATGTCCAGCTGCTGCCCTTTGTGTCCCCGCCACCCAGGAACCTCTGATTTACTCCCTGACACCATAGATTGGTTTTGTTTTCTGGAGTTTTATGTAAGTTGAACGATAATATCTACTCTCTACCGTCTGGCTCTTGCTTGTCAGTGATGGTGCCAGCTGACCCTGGCAGTCCCCGAGCAGTGTGTCCCCGGAGTGTGCCACAGCTGTCTCTACCTCCAGTGAAGGAGCCGTGGTGCTCGTCTGCCTGAGTGTGTGTGCACGTGTGTTCTCAGCTCTTGAGTGGAAGGCGGAGTGACCTCCAAGGGTGTGTGTGACATTTTAAAATTGCCAAGCTGTTTTCCAAAGTGCTTGTCCCATTCTCCTTCTTCTGCATCTCTAGCAGCGGGCATGTGGGGAATTTCACCACGTTTCTAATTTTCATTTCCGTAACCACTGATGATAGTGTTAAAAATGTTTTCATATGCTTATTTTCTATCTGTGTATTTTTTTAGGAAAAGTGTTAAAACTTTTGCCTTAAAAAAGTTTGTTTTTTGTTTTTTATTGAATTTTGGGAGTTCTTTATATATTCTGTATACAAAATTCAGGTTTATCATTTATATTTTTTCCCAGTGTGGCTTGTTTTTTTTTTTTTGTTGTTTGTTTGTTTTTACTAATTTTTGCTTTTATAGATTGTGTTCTTGTGCCTTATCTAAGGCGTCTTTGCCTAACGCAAGGTCATAAAGCTTTTCCCCTCTATTTACTTTTATAATTTTATAGTTTTCAATTTTGCATTCATTTTGAGGTAATTTTAGCACAAGTAAGAGGTATGAATCAAAATGTTCACATTCTTGTTTTTGGATGTCTGGCTGTCCTGATGCATTTATCATAAAGATCACCAACGCATACCAATTCCTGTGACACCAAGTGATTCCTGTAGATTTATGAAAGCCATACCACTATCGTGGTGCTATGAAAATCCAAGATGTTGTGTAGCTTGTGTCCTCCAACTGTGCTTTTCATTTATGAAGTGTTTTAGTTGTTCCAGCTTTTTTGTATTTTAAAATATAAAAAAAAATCAGTTTATCGTTTCCACAGAAATTTCTGTGGAGCTATTTGCTGATATTTCTTTAAATCCTTACACCAGTTTAAGGGGAATTGGCATCTTTTTTTTTTTTCCCCTGTGGTGCTGGGGATTGAACCCAGGGCCTTGTGCATGTGAAGCAAGCCCTCTACCAACTGAGCTATGTCCCCAGCTCTGGGAGTCAGCATCTTCACAGTGTCATGTGTTCCAGTCAGTGAGTATTTCAGTTGTGTGGTAGCGTCCAGTGTATAGATATTGCCTATATTCAAATTTTTTTTCTTAGATGTAGATGGACATAAAACCTTTATTTTTATTTATTTATTTTTATGTGGTGCTGAGGATCAAACCCAGTGCCTCACACATGCCAGGCAGGCACTCTATCACTGAGCCACAACCCCAGCCCAGTATTACATATATTTTGTTATTTCAAAACACGTTTTAATGCAGTTGTAAAAAATTTAACATTTTTCCCAATTATTTTTTGTTAGACTCTAGAAATACCATTGATGTTTCATGTTGACCTTATATTAGTCTCAGATTAGTTCTAATAGCAGTTTTTGGTAGAATCCTTAAGATTTTCTATATGCATGATCTTATTATTTATGAATAAAGACATTATTGTATTTTCTTTCTAAACTGCATGCCTTTTATTTGTTTTTCTTGCTGTAATTTGGTGTGTAGGTGTCTAGTCTATGTTAATCGAAATGCCAAGTGTGGAAAAGCATTTGGTTTTATATTTTTCAGTTTTGATATTAATTATAGATTTTTTGTAGATTCCTTCAACAGGTTGATCAAGGTTCCTTTTTAATTTTCTGAAAGTTTTTATCATTTTTTTTGATTTAATGAAATGCTCATGTTTTTTCTTTTATGGTTTTTGAATATAGACAATTGCATGGATCTACTTTTAAAAAGTTTTTTTCTTGCAGTGAAATACATAGAACATGAAATTTTGTATCTTAACCACTTTTTAATTTTTTCACTTCTGGTGATTGAACCCAGAGATGCTCTGCCTCTGAGCTGCATCCCCAGCCCTTTTTTTTTTTTAATTTTTAAAATCATTTTGTCTTGAAACAGTGTCTCCACATTGCCCAGGTTGGCCTCAAACTTGCATCCTCCCATCTCTTCCTTCTGAGTCACTGGGACAGCCAGTGTGGGCCGCTGTACCTGGCCGCCTTAACTTCTGTTTTTTGGTGGTGCTGGGCGAGGAGACCAGGGCCTCACACATGGGGGCAGGTGACCTGCACGGAGCCACCCCCGTGTCTGTCCAAACCACTCTGAGAACCAGCTGTGGAGTCCACACAGTGGTGTTGAGCAGCACCGTCGTCTCCACAGCTCTTGGTCTGGAAAGACGGAAGCTCTGTGGAGCACTGACTCCCCCTCCCCAGCCCTGGCGGCCAGCGTTCTCCTTTCTATCTGCTCGCTAGGTGGACTTGCACCACACTGGTCTTTTTGCAGGGGGCTAACTTCATAGACTGGTGTCCTGAGGCCCATCTGTGTTGTGGCACATCCTGGACCTCTGCCCTCCAGGCTCAGCACCATTGTGCTGGTGTCCACAGTGAGACTCTGTTCCTGACGCGTGTTCCTGCTGCCAGGAGAGCTCCATGGACAGTGTTCACCCAGACCCTGCTTCAGGCTCTCTGGGCCTCTGTCTGTAGGTGGGAGTCTGGGTGCAGGACCTGGGTGGGTGGGCGACCTTGTTGGGCTCTCTGGGCCTCTGTCTGTAGGTGGGAGTCTGGGTGCAGGACCTGAGTGGGTGGGCGACCTTGTTGGACTCTCTGGGCCTCTGTCTGTAGGTGGGAGCCTGGGTGCAGGACCTGGGTGGGTGGGCGACCTTGTTGGGCTCTCTGGGCCTCTGTCTGTAGGTGGGAGCCTGGGTGCAGGACCTGGGTGGGTGGGCGACCTTGTTGGGCTCTCTGGGCCTCTGTCTGTAGGTGGGAGCCTGGGTGCAGGACCTGGGTGGGTGGGCGACCTTGTTGGGCTCTCTGGGCCTCTGTCTGTAGGTGGGAGCCTGGGTGCAGGACCTGGGTGGGTGGGCGACCTTGTTGGGCTCTCTGGGCCTCTGTCTGTAGGTGGGAGCCTGGGTGCAGGACCTGGGTGGGTGGGCGACCTTGTTGGGCTCTCTGGGCCTCTGTCTGTAGGTGGGAGTCTGGGTGCAGGACCTGAGTGGGTGGGCGACCTTGTTGGACTCTCTGGGCCTCTGTCTGTAGGTGGGAGTCTGGGTGCAGGACCTGAGTGGGTGGGCGACCTTGTTGGACTCTCTGGGCCTCTGTCTGTAGGTGGGAGCCTGGGTGCAGGACCTGAGTGGGTGGGCGACCTTGTTGGGCTCTCTGGGCCTCTGTCTGTAGGTGGGAGCCTGGGTGCAGGACCTGGGTGGGTGGGCGACCTTGTTGGGCTCTCTGGGCCTCTGTCTGTAGGTGGGAGTCTGGGTGCAGGACCTGGGTGGGTGGGCGACCTTGTTGGGCTCTCTGGGCCTCTGTCTGTAGGTGGGAGCCTGGGTGCAGGACCTGGGTGGGTGGGCGACCTTGTTGGGCTCTCTGGGCCTCTGTCTGTAGGTGGGAGTCTGGGTGCAGGACCTGGGTGGGTGGGCGACCTTGTTGGGCTCTCTGGGCCTCTGTCTGTAGGTGGGAGCCTGGGTGCAGGACCTGAGTGGGTGGGCGACCTTGTTGGGCTCTCTGGGCCTCTGTCTGTAGGTGGGAGCCTGGGTGCAGGACCTGGGTGGGTGGGCGACCTTGTTGGGCTCTCTGGGCCTCTGTCTGTAGGTGGGAGTCTGGGTGCAGGACCTGGGTGGGTGGGCGACCTTGTTGGGCTCTCTGGGCCTCTGTCTGTGGGTGGGAGTCTGGGTGCAGGACCTGGGTGGGTGGGCAACCTTGTAGGGCTCTCTGGGCCTCTGTCTGTAGGTGGGAGCCTGGGTGCAGGACCTGGGTGGGTGGGCGACCTTGTTGGGCTCTCTGGGCCTCTGTCTGTGGGTGGGAGCCTGGGTGCAGGACCTGGGTGGGTGGGCGACCTTGTTGGGCTCTCTGGGCCTCTGTCTCTAGGTGGGAGCCTGGGTGCAGGACCTGGGTGGGTGGGCGACCTTGTTGGGCTCTCTGGGCCTCTGTCTGTAGGTGGGAGCCTGGGTGCAGGACCTGGGTGGGTGGGCGACCTTGTTGGGCTCTCTGGGCCTCTGTCTGTAGGTGGGAGCCTGGGTGCAGGACCTGGGTGGGTGGGCGACCTTGTTGGGCTCTCTGGGCCTCTGTCTGTAGGTGGGAGTCTGGGTGCAGGACCTGGGTGGGTGGGCGACCTTGTTGGACTCTCTGGGCCTCTGTCTGTAGGTGGGAGCCTGGGTGCAGGACCTGGGTGGGTGGGCGACCTTGTTGGGCTCTCTGGGCCTCTGTCTGTAGGTGGGAGCCTGGGTGCAGGACCTGGGTGGGTGGGCGACCTTGTTGGGCTCTCTGGGCCTCTGTCTGTGGGTGGGAGCCTGGGTGCAGGACCTGGGTGGGTGGGCGACCTTGTTGGGCTCTCTGGGCCTCTGTCTGTAGGTGGGAGCCTGGGTGCAGGACCTGGGTGGGTGGGCGACCTTGTTGGGCTCTCTGGGCCTCTGTCTCTAGGTGGGAGCCTGGGTGCAGGACCTGGGTGGGTGGGCGACCTTGTTGGGCTCTCTGGGCCTCTGTCTGTAGGTGGGAGCCTGGGTGCAGGACCTGGGTGGGTGGGCGACCTTGTTGGGCTCTCTGGGCCTCTGTCTGTAGGTGGGAGCCTGGGTGCAGGACCTGGGTGGGTGGGCGACCTTGTTGGGCTCTCTGGGCCTCTGTCTGTAGGTGGGAGCCTGGGTGCAGGACCTGGGTGGGTGGGCGACCTTGTTGGGCTCTCTGGGCCTCTGTCTGTAGGTGGGAGCCTGGGTGCAGGACCTGGGTGGGTGGGCGACCTTGTTGGGCTCTCTGGGCCTCTGTCTGTAGGTGGGAGTCTGGGTGCAGGACCTGGGTGGGTGGGCGACCTTGTTGGGCTCTCTGGGCCTCTGTCTGTAGGTGGGAGTCTGGGTGCAGGACCTGGGTGGGTGGGCGACCTTGTTGGGCTCTCTGGGCCTCTGTCTGTAGGTGGGAGCCTGGGTGCAGGACCTGAGTGGGTGGGCGACCTTGTTGGGCTCTCTGGGCCTCTGTCTGTGGGTGGGAGCCTGGGTGCAGGACCTGGGTAAGTGGGTGACCTTGTTGGGTTCTCTGGGCCTCTGTCTGTGGGTGGGAGTCTGGGTACAGGAACTGGGTGGGTTGGTGACCTTGTTGGGCTCTCTGGGCCTCTGTCTGTTGGTGGGAGCCTGGGTGCAGGACCTGGGTGGGTGGGCGACCTTGTTGGGCTCTCTGGGCCTCTGTCTGTAGGTGGGAGCCTGGGTGCAGGACCTGGGTGGGTGGGCGACCTTGTTGGGCTCTCTGGGCCTCTGTCTGTTGGTGGGAGTCTGGGTGTAGGACCTGGTTGGGTGGGCGACCTTGTTGGGCTCTCTGGGCCTCTGTCTATAGGTGAGAGCCTGGGTGCAGGACCTGGGTGGGTGGGCAACGATGCTTTCAGTGTTGGGGGACCTGCCTGCTGCTGCTCTTCACCTGCACCCTGGGTGCGCAGAGCTCTGGGTCTTCATGCATCCCCAGCAGGTGCTCTGGTAGTACCCGTCCTGAAGGTGCGAGGTGCTTCTGCTTGATCTGGGCATCTTCATGTGCTGCTTGGACATTTGAAGACCTTTTTTTTTTTTTTTTTTGGAGAAACGTCTCTTAAAGGTTGGTTTGGTTTTGTGTTTTTAAATTTTTTTTTTTAGTTGTTGATGGACCCAAAATCATTATTTTATTTATTCATTTTTATGTGGTACTGAGAATGAAACCCAATGCTTCACACATGTGAGGCAAGACTCTACCACCCGCAGCCCCAAGGCTCCCCCCCCCAATTCAGATTATTTGTGTTTTTTTAAAATTTTTTTTTACTTTTGCCATATTTTCTAGGTGTTAATTCCATATCAGGTATAACATTCACACAAGTATTTTCTTCCATCCTCTAGCCTATCTTTGTAGTTTCTTTTTCTTTTCTCATTACTGGGCATTGCACCCAGGGGTGACTTACTACTGAGCCACATCCCAGCCCTTTTTATTTTTTTGCGACGGTCTTGGTTAGTTAGTTACCCAGGCTGGCCTAGAACTTGCCATCCCTCTGCAGAAGCCTGGCCTCCTGTGTCAGTAGGATTATTGATCGTGTTTTTTGATATACAAAATTTGAACATTTTCATGAAGTCTCATTTGTCCCTTTTTTCTTGCGTTGCTGATGTCTTTGGAGTAGAGCTGACGAGGACTGCAGGACCCTGTGCCTGGCTGTGGCACGCTCTCCTCTCAGGAGGTCCTCTAAGGAGTCATGGCTCGTGTTCAGGCTGTGACCGGGACCTTCATTGTCTGCTCGTGGAGATCTGGTGGTGTTTGTGGGAGAGACTGTCCTTTCTCCGTGGAGTGCTCTCGCACCCTTGGCAGAGGTCACTGCTCCTGTGTGGCACTGCTTGTGAGCTCTCTGCTCTGTCCCACTGGTCTCTCTTCATGTTGTACCACGCACAGTCTCCGCTCCTCTTAGAATCAGGTACGGGAGTCTTCCAGCTCTGTTTTTGACTATTTAGGATTCCTGTGACTCTTAGGACATGTGTTTCTATTTATGCAGAAGAGGTCTTTGGGATTTTATAGGGATCACATTGGATTTCTAATTTAAAAATGTTAACATACGACCCATGAGCATTTATTTCTGTTGCCTTTAATTTTTCTTGAGCAGTGTTTACATTGTAGAACTCTTTTGCCTCCATGCTGCATTCTTTTCGATTCTGTTGTAAATCGTTTTTGTGATTTCTTTTCAGATTATTCATTGTTAGTACACAGGTAAGCGACTGATTTTTTTTTTTTTTGAGTGTGTGTGTGTGTAATGGCTGTGTCTTGCCACTTTGTTGAATTCAGATTGTTCTAAGTGTGTGTGTGTGTGTGTGTGTGTGTGTGTGTGTGTAATGGCTATGTCTTGCCACTTTGTTGAATTCAGATTGTTCTAAGTGTGTGTGTGTGTGTGTGTGTGTGTGTGTGTGTAATGGCTGTGTCTTGCCACTTTGTTGAATTCAGATTGTTCTAAGTGTGTGTGTGTGTGTGTGTGTGTAATGGCTGTGTCTTGCCACTTTGTTGAATTCAGATTGTTCTAAGTGTGTGTGTGTGTGTGTGTGTGTGTGTGTGTGTAATGGCTATGTCTTGCCACTTTGTTGAATTCAGATTGTTCTAAGTGTGTGTGTGTGTGTGTGTGTGTGTGTGTAATGGCTGTGTCTTGCCACTTTGTTGAATTCAGATTGTTCTAAGTGTGTGTGTGTGTGTGTGTGTGTAATGGCTGTGTCTTGCCACTTTGTTGAATTCAGATTGTTCTAAGTGTGTGTGTGTGTGTGTGTGTAATGGCTGTGTCTTGCCACTTTGTTGAATTCAGATTGTTCTAAGTGTGTGTGTGTGTGTGTGTGTAATGGCAGTGTCTTGCCACTTTGTTGAATTCAGATTGTTCTAAGTGTGTGTGTGTGTGTGTGTGTGTAATGGCTATGTCTTGCCACTTTGTTGAATTCAGATTGTTCTAAGTGTGTGTGTGTGTGTGTGTGTGTGTAATGGCTGTGTCTTGCCACTTTGTTGAATTCAGATTGTTCTAACTGTGTGTGTGTGTGAGTGTAATGGCTGTGTCTTGCCACTTTGTTGAATTCAGATTGTTCTAAGTGTGTGTGTGTGTGTGTGTGTGTGTGTGTGTGTGTGTGTAATGGCTGTGTCTTGCCACTTTGTTGAATTCAGATTGTTCTAAGTGTGTGTGTGTGTGTGTGTGTGTGTGTGTGTAATGGCTATGTCTTGCCACTTTGTTGAATTCAGATTGTTCTAAGAGTGTGTGTGTGTGTGTGTGTGTGTGTGTAATGGCTGTGTCTTGCCACTTTGTTGAATTCAGATTGTTCTAAGTGTGTGTGTGTGTGTGTGTGTGTAATGGCTGTGTCTTGCCACTTTGTTGAATTCAGATTGTTCTAAGTGTGTGTGTGTGTGTAATGGCTGTGTCTTGCCACTTTGTTGAATTCAGATTGTTCTAAGTGTGTGTGTGTGTGTAATGGCTGTGTCTTGCCACTTTGTTGAATTCAGATTGTTCTAAGTGTGTGTGTGTGTGTGTGTGTGTGTGTAATGGCTGTGTCTTGCCACTTTGTTGAATTCAGATTGTTCTAAGTGTGTGTGTGTGTGTGTGTGTGTGTGTAATGGCTGTGTCTTGCCACTTTGTTGAATTCAGATTGTTCTAACTGTGTGTGTGTGTGTGTGTGTGTGTGTGTGTTCCCATGCGGGCTCTAGGATTCTCTGGGGTCTTTTACTCTTCCTTGCCTGGCAGGTCCCAGGACTGTGTAATAGGGTGCCTCCACCCATGAATGCCCCCTGCTCCCTGTGGGGCTCAGCCAGCTGGGTGCTCGGTTCTTCCACCTGGTTGTGTCCACCGTGGTCTGCTCGTCAGTGGGTTTGCCTTCAGTATCCTGTACCTTTCCCCAGTCTCCCTAGGGTCGCCCTGCGACTGCTGCCCTGGGCCGGCCCTGCTGGTCCAGTGCTCCTGCCTCCGAGCTCTGCTCTGGGTCTTTCCTGGACCTTTCTCCTCTGCCCCTCTCCTGCCCTGCTGTGTTTAGATGTTTGTTGGTCTCAACGTATTTCCAGGTGCATTGTTCAGATGTGTTTCTCCTGCATATTTAACCCCTTTTAAGTTTATTAAACTTGTGAACGACCCAGCACACAGTCTGTTAGTTGAGTATTCCACTCGAAAATAATACTTATTCTGTTGCATTTTTTCTTTTTTTATAAAGTTTTTATAATAGTTGTAGATGGACAGGATGCCTTTATTTTATTTGTTTATTTTTGTGTGGTGCTGAGGATCAAACCCAGTGTCTCATGCATGCTAGGGAAACATTCTGCTGCTGAGCTATGACCCTAGACCTTCTTTTTTTTATGGTAAAATAATACTATAAAGAAAGCTCAAAAATTTTTGATAACTTTGTCCAAAATATTTGTTACATAGTGATGGATGAAGGTCTAATATTTCTAATATAAAAATCATTTTTAAAAATGAACAGGAAAAGCCAAGTTGGTGGCACACACCTGTAATCCCTTCCATTCTTGTGGTGGAACGTGATGTGGAGTCACACTGGTCATTTATCCATATGTGACGTAGGAAAGTTACGTCCAGTTCATTCCTCTGTCTTTCCTATTCCCATCCCTCCTTCCTTCCCTTCATTCCCCTTTGTCTAATCCAATGAACTTCTATTCTTCCCTGCCCCACCCCTTATTACGTGTTGGCAGCTGCGCGTCAGAGAGAACAGTTGGTCTTTGGTTTTTGAGAACTGGCTTATTTCACTTAGCACGATTGTCTCCAGGTCCATCATTTACTGGCAAATGCCATGATTTCATTCTTCTTTGTGGTTGAGTAATATTCCATTGTGTATATGTGCCACATGTTCTTTATCCATTCATCTGTTGAAGGGCACCTGGGTTGGTTCCGTAGCTTAGCTATTGTGAATTGAGCTGCTGTGAACATTGATGTGGTTGTGTCACTGCAGTGTGCTGATTTTAAGTCCTTTGGGTATGTTCCGAGGAGTGGGATAACTGGGTCAAATGGTGGTTCCATTCCAAGTTTTCTGAGGAATCTCCATACTGCTTTCCAGAGTGGTTGCACCAATTTGCAGTGCCAACAGCAATGTATGAGTGAACCATTTTCCCCACATCCTCACCACATTTATTGTTACTTGTATTCTTGATTGTTGCCATCCTGACTGGGGTGAGATGGAATCTCAGTGTGGTTTTAATTTGCATTTCTCCAGTTAGAGATGTTGGACATTTTTTCATGTTTGTTGACCATCCGTATTTCTTCTGTGAAGTGTCTGTTCAGTGCCTTTGCCCCTTTATCGATTGGGTTATTTGGTTTTTTTGAAGTTGAGTTTTTTGAGGGTTTTATATATATATATCCTGAAGACTAATGCTCTGTCTGAGGTGCAGGTGGCAAAGATTGTCTCCCGTTCCGCGGGCTCTTTCTTCTCTGTCTTGGTTGTCTCCTTTGCTGTGAAGGAGCTTTTTAGTCTGATACTATCCCATTGATTGATTCTTGGTTTTACTTCTTTGAGCTGTAGGAGTCTTGTTGACAGATTCGGTTCCTAAGCCGACATTTTGGGAAGTTGGGCTTACATTTTCTTCTAGTAGGCACAGGGTCTCCAGAGTGGAGTGTCGCGTGGTGAGAGCGAGGGGCTTAATTTCACTCTATTGTATGTGGGTTTCCAGTTTTCCCAGCACCATTTGTTGAAGAGGCTGTCTCCTCTCCAGTGACTACTTATGGCCCCTTGTCCAGTGTCTTGCATTCCACTGGTCTCCGTTCTGTCTTGGTGCGGCCCCATGCTGTTTCTGTGGCTCTGTGGTGTAGTTTAAGGGCGTGCTATTGGGATGCCTCCTGCTTTGCTTTTCTCACTGAGGATTTCTCCTTATTTTTCCAAATGAATTTCATAACTGATTTTCTGTTTCCATGAAGAATATCATTGGAACCTTAAAAGGAATTAAGAATGAATTGGAAGGGTTCCTTCCTTTTGTATTTCATGGGATCATTTGAGGAAGATTGGTGTCAGTTTTCTGTGAAGGTCTGGTAGAGCTCAGCTGAGAATCTCTGTCTGGTCCTGGGCTTCTCTTCCTTGGCTTTTGATAGCATCTTTAATTTCATTGCTTGAAATTGATCTGTTTAAACTTTCTATGTCCTCCTGATTCAATTTGGTTAGGTCATATGTTTCTAGAAATTTGTAGATGTTTTCAAGGTTATCTATTGTATCAGAGTAGGAATTTTCAAAGTAGGTTTGGTTATCATCTGTATTTTAGTAGTTTTCGTTGTGATATTTCCTTTTTCATTGTGAATTTTAGTAATTTGAGTTTTCTTTATTAGCTCGGCTAAGGGTTTATTAATTTTATTTTATTGATTTGTTTTTCAAAGAACCAACTTTTTGTTTTGTCGATTTTTGGGGATTATTTCTTTTGTTTCAATTTTATTGATTTCAGCTCTGGTTTTATTTCCTGTCTTCTGCTTTTGGTGTTGATTCATTCTTCTTGTTCTAGGACTTGAGATGTAATGATAGGTTATTTATTTGTTGACTTTCTATACTTTTAATAATAAGTGAGCTCAGTGCACTGCCTTCATAGTGTCCCAGAGTTCTTGATATGTTGTTTCAGTATTCTCATTTACCTCTCAGTATTTTTTTTTTATCCCAGATTTCTTCTGCTATCCATTGTTCATTCAATAGCATATTATTTAGTCTCCGGGTATTAAAGTAGCTTCTATTTTTTTGAACTTTTTTATTATAGATAGACACAATATCTTTATTTTATTTGTTTTTATTATATGGTGCCAGGGATCGAATCCAGTGCTTCATGCATGCTAGGCAAACACTCCATCACTGAGCCACAACCCCGGCCCCTCTATTTTTAATTTCATTCTTGATTTCTAAATTCATTCTGTTATGATCTGATAGGATGCAAAGTATATCTATTTTTTTTATATTTGCTAAGAGTTGCTTTGTAGCCTGAGATGTGGTCTATTTTAGAGAAGGATCCGTAGCTGCTGAGAAGAAAATACACGTCGTCATCCTGCCAGATCTTACCTGTCATTTTTCTCTGGCGTTCTTTAAAATTCTATCCTGATTCTCTGTGTTGAGCATTTTCATAATAATATGCCTTGGTGTGGGTCTGTTGCACTTTTGTATATTTGAGGTCCTGTAAGCTTCCTGCACTTGATTTTCCATTTTATTCTTTAGGTTTGGGAAATTTTCTGATATTATTTCATTGAAAAGATTGTGCATTCCTTTTGTTTGTATCTCTGAATCTTCATCTGTCCCAATAAATCTTAAATATAGTCTTTTCAGGTTATCCCACATTTCTTGTAAGTTCTGTTTGTGGTCTCTTAACATCTTTTCTCCATGTTTAACTTTGTTTTCAAGATTATTTATTTTGCCTTCATTGCCTGAAACTCTAAGTGGTCTAGTCTGTTGGTGATGCTTTCAATTGAAATTTTAATTTGATTTATTGATTTCCTTCATTTCAGAGATTTGTAGGCTTTTCTTTTTTCAGACTATCTCTTTATTGAAGTGATATTTCACTTCCTGTATTTTCTTTCTGATTTCACTCCTTAGACTGGCTTTTACTTTGCACATCCTTTTAACTATGTACATTATAAACTCTTTCTTGGATATTTCTTCAACTCTGGTGTTGTTGGATTCTGTTACTGGAGTACCTTGGTGTGTTTGCGATGATTGACCCCTTGCCTTTTCATGTTGTTTGTGTGTCTACCCATCTAGCAGTAGAGACGTGAGGAGTAGAGTTTTTCTTTTTTTAATTTATTTTTTAGTTGTAGATGGACTCAATATCTTTATTTTTATTTGGGCTCAGGATTGAACCCAGTGCCTTGCATGTGTCATGTGTGAGGCAAGTGCTCTACCACTGAGCTCTAGCCCCAGCCCCCCTGTTGCTTTTTAATGTATTTTTTAGTTGTAGATGGACACAGTATCTTTATTTATTTTTATTTTTTTTTTTAACTTATTGGCAGTAGAGTTTTTATCCTGTAGACTTACAGTGTCCCTGAAGGTTTCCAATACCTCTCTTGCTGAGAAGCTACCTGTCTGCTTTCTCGGTTTCACTCCACGTAGCAGCCAGGAAAGTGACCTCTATTCTGCCATCTTGAAAACCAGAACAGTGTTTCTTAAGAAGGATTGAGAACACCACGGAGCTTTTTAGCCTGCATGGGTTATATGTCTTGATATTTATTTTAATAGAAATTAAAATTAGAGTTATCATTTCACTTAAAACAGCAATAAACTTGTTACATGTTGAGATGAATCACCATACTTCTGCAAAAGTAATTTCCAAAACAGCCACCTTGAGGGAGAAGAAGGGCTCATTCCATGCTTTGATGGTCTCTTTCATGGCTGGCTGATGAAAGCGTCTGGGTCACCTGCATTCACAGTGACTTCAGGTGCATGTGACAGGAGAGAAAGAAAAGCAAATGGCACCTTTACATCACCATGGCGTGTTCTTACCCTCAGTGCCCTGAAAGGCCCTCAGGCACCCCAGGGTCCCTGGACCAGCTGAAAACTGCTACAAGGAATAGCGTTCAGTACATATAATTCAGTCAGTGCTTATGGAGTGAGTTGGCCAATTCCAGAACGTAGTCTGCTGGGCCTGCAGACTGGAGATCATCTGTTGGCTGTGTGAGTTCTGGTGCCTCCAAGAGGCTTGTCCTTGGGCCTACGGCTAGGCGTGTGTGTGTGTGACAGGTCTTGCCTCAGGCCCTCTCTGCTTTTCCTGTGACAGGTGTCCCTGTGCACAGCAGAGTGTCCTCCAAGATCCAGCAGCTTCTGAACACCCTGAAGAGGCCTAAGCGCCCTCCTCTGAAGGAATTCTTCGTGGACGATTTTGAGGAGCTTTTGGAAGGTAGAGTCCTCTGATCTGAGCCCTGTGTGTGTGTGCCATCTGGAGGCACAGGTGGTGGTGCACAGACGTGAGTTCCTGTGCCACGCCCTTTCTCTTTGTGCCCAGACTCTGGTGAGCATGCACAGCCGTGAGCTTAGAACCACACCTGCCTGCACATGGTCAGGGTTAGAGAGACTTTGCAATCCCCACGCCCAGTCCAGGGTTAGGACAACACTGCTAAGGTTTCTTCTTTACACTTTTAGTTAAACTCTAAATGTGAAATACTTGTCTTCTTATGGTTCTAAAGTACTGAGTTTTTAGCACATGTTCAACTCCTTTTCAGAATTTTAACCTCTCATTTATGAATGGAATATATATTTAAAAACAAAGAACATACTGAGCATGGTGGCACATGCCCATAATCCCAGTGACTCTGGAGGCTATGGCAGGAGGATTGCAAGTTTGAGGCCACCCTCAGTAACTTGGCAATACCCTGTCTCAAAATAAAAAATAAAGAGGGCTGGGGATGTAAATCAGTGATAGAGTGCCTCTGAGTTTAATCCCCAGTACTGCAAAAGAAGAATATAGATTTATTTTAAAAAAGAAGAACTAAGAAGAAGCAGAAAGAGGCCCACGCCCTTAGAAGGGCACAGAGATGAAGCCCAGTGTTGGTGTTGAGTGTGTTGTGACCCCTGGGCCTGCCTGCCCTCAGTGGCAGGCCAGTGTGGGGCCTGGCTTGTCCTTCATGCTTAGACAGGTCCAGAGCTCCACCATGTGCTTACAGTGCTGAGCTTCTTGTTAACAGTGGGGTCTTTGGGGCCACAGGAAAATCAGTAGTGGGAATTGGTGGTGGAAATCAGTGAGGTGACTGTCCCGGCAGCTCCTGGCCTGAAGTCCTGTTCACTTTGGTCCTGGGTGGGCCGGTTGCTCAGACCTCCTCCCAGGCTCTGGGGCCTGCAGTGCTGCACTGGGGTGGCAGGCGTCAGGTGCCACAGTTATCCCCAAGGTGCAAGTAGATGTACCCTCCTGAGCCACCTTCACTGTCTGTGGCTGAACTTTCCTGGAGGGTGAAAGCCACACCATGTACGACTGACTCTCCTTTATGTGACTGTGGTAATGACGAAGGTCTAAACCACGTATGTCAGGCTTTTTACAGTGGTGACTCGGTCACGGGGTGCAGGCACTGGACGGTGAGTGTGGGGCCTCCACAGTGCTGACGTCTGAACTCCGGCTCTGCTTACAGTTCAGCAGCCAGATCCCAATCAGCCGAAGCCTGAGGGAGAGGAGGTGGAGGTGCTGAGAGGGGAGCCCCTGGCTACAGGGGTGCCCTGGCCACCGTCTCTGCTAGCTGCCCTTCAGCGATGGGGCACAGTGCAGCCCAAGGCCCCCTGCCTGACTGCCCTGGACACAGCAGGGAAGGCCGTCCACACCCTCACCTACGGCAAGTACTCAGGAGGGTGGTCGCACTCTGGTGGGGGCGGGGGGCCACAGTGCTTACTGTGCAGCCTGCACACACCTGTTGCCCCGCCACATCAGCAGCAGGTCCCGAGGCGCCGCACACCTGCCTTGCTGCCTGGGTGTGTGCGGCCAACTGTGTTCTGAGCAGTGGGTGCGCTGGCGCAGCTTTAGCCACGCAGCGCCTCTGTGCTTGGCGTGTTTGGGTTCCGCGCTACATCTGCTGTCACACAGCTGACGGTGCAGGTACAGCTTGGTGCCTTGGCAGGGTGAATGCTCTTCTGTGAGCTTTAGCTGGCCAGGTCCAGGCCTCCGTGGCCCTCCCAGCACTGATGTTCTCCATACAGAGGGGAGCCGTCGCCCAGCTACTCAGGCTGCAGGCTCTCTGTGGCCTAGACGGTCATAGAAGCAGGATTTTATTTTATTCATTATTGTTTATTTATTTATTTATTTTAATTTTTTTTTAGTTGTAGATAAAATAAAGGCATTGTGTCCATCTATTTATTTTTATGTGATGCTAAGGCTCGAACCCAGTGCCTCACACATGCCAGGCAAGTGCCCTCCCACTGAGCCACAGCCCAGCCCAGAAGCAGGATTTGATGAAAGCTGCTCTTTGGTGTCTGATGGCTTGCCTTGTGCGAGTCCCCGCCATGCGGTGTGCAGCTGTGTTGACGCTCATTGATGGGTGTTGCGTGCTCAGTGCGTGTCCCACAGCTGTCCTTGCTCTCCCAGTGGTTGTCCCAGCTTGGGACTGCCGTTCAAGAGGCCATTGTGAACACTCTTTTCTCTTGCCTGCAGTCCTGGGTGAGAGCCTGGGGGGGGTGGGCTGAAGGTCAGGGCTCCCAGGAGACGTGCGGCCTTGGGACCTGCACTGCTTTTCCAGAGGGGTGGGAGTAGCACTCCTTCCCAGAACAGCACGGAGAGCCTCTTGGGCTCCATCTCTTGGCCTTGTGAGTTAGGTTCTGATCTGCCTTTGCTGGGGGCTGCCGGCACTGAAGGCCCTGTCCATGATCCTCCAAGTCTCAGCGTGGTGGCTTCTTTGTCAGATACCTGCTTTGTGGCTGTCTCCTCTCAGCCTGAGGCTTGCCTTCTGGCCTTTCATGGTGGCTTTGATGAGTGGAAGGCCTCCCTGCAGTCGATGTGTCTGTGCCTGTTGAGGTGCAGTGGTAGGATCCCAGCTCTCTGCCTGTTCTTCGAGATTGCTGTTGTCGACCCTTTGCATTTCCAAGTAAAGTAGAAACCAGTGGTCACTTTGGTAGGAGTTCTTGCTGGGAGATCGGTGGGTACTACATTGAGTCTGTGGTTTGATTCAAAGAGAGTTGCTATTATCACAGAATATCTCCCTCTTTTTAAAGGCTGCCTTAATTTCTCTCAGTGATATATTTATACTGCTGAGTACAGAATTCTTGAGCACTTTCGTCAGGTTCGTTCCTGTTCTAAATGTATGATTAGAGTCTCTCCCCTGACTTGGCGACCCCAGCCTGTGGGTGCCCCCCGCAAGGGGGCCTGGCTGTGCTGTGGGGGCCCCAGTCTCTGCTGACGGCCCTGGCCCTGCGCCTGGCCTGAGGGTGCAGGACTGGGTCGGGCCGCACCACTCGGTTCCCATCTGGAGTCTGACTCTGGCTGGCTGGCTGCCCCTGACAAGGGGTCTTTGTTTTGTGCAGCTATGACTCCGCAGTCCTCCTCCTGTCTGATCCACAGCCTTTTAGAACCACCCACAGGATCTCGTGTAGGTGTGGTCAACGTGCTTCTGTTGAGGAAAGAGCATAGCGGGACCCACTTACCAGTTACGCTGTTGGTGGACACCTGGGTGGCGTCCAGCGGTGGCCATTAGAAGTGGTGCTGTTGGTGGGTGCTGCCGTGGGCCCTCTGGCAGTGAGCAGGTGCCACTTTCCCAGGCAGGCCCTAGGGGTGGAAGAGCGAGGACTGGGGCCCACGTCCCTCAGCTTGCCCACCGCCACACCCACATGCTGTGGTGGGTGCTGAGTGCTCAGGCCCACTCTCCACCTGCGCTGTGAGAACTGGTGGTGTGGCCATGGCTCTGACGCGGCCTCCCGAGGGGTCGGTTGTTGGGCCTTCTGCCCTCTGCCATGTACCCGTGTCCTCTGCATGGCTTCCCAGGTGTCTGCAGGACCTCTTCTGCACCCAGCAGGCTGCCAGCGTCCTTGCCACTGTGTGTGGGTCTGTGGGCAGAAGTTCCAGCCTCTCGCCTTCTTTGCCTTCAAGTTTCTTGCTTTCTGTGTTCTGGGAAGACTTCTTCCCTGGACTGTGGTCACAGAGTTGCTCTGTGAACCTGGGGAAGTGCCCACTTTTTTGCCCTTCACATGGCGAACGTCCCTGCCCGGTGTCCCGTATGGGAGAGGTCCTGAGAAGGGTCAGCAGCTGGCCCCCTCTCTGCAGCAACACCGGGCCCTCTGTCCAGGAGTCCTGCCCGTGAGCCTCTCTTAGCTTCTCTTCTTCTGTTGGCTGATGGCACCTGTGAGCCTTGGCCATGCTTTCTTGGTGCCCATGGCCTTATGATGAGACTCAGCCTCATGGAGAATGTTCCCTGCTTCTCCTCCAAGGGTGTCCCAGCTGTGCCAACCCCATGCATCCCAGGTCATCTCAGAGGAAGCTTGCCAAGTGCCTCGGCATCCCTGCCAGGTTTCTGCTGAGTTGCCTTGATCCGGCCCCAGGAGGACCAGTGCTTCCACAGTATGGAGTCTTCTGTTTCAGTAGCGTCTGGACACTTTCTGCAGGAGACTCTGTGGATTCTTGTAACACTTTGAGTTTTATGTATTTAGGGAGCGTGTTTTGATCTAATTGTAAATGTATCATTGTGTTTTAAAATTTACTGTTGTAGCATATTCCGGTGACACGGTGGGGCTGGGCGTGGTTGCCCAGTAGCTGGGCAGGCAGGAAGATTGCAGGTTCAAAGCCGGCCTCAGCAACTTAGTGAGGCTCTGTCCCTAAAAATATAAAGTATAAAACAAAAAGATCTGGGGACACAGCACAATGGCAGAAACACACTGTGGGCAATCCCCAATACCATTAAAGAATAAATATCATCCTGTGTACTGTCACGCAGGCAGCTTCGCCAGAGTCTTGTAAAAGATGGACAGGCCCGGCATCCTCTCACAAAGCATAGCTCTGTCCCCAGGTGCTTCCACATTGCCACTTTCCCCATCTGGCTGAGGCATTCTGCTCAGTGCTGGGGCAGCTGCACTGGCCTCCCTTCTGCCCCCATAGGGAAGGCTCTGGCGTCCGCCTCAGCTAGGGCATTCCCATGGGCTCAAGGTGACCAGCGTCGTATTAAGGAAGTATGTGTCCTTTCACACCTAGTTTAGGAAGGGTTTTGAAAAACATTTAAAATCACTTTTAAGCCATGAGTAATGATCGGTTTTCTCCCACCTGTCATCATTGTTCCGTTAATGGTGCTGCGTTTCCATGAACCTCTGCATTTCTGGGTAGAACTAACTTGATCACAACATGTTATTCTTTTCATAGTTTTTATTGGTTTCTGTTTGGAGATGTTTATTATAACTGTTGACATCTTTTTTTTTTAAAGAGAGAGAGAATTTTTTAATATTTATTTTTTAGTTCTCGGCGGACACAACATCTTTATTTTATTTTTATGTGGTGCTGAGGATTGAACCCAGCTCCCCGCGCATGCCAGGCGAGCGCGCTACTGCTTGAGCCATATCCCCAGCCCTATAAGTGTTGACATCTTGACCTTAACTTTAAAGTGGGCTCACTGTTTTGAGTTAAATGTTTGCTTTCTGGTGTCTTGGGGTCCACGGCCACTCCCGTCACTTTGTGGTGCTTGGTCAGCACCACTGCTATGGGACTGAACACTGGACCACAGGGCGGGCTGTCCAACCCATGGTGTCCACCGAGCCTGAGGGCCCAGCCTGGGTGTTTTGTTCAGGAATGGCGGCTGAGCCCGCTTTCTTCCTGGGTGAGGCTGTTGTCAGCTCCCCAGGTTGGGCACTGCGTCAGGTAGCTGCTAGCCAGGAGGGACAGAGAGGTGGTGCCTGGCCGTGGGCCCCTCCAGCCACTGGAGAAAGCTCTGGCCCTTCAGGAAACATGTAGCGGCCACAGGAGGTGAGGGTGGATGTCACGGGTCACACTAAATGCTGTTGGCTGAGGGGGCAGTGTGAGTGGTGGCCTCTTCCCAGAACTCACAGACGTGCACATGTGCATGTGTGCTCCCGTGTATGGCATCACGCATGCACAGCATGGCATGTTTTGCTGGCTTTGCTAGACTTTAAGTGTTCTATAATAAACTCCTGTTTTATGTTTGCATTAAGAAAAATAAATGTATAACTTGTTCTTGGGAGAAAACTGATGTTTGTTGCAACGTTATGTAGGGTGGCTGTCACCTGGAAACTGGATTTCCAGTCTTAGCTAATGGTATGTTGTTAATGGGGTATTGCGATTGCTGCATTGAAATGTTAACTATTAGGCTCCTTAAATATTACATTGCTTAGTATTTTTATTTTATTTTAGGCAAACTTTGGAGTCGGAGTTTAAAATTAGCTTATACTCTACTTAATAAACTGACTAGTAAGAATGAACCACTACTTAAACCTGGAGACAGAGTAAGTAACTAGAATGTAACTTTATTGGACTGAGCAAAAGCAGGCTTAAGCAGCCTGTTCTGTTGAAATTGTGTCCTGTCGCTTGGTTAGAATGAATGTTAACCTGCGGGATTTAAAGTCAGCAATGGAAACATACCATGTGGACTGGTGTGCGATGCAGTGCCAAGTGGTCATTCCTCTCCTCCCTGTCGCCCACCCACTGGTCTTCCAGCTCATGTTGGGCTTCATGTGTGTTGGCGTTGATAGGCCTTGACTTTGCAGGGCAGGGGTCCATGCTAACATTGACCTGTCCCTGAAGTCCTGGATGCTTTATGTCACCTCCTCCCCACAGGGCTGCCTTGGAAGCCAGCCCCCTAGTCCTGCACTGCCCAGATGGTTGTTTGAATTTAAATGAACCAACGTCAAGTTGAACTAAAGCACAGTCCCTCAGTTGCAGGAGCCATGTATCCAGGCTCAGCAGCGATGTGTGGGGGATGGTTGCTGTCCTGGGCAGAGTGGAGGTGTTTTCCATAGTCATACAGGGTTCTCTTGGACAGCACCACCACAGGCAGGCTGCACTGACCTGAGGACCCAGGCTTGTGGAAGGTCAGTGTGGACAGCAGCGTATGTGTTGGAAATCAGCACGCTTACCAGGGACGGGAGACCCCAGTGACAGGCCACCCACAATGAAGTGGCATGTTAACTTGCCAGCCAGAAGCTTCTGCCTCACTCCAGAGAGGCTGAGGGTGAAGGAGAAGACAGATGGCATTGAAGATGGAGAGGGGGAGCGAGGGAGAAAATCAGGCACGGAAGCAGACTTCCTGAAGTTAGCATTCAAGAAAAGGATGTCAGCAGAAAAGACCAAGAGTTGGAAAGTAGGAGCAGCCAAGGGGCAGAATTAGAGACTTGGTGAAGGAGGTCCATGCCAGCTTAGCCCTGGGAGTACAGAGGAGGGTGGGAGCTGAACACTGCAGGCATGCAGGGTGAGTCGCCGGCCCTACAGAGCATTGTGTTCCTCGTGAACACAGCTGACCACTCTAAAGCGTGTGACCACGGGGCAGAAGGCGCCTCAGAGCCACGCACATGGGGAGCACCAGCAGTCACAGTGTGCGGGACTCCTCAGTAGAACCCTGCAGGACAGAGGAGGGTGCCTCAGACATTCAGAGGGGGTAGACCTGTTTCCACCTGGCAAACACAGTGCGGAACTCAGACCTGGCTCAGGAGCCCCTTTCCTGGCAAGTTCCTAGGGGATGTGTGACAGTGAGTGAGGGGGTCCCCACAGGAGAGTCACACGGAGGTCCCAGGACAGCCAAGCTGCAGCCCAGGCAGGGGGACCAAGGCCAGAGTCGGATGCAGTGCCCTGAGGTGAGTGAAGCTTGGGGTCCCGTGACTGGCTGGTTATTGGGAACAGGACCCTGAATGGCACTTGGCTCATCAGACGGGGTGTCTTAGGGCTGTCAGCCAGCGTCCATGGAACAGATGGAAGAGGGGTGCTGTCCCAGCAGGAGGGAGACCCTTGTGGCACCACTCTTAGGGGTGCTGTGTTCAGGCAAGGTGTGTGTGGTGCTTCAGGACGGCCTGCAAGACCCTGACTCCCCCCGACTCCCTGAGCCTAGGGATTGCAGCTCATTTTCTTTCAAGGACAAAGATTTGCAGATGGTTTCTCCACTTGCAAGAGAGGGTTGCCCTTAGGTTAATAAAAAGGTGCACTCAGCTAGCAGGTTAGTGTTGGAGATCGGGGCCCACAGGCTGCCAGCTGACGCCCCTCACAGATGGTGACGACACTCCCTCACCACAGACTCTCTGGAAAGATGTTTTCCCTGACAGCCATCTGTCTCAGGGTGTGGGTCACATCTCTGGGCAGCTGTTAACACCAGCCCTCAAGGAGAGTTTATCCTTCCCCACGAATGGACTTGCTGGCAGCTTTGCAGAGCCTAGGTCCAGAGTGGGTTCTGCCCATCTTCCCGGGGGCCCTGTGCTGAGTCTGCCTGTTTAAGGACTGTTCTGACCTACTATGGCAGAAACGGGGCTTATGAAAACGTTTTTCCATATGTAGCTTCTAATTTGAGTAGATACAGTTAAAAAAAAAAAAAAAACCTGGGATGAAAGCAGGAATGCAAAATGTTTCCCTAAAATAACAAGATATTTTAAAATGTAAAATGTAGAAATGTAAACCCAGTATTTAAAAGCATGAGAGTGAACAACAAAGGACAGTTCTAGAATATTTTAAATGTGTTGTTTTAGTAGGTGACCGAGGACAGGGCATGGTGCTACAGTTTTTCATTGGTATTGTGGTCATTTTAGACCATTTTAATGAATTTTGATACAAATTAAAATGCAAGGTGAATGAGGGAGAGCTGGTAATTCACAGGGGCAGCACCCTGTCTAGGTGGGAGTGGGAGGGTGCCCAGGTGGGAGTGAGAGAGTGCCAGGGTGGGAATGGGAAGGTGCACAAGTGGGAACAGGTGCCCAGGTGGGAGCAGGTGCCCAGGCAGGAGTAGGTGCCCAGGTAGGAGCAGGAGGGTGCCTAGGCAGGAGGAGGTGCTCAGGTGGGAGCAGGAGGGTGCCCAGGCAGAAGTAGGTGCCCAGGCGGGAGTGGGAGGGTACCCATGTGGGAGCAGGAGGGTGCCCAGGCAGGAGTAGGTATCTAGGTGGGAGTGGGAGGGTGCCCAGGTGGGAGCAGGAAGGTGGGCATGAGTAGGTGCCCAAGCAGGAGTAGGTGCCCAGGCGGGAGTTGGAGGGTACCCAGGTAGGAGTGGGAGGGTGCCCAGGTAGGAGTGGGAGGGTGCCCAGGTAGGAGCGGGAGGGTGCCCAGGCGGGAGTTGGAGGGTACCCAGGCGGGAGTTGGAGGGTACCCAGGTAGGAGTGGGAGGGTGCCCAGGTAGGAGCGGGAGGGTGCCCAGGTAGGAGCGGGAGGGTGCCCAGGCGGGAGTGGGAGGGTGCCCAGGTGGGAGTGGGAGGGTACCCATGTGGGAGCAGGTTCCCATGTGGGAGTAGGACAGTGCCCTGGGGCCTGCCGAGTCCCTTCAGGTAGCTCTTGAGTGAAGACTGCTCAGTGACAGCGCGCTCTTAGGACGGTTGGCTTTGGAAACTGTTGTTTTAGATATAACTTGATTCAGGTGGTGGTCAGCATGGACAGGCCCTGTCCAGCAAGAGCTGGACAGCCTTGGCTTGAGGAGTAAAGACGGCCCTAACCCACAAGCCAGTCATTCAGAGTCATGTGAACCAATCCCGAGTTGAGGTTTGGAAAGGTGTGAGAATGCCGGTTGTCTGCGCCTCGTCTGCCGTCGGAGCCTGCGTCGGAGTCCTCCTGCCAAGGAGTCCTCAGGTTTCCCTTGTCCTGTTGCAGGTGGCGCTCGTGTTTCCCAACAGTGACCCCGTGATGTTCATGGTCGCGTTTTATGGGTGTCTCCTGGCAGAGCTGGTTCCGGTCCCCATAGAAGTGCCATTGACAAGAAAGGTAGCAAGCCTGGGCTGGGCGTTCTGCACTTGGTGCACGGGGGGCCTGGCCTGGCTTCTCTTCAGCTCTGGAATGAGCTGGTGTGTGCCCTGCCTTGAGGAAGGTGGCCCCAGGCCAGCTGGCCAGACTTCAGCATGAAGTCAGGTGCCGTCTGTCCCCAGGCTGAGGTGGGGATTGCCGCCCTGCTGGGGCAGCTGCCTGGTCACCTGTTGAACTTCCCAGAAGGAGCAATGGGCATTCTCTCCTCCAGGGAACAGAACGTGATTCTACAAGGTTTTGTTAGGCCTTTGCTCAAAACCAGGTGGTAGTTAGTGTTGAATAAACAAGATAAAAGGTCCCATGTGTTTCTCTTCTTGTCACTGATATCTTGACACAGGGAGCATGCTCCACCATGTGAGATGTAAATATTGGGAATCTCACTGTAGAAAACACCACTTGGGGGCAGACTGGGCATGTGTTTTAGAAAGTCCGATTCCTGCACCTGACTCAGGCAGCCTTGAGTGAGCACAGGAGCCACAGCCCTGGTCAGGAATACCACGGTGAGGCTTGCACACGGAGCCAGAGTATCCTAAAGGAAGCCATAATCAGGTATTAGAACAAAATGATTCCTAGGAAAGAAACTAGAGATTGGTTAAACTTAGGTGAAGAGAAGCGCACGCCGTGCAGCAGGACGTGCACAGGTGGTGAGAACTGCAGCCAGGGGTTTCTTGTGGCTTAGCTCACGCTGATAAGGCCAGCCTCCCCGAGTCAGCTCGTAAATTTTAATCATGATGCGATAGAAATTTTAATGCTGTTATTTTTAGAGCTTATTAAAATGAGTTTAAATGTCATTTGCAAGAGTGAACTTCTTAGCCCTTTATCCAGAACCTTATATTTTACTGCAAAACAAATTTAAAAAATGCATTTTAAATTTAAAAACGATTCTCTTATTTTTATGTGCTATTTCCCTGAAAATATAATAACCTGCCAGTGATAGGACTGAATTGTTCTAGAAGTTTCCTGAGGTTGGAAACAGCTCTGCTCTCTGTGAGAGCTGGAGCACTAATGGCCAGTGCTGTGGCTCTGCCGGTGCCCACTTGCCCTCTGTTGCCTGTCCTCTGCAGGATGCAGGCAGCCAGCAGGTTGGGTTTCTGCTGGGCAGCTGTGGTGTCACCCTGGCCCTGACTACAGATGCGTGTCAGAAGGGCCTGCCCAAGTCACAGACGGGAGAGGTGGTGACTTTCAAAGGTGAGCCTCCAGGGTGTGAGGAGTGGGCTCAGCTAGCAAGGTGCCGCTGGGCCTGCTGCTCCAGGAAGTGCACTCAGTGAGTCTCCGTTTTTGTCTGCTTCAGTGTCTCTACTCCTTCTGTCCACGGTTGTGGCCACTGGCCAGATTTACCTATTAAATGAAGCAAAATGAAGTGAGACTAAACTTGGCTAATGGCCGTGTGTTGGACGCGTGTTGGACGCAGGCTCCTGTTGTGGGGAGCAGGGCCCTCCAACTCCAGCGCAGTGTTCCTGTCTGCTGTCACAGGCTGGCCCCCCCTCGCCTGGCTGGTGATTGATGGGAAGCATTTGGCCAAACCCCCCAAGGACTGGCTCCCTCTGGCTCAGGACACCGGGGCTGGGACTGCCTACATCGAGGTGAGTGAGCCCCCCACGTGTGTCCCCATGGGCTAGCTGCTATGTGTCATGACCTCAGGTCGAAGCTCCCCTTAGGTGTTGTCTCTGTCCTGGAAAGAGGAAGTGTCCTACAGGACCTTGTGCAGACCTTCGGTTCTATCCTGGGCACCTGCTGGGTTCCTGGAGGGTGGCCAGTGAGGGGAGCCCTGCCACTGCCCCGGTGCCCCGTCACCTTCATCCTGCTCACACAGTCTCCGGGATGCCACATGACGCTCTTTCTCCTTGAACCCTTTCAGTATAAGACCAGCAAAGAAGGCAGCACTGTGGGGGTCACGGTGTCCCACATGTCCCTGCTGGCACAGTGCCGGGCTCTGACCCAGGCCTGCGGGTACTCAGAAGGTAAGGGCGCACGTGGCAGCATGGAAGCCCTTCCACCCCACACAGTCCTCAGCACCCATCTTGCCTGAGATTGTCCCTGCAGTGTGGCCTCCAGCCTGGAGGCCTGTGCCCTTTCCTCCAGCCGCCACGTGGGCAGCCGTGCTGGCAACATGAGACCAGACATGTTGCAGACCTGGTGACCCCTCAGGGCCATTTCGGCCAGTGCACAGGTATTGACTTAGAGGCTGCACCCAGGGGAGTTGTGTGTCTGTGATGGGCTGCCTCTGAGACGGGCATCGCTCTTGGTGAGACGTGCTTTTGCCAGATGCCCTCTCACATCTGCTGTCCTGCAGGTAAATACTTGTGGGTCTTTGTGATCATAGGTTACCTCTTGGGAAAGGACAGGCAGCTCCCAGTTTTACTGTTGAATATCAGGTTTTTAGCCTAGAGAAATATTGTAGATTGATTTTTAGATCAATGTTTTGTATGGATAGATGATTGGTATTTATAGGGTCCAATGTGAGAGATGTTTTAGGACCCTCCAAGTGGGCCCAGGTAGTTTTCTTTCATAGTAAATGCTCGAGTAAAACCTGGAAGTAACATCAAATATCAGGCTCAAATGTCTAGAATATAGGTGTTTAAAGCAAGGGGCAGCATGTGGACATAGCTCAAGTTTCAGTGGAGACTTGGGAGAGGTTCTGGGTGTTTTCCAGGGGTCTCTTCCTCTTGGGACCCAGAGCTGGCCTAATGTGTGCCACCTGTGACATGACCTTGTGCTGCTGCAGGCATCACAGTTCAGAACAGCAGCTTTACAGCACTCAGGGTCCTGTCCCTGGTTCTCCCAGCATCTGCTTTGAGCTCCTGGGTAGCCCTGGCCTTTGGACCCTAGGGTCTGTCCTCTGCCCCCTGAGAGGTGGCATCCAGAGGCCTTGGCCTGGGTTCCTCCCCTGGAGAAAATGAGAGGTAGCTTCTGGAAGGCAGCTTCAGCCACCAGCTCTTCAGGAGGGGCATGGGACTGTGGCCTCTGGGTGGAGGGCTGGGGGTCTGCGTGATGAGAGGCAACGTGTCTGTCAGTCCTACAGCTCACCTCTTGATTCTGAGGAGTGTCCACTCAGGGTGTCTGGTGAAGCAGGTGACCACCTGTCCTGCAGCTTTTTCAGGATCTTACTCTCCCTGTCTTTAGATCTGTGATCAGCAAGGTTCTCTTCTTCAGTTCAGAGCTGTATGTTTCCGGGAATGTGACAGACCACCACGATCACCGGTTGGTTAGTGCATTGTATCTGAAATGCCTTTCTGGTCCTTAAGCTCAGTCGTGTTGGTGGTACACGCATCTTGGAATTTCTCTAGAACACACACACACACACACACACAGCACAGCTGGTCGTGGTGCTGCACACCTGTCACCCAGCAACTCAGGAGGCTGAGGCATGGCGATCACAAGTGTGAGGCCAGGCTGGGCAACTTAGCAAGGACCTGTCTCAAAAAATGTCAAGGGCTGGGGTGTAGCCCAGAGATAAAGCAAGAGAGAAAAAGGAACACAGCGGCTGGTTGTTAACCCCCTTGTGTGCTTTCAGCTGAAACGCTAACAAACGTGCTGGACTTCAAGAGGGATGCTGGTCTGTGGCACGGCGTGTTGACGGTGAGTGCTGTTGGCTGTCCTGTCTTGTTCCAAGAGATGTGCTGGGCCCTGAGGGAGTGGGGTGAGGATGCGCTGTTCTGTTGGCTTCTGGCAGGGCTGTGCTGCTCACCCAGTGGGTCTGTTTTTCCTGCAGAGCGTCATGAACAGGATGCATGTGGTCAGCATCCCGTACGCACTCATGAAAGCCAACCCACTCTCCTGGATCCAGAAAGTGTGCTCCTACAAAGGTACAGCACCATGCTGCGCACCACCCTCTTGGACGTCTCTGAACTGTGTTTGTGCATTACAAACAATAAAGCCAGAAAGTAGGATCATGGGTGCAGGTGGCCCTTGGCCGAGCAGGTCAGCCTGTGCATGGCAGCAGCCATTTGGAAAGGAGCAACTGAGCTTAGTATCTGAATGCTCTTCATCTGAATTTAGGGTTTTTGAAGTGACCAGTGACAAAGCTTTGATGGGTGGAATGACTTGTGGTGAGATGGGGCTACCAGCAGGGCCCCGTTTCCCCGACCCCAGAGGTCAGTGTGCCCCCAGGATGGCGGAGGCCGTGGCACAGGTTGCTGGCTCGGCTCGGACCTCCCCTGTGTGCCTGGTAGAGCCGCATGCCCGAGGCCCAGACTCTCCTGGGCACTGTGTCGCCCTGTCCTGCCTGTGGTGACAGAGTATGCTGTGGGGTATGTTCCGAGCAGTGTCTGACCGCAGCTGTCTGTTCATCCAGCTTTACTGAGGGAACTGAAGCCTGCAGGAGGGGGTGGAGTCAGAGCCTAGCCAGGCTTCCCTCTCCTCTGTACCTGGAGGCTGGCCAACCTGGCAGGGCAGGCAGCACGGCGGTGCAGACAGTGGGCTGTCATCAACCAGGGCTAGCAACTCGGGAGAGACGTATGAGGCCACACAGGCAAGTGTGTGTAGAGCAAGGTGGAGCTCCAGACCACAGTGAAGTGGAGGTGGCTCTGAGTCTGTTGACTTCTGAGGAGAAGGTGTGGGCAGGTCAGGCAGCTGTGAGAGAAAGCTGCAGGCAGCACAGGGGCTGGACGCAGGCCCCGGCCCCCTGGGCCTGCCTCTGCATGGGTGGAGGAGGTGAGCCAGAGGAGGAGGCTGCGCCCTGCAGCACGTGCTCTCTCTCTCTGCAGCCCGGGCTGCGCTGGTGAAGTCCCGCGACATGCACTGGTCTCTGCTGGCTCAGCGAGGGCAGAGGGATGTCAGCCTCAGCTCACTGCGGATGCTGATTGTGGCCGATGGGGCCAACCCATGTGAGTAGGCCAGCCCTCAGTGTCCCCTTCCGCAGACCTGGGCTCTCCAGGGAGTCTGGATACCCTCTGGAAGTAGAATCTGTGGAGAAACAAAATTAAGCCCCTTTCATGTCAGTGTCAAGTAAAACACAAATGTCGTAGGATGTGCCTGGCCCCTGTGCTTACTGCCGCTGCACTGCACATCTGATGCCTGTTGGTTAAGGTGCTGACTTTAAAAGCAGTTTTGACCATCCGCAGAACGCAACTTGACATATCGTCTTTTTTTTTTTTTTTTTTGGTGCTGGGGATGGAACTCGGGGGCACTTGACCACTGAGCCACACCCCAGCCCTGTTTTGTATTTTATTTAGAGACAGGCTCTCACTGAGTTGCTTAGTGCCTTGCTTTTGCTGAGGCTGGCTTTGACCTCGAGAGTCTCTGGGATTGTTGTGTCGTCTTTCTTAAGAGAGCACCAGATTGTGCAGGCGACGGGGTCCTCTCTTCCTTGGCCTGTTCCCCACTGCTCTGGCTCCTGGCCCAGCTTCTCCAGCTGGGGTGGCTCTTCTTCCTGTGTGCAGGCCTGTCCCGCCCCATGTTGCCCCAGACGGAGATCCTGAGGATGTGGCCCGAGCCCTCGGACCTTCCTGTGCACACTGGTGGGCTGCAGAGGCTGCCGGGGACTCTGGAGCAGGCTCAGGCAGCCCTTGCGGAGCAGGGCTGTCATGTGGCCTGTGCCTGCTGACCAGGTGGCAGAAGTTTCTTGTTGACTGAACTTGTATCAGCCAAGGTCTCCGAGTCCCCTGCCTTGAGAGAGCAGGTGGGGCACACAGCACCCCAAACCCTCTCATTTCCTTGGTTCACGCTGGAGCTGAATGGGGCCTGCCTCAGTCCTGGGGTGCTGCTCTTGTCTGGCTACCTCCTCCTTCCCAGCCTGCCATTAGCAGTCCTGCTGCCTGAGGCCATGTTGGCACCTTGGTCCTTGAAACCAAGTCAGAGCTCACCACTCCTTCCAGGGCTACCTCCTCTTGACAGCCCTGCCCTACCACTAGCTATCTGGGCTCCCATGTGTCTTCCACTCTCTGGTCCCTCTTGATGTCCCCTCCTCCCTTATGGTGCTGAACAATAGGTGGTCATCCTCTTTCCTCTGCAGAGTGTGAAGGCTGAGGGCCCTGTGGGTGGCTCTGCCTTTCTGTGCACCCCTGAGGTAGAAGAGGTTTGCAGTGAATCCGTGGGTGGTCATAAGGCCATGCTGACTCAAGCCCTGAGCAGGCAGGAGCTGACATCACACATCACCAGCACCCACTCGTAAGGCCTGCCATCCCTGGCTGTGACAGGACCCTCCCAAGAAGAGGAAAAGCCAAGGGCTAGGGCGCAGAGGTAGTCCTGCTCCAGCATGCAGACTGCACAGCTCAGGCTCCCCCAGGAGCTGGGTGCGCCCGCACCACGGGCCATCAGTGCCCGGCATGGTCTTGGTGCGGCAGAATGTTTGGGCCACAGGCATCCCTCAGCCGATTCTGTTGGCCCAGGACATGAAGCACAAGGACTGTCCACCACTGTCCATGAGAAGACAGGGAGGGCAAAGCCTCTAAGGAGCACAAAGCTGGGGAAAGCCTCTGACTTGCCACAACTGGAAGTGTTTCATGTGCCCCCTGCACACAGCCCACCTTGCAGGCAGGCTGCCCTGAGTTGTGGTGGTGACCTTTCCTAGCGGGGCTGTGTGCTCAGGGGGACCTGGCTGGCAGGTGCATCTGCCACGCCTGTGGCCTAGAGTCTTATCATCCCCCGGTGCCTTCACATCATGCCATTGCTCCCCAGGGTCCATATCCTCCTGCGATGCCTTCCTCAACGTCTTCCAGTCCCGAGGCCTGAGGCCAGAGGCCATCTGCCCCTGTGCCAGTTCTCCTGAGGCACTGACGGTCGCCATCCGCAGGTAAGCCCATCCCTAAACCTTCCACAGTAGGGGTCTGTCCTGACGTCTTGGCACCTCAGGGTTCCAGGCTGCTGTGCAGCAGTGCTGCTTGGGCCCAGCCCCTTGCAGCCCAGATATATGCTGGGCGTAGGGGGGTGGCTTCCTCATCTGTGTGGGACCCTGCGGCATCGGGCATGTGCTTTCCTAAGTGCTTCCTCCCCAGGCAGTCTTGCCATCGCATCCTTGGCCTCAGTGAACATACTCCTGATGAGCTGTCCCTTGTTCGCAACAGGCCAAGGATGGGCCTGGAGAGGTGCCAGCCCCTGACCCTCATAAGTCCCTCCACCACCTGGTTGTTGCCATGGTGGTCTGTGGCAGCATGGTCAGTGGTGCTGGGAGGCCACACACACCTGAGCTCCTGGCTCTGGGCTCCTCCTGTGTCCCGTGCACATGCCACTTTGCTCCTCCTCTCATGCCCAACCTGCCCAGCAGCTCCTGTGGGCTGCAGGCCGTTACCCACAGCTGAGGGTCTTCATTAGCTTTCTGCTCCAGCACTGTCCTTGCAGAATTACCTCAGTGCAGGCACAGGTGCTCACAGATACCGCCTGTGGAGCAGCCTGCGTCCTAAGGTAGCATTAGAAACCCCTTTGCCCTTCACATTGAATCACCCCTCATTCCTTTGTTCTGGGGTGACTTGTTTCTGTTGGTATATAAACACAGTGGAACATTGCTCAGTGTTAAGAGAATAAAATCATGGCACTTGCAGGTAAATGGGTGAGTTGGAGAGTATCAGGCTAAGTGAAGAAGCCAAACCCCCAAAACCAAAGGCCGAGTGTTTTCTTTGATATGAGGATGCTGACTCATAATGGCGATGGGAGGGCATGGGAGGAACGGAGGGACTCTAGATTGGGCAAAGGGAACGGACGGGATGGGAGGGGGCGTGGGGGTAGGAAAGACGGTGGAGTGAGTCAGACATCCTTACCCCAAGTCCATCCTTACCCCAAGTCCAAGACACGAATGGTGTGAAAATACTTTGTGTATAACCAGAGACTTGGAAAATTGTGCTCTGTGTGCCATGTGAAGTGAATTGCATTCTGCCCTCATATATAACATACTAGAATAAATAAATAATTTAAAAAAGAAAAAAGAAGTGCCTTTGCCCTTCACACTGGATCCCCCTCGTTCCTTTGTTCTGGGAGACCTGTTTCTCTTGAGCTTGTCATCTTTCCTCCCTGAGCAAGTGCTGTGCTGGGTTCCTCAGGGCTCTGGTCAGGCTCTGCCCAGCTGGTGGCTCACAGTGGCTGGTGTCTCCTGGTGCTCCTGTGGGCAGGCTGTGGGCCGCTCTGCTCAGCCTCTGTGCTGTGTGGGGAGAGGGTGGCGGCTCTGCAGTATGCAGGTTCAGGCCACCTCGTGGCTCTTCTTGGCCCCCTCAAGCGCCCTCATGCATATGGCCCCAGCCTCTGTGAGCGACTCCAGCAATCATCCTGAGATCACCCACGTGGAAGCCAAGTCACCATTTTTTTTTTAATTGTCAGTAGACCTTTATTTAATTAACTTATTTGCGTATTTATACGTGTTGCTGAGGATCAAACCCAGGGCCTCACACATGCTAGGCAAGCACTTTACCACTGAGCTACAGCCCCAGCCCCCTGAGTCACCTTTATGTCCTCCCTGGGAAGTCACGGTGCCATTTATCTGGGATGGAGGCGCATCCGGGCTCGCTGTCCCAGGAGTTTTGAAACAGTCTGATGGTCCCTGGCACCGAGCAGCTGCTCTGCTGTGGTCTGGGGCTGCTGGCCAGGCGGGTGCCATCCCTGAACCAGCCTGCTGGTGCTCTTATTTCCAGGCCGCCTGACCTGGGGGGACCTCCTCCAAGGAAAGCTGTGCTGTCCATGCATGGCCTGAGCTACGGTGTGGTCAGAGTTGACACTGAGGAGAAGCTGTCTGTCCTCACTGTCCAGGACGTGGGCCAGGTGATGCCTGGAGGTAAGGCCACCAGAGCAGCCGCCCGCTGCAGCCGACACAGGCTGCCTGGGCGGTGCTCTGGAAGCATGTCCACGTCCAGGATGCTCAGAACTGCTTTCCATCTGTACGGTGCTTTTCGACCTCTCCCTCCCTTTCTGCTAAGTTGGGGGTGAAACACAGCCATGCTGGTGGCCAGTGAAGTCGACCTGTGGTCATGCTGTGGTGCTCGGTGCTGGCCCGAGCTTCATGCCTCCTGGCCCAGTGCCTGTGCGGAGGCTTGGAGGAGGTCACGCTGGCCAGTGACTTACTGTCGAGATTCCCAAGGGGCACTTGTGAGAGGAGGCTGGTGAGGAGGTATCCCAGAAGTTCCTGTGGCTTCCAGAGAGGCCCATGTGCCCTCACACAGAGTTGGCCTGTGGGCCAGAGGTCACGGGAATGTTGGGATCACAGCTGCGGCAGTGCAGCAAGCAGGAAGGCGAGCAGCATGTCCAGGGAGCAGTCTCACTGAGGAAGCAGCGTAGAGCCTGGCCCTGGAGGCCCTCGGCGAGTCCCTAGCTCTGAGGTTGCAGGCTACCTGGCATCCTGCACAGGTGGCCTTGTTGACAGGCATGGGCTTCTCAGGTGCAGTTCTGGGAGCTCCATTGGAGAGCCATGGACAACACCTGACCAGGGGTGAATGCACAGTCCCCCCAGGTGTTGTGTGCACATTCCCCTCCCAGGTGTTGTGTGCACAGTGCTCCCCTAAGTGTTGTGTGCACATCACCCCCTGCCATGTGTGAGTATGCACAGTGCCCCCCAGGTGTGAGTGCACATGCCCCCTCAAGTGTTGTGTGTATGGTGCTCTCCCAGGTGTTGTGTGCGCAGTACTCCCCCTAGGCATTACTCTACTTTCTGGGCCCCTCTGTGGGCCCTGGCTGTGCCCATGTGTGTGGACTGGCCAACGTGAACAGTCCCAGTGATTCTTGTTTTGGCAGTTCCATAGCCTCCCACTGTGTTGCCCCCACGGTGTCCGTGTCCACTGTCATATGAAGTGGCTGGTGGCAATGTGTGTCTCTGTGCATGTCTGAGCCTGTTGCCTTGGAGCTCCGCCCCAGGCTGGTGAGCCACACAGGCACCTCCTGCACTGTGGCTGTGCCTCCAGCTTCTGTCACCTGGGAGGCCAGTCCTATTGACAGGGCTTATTATATTAGCTGTGCTCTGAAGTCACCCCACACTGCCCTTCCTCTGCCTTCTGTTTTTGTGGTGCAGGGAACACAGCCCAGGGCCTCAGGCATGCTCGCAGGCACTCACCACAGACCTCATCCTGGCCTTCTACTGCCTGTAACTAGTGTCATGTGACATGGGAAGACTTAATAACTAGGTGGAGTGTGTCTGCACACATTTACGTCATAAGTCTTATAAGAACTTGTGGTTTCCGTAATGTTTCCGTAACTTCAAATATGGCAGCAGCAAGTAGGGCTTTGTGGGTGATCTGCTTACATAAATTCTTTACTCATGGCCTTGAATGTCTTTCTCTTTTTAGCTAGTGTATGTGTTGTGAAGGTTGAAGGTACCCCGTATCTTTGCAAAACTGATGAAGTTGGAGAGATCTGTGTTAGTTCCAGTGCAACTGGAACAGCATACTACGGATTACCTGGAATCACAAAAAGTGTGTTTGAGGTTTGTGCCTTTTCCTGGTCTTTGTGTTGAAGTCAAGACCCCACTGGTGTTGATGGGGCCCTGGGGTGCAGGGTACCGGAGGCTGCGATTGCTGCTGTAGGTGCACTCTACCCTGAACAGGGGAGGCTGGGACAGCCTGGCCAGCAGGAAGGCCTAGAGAGGCCTCTGCTGAGTTTGCCTCTTTACGACACTCATTGCTCATACTAAGTCTGGTGAGGCCAGCCAGGTATAGCCAGGCACCGGGCAGACGTAGACGTGAGGGCCGCCTGAGCCCTGCTTCAGGAACCATTCAGGCAATGGAGGAATCCGACCCATAAAACAGGGCAGGAGGCCAGGGACCTTGGGAGTCCAGGCCACAGCCTTGTGGTCTCTCACTTCACAAAATACGGGTATTTTCACAGCTCTGTGTTATGGAGGGTGGGGGGTCTCACCTGCCCACCAGTCCACAGCCTGACATCTCCTGCTCTGTACAGACTGTCCCTGTCACGGTAGGAGGAGCCCCTGTCTCTGAGAGGCCTTTCACCAGGACAGGCCTGCTGGGCTTCATTGGGCCTGTGAGTATGTCCTCTTGAACCAGGATGGCAGTTGGGGTGGACCAGGTGGGGGCAAGGGACACTTCACCTGAGTTCTGTGTGCCCCAGTTGGTCATGCTGACCATGCCTGCATGTGGCGTTATCTGTGTGCAGGGCTGTCCACACCCCTGTGAGATCAACCTGCAGACCATATGCAGCCTGGGGGTTGCTGGAGGTGGGCCAGGGTGCCAGGTGCATGGGCGTGATGCTGCTCTTTACCACTTTGGGTGTCTGAAGTATTTAGATTTGCTTTGTAACGTCTGACCCCACAATTCTCAGCAGGGTGGACTCACTCCCTGCTCTCAGGAGACATTAAGGTGTCATTGCTTGGGGAGGGGAGTGCCACTGTCAGCTCATGGGTCTCTAGAGGCCAGTGTGCTGCTTGGCATGCGCCTTGTGGGGCTCAGTGCCTGTGACAGGATGGTCAGCCCAGGGTATCAGGTGCCACGCTCAGGAACCCTGCCCTCAGCCAGTGGCTTCCAGTGTCCTTTGCCGGGTTTCACCCACGACCTGAAGCCCTCGGAGCCTGGCTTACCCCCAGGCCGCCACACTTCCCAGCAGCTTCCCTCACCCGTAGCCCTCACCTGCAACTGTTGGTTGCCTTAGTGCCTGAGGGTGCTGCAGCGCTCTGCACCCTATGTTGAGAGGCACTGGGTTTAGGTGGGGCTGACCACACTCCTCCCTAGGACAACCTGGTCTTCGTCGTGGGCAAGCTCGACGGGCTGATGGTTGTGGGAGTCCGCCGACACAATGCAGACGACGTCGTGGCCACCGCTCTGGCCGTGGAGCCCATGAAGTTTGTCTACAGAGGCAGGTGATGCGCTGCAGACCCTGCGCCGTGGGTTTCAGATCCCCTCCAGTTAACGTTTGGGAAGCCGGTGCAGTGGAAAGAAAGCCAGTAAATCTAGGTTTGCAAAACCTAAGAATTTCTGTATATCAGAAAAATATCACAAAGGAAAAGAGAAGTGTTTGCAACAGCGATACCAGAGTTAATGTCTGCACTACCCAAGGAGTTTGTTCACTTTCTTAAGAGAGCCAGGCCCAGGTAGGCGTATCATGGGGCAGAGGGCAAGGGTCATCCAGCCCTGGGCAGGTGAGGAGACAGACCAGGTTCAGCCTCCTCCGACCTTAGAAACGCAGACGGAAACAGAGCAGCCCACAGTTGACTCCTGTGCAGTGAGACGGGACAGGCGCGGTGCCGTTGCTGCCAGGTGACGGTCTGCCTAGCTTCTCTGCATGTGGTGAGGGAGGAACTTAGTGGGTCTTGCTGCGTCTGAGCAGACTGCTGTGTCTCTGGGAGGGGGTTTCCTCCAGCTCCTCCTTGTCCTGGAAGAGCCCTTGTCCTCAGGGTCAGCTCAGCTGGCCCCCACTCCAAGTTTTATTCTTCCCAGAGGAGTACCTCCGGCTACTCAAACAAGGTCCCTGTGAGCCAGGCCAAGCCCTGCCGTTGTACCTGAAAGGAATCGTCAGGGGATTCTGTCAGATGAACCGCTGGCCCTTCCCCTAGGTCGGGTCTAGAGAAGCCCCCCACTCAGAAAGGCCCTCAGGCAGGCTGTGTGGGCCCATGTCTGTAGGGAAGGGCAGCCCCAGCCTGGGTGCAAGTGCCTTGCCAACAGTCTGCCCCTCGCGGGGACCCTGTGGGTGCAGGTGTGTGGGAGGATGGCATCAGGGTAGCCTCACCCTGCTTCTCGGGTGAGCTGGGGAGGCTGCCTCCTCATGTGCAGTGGCTACCTGAATTGATATAGTGATGCCAGCCAGGTGGTCGGCAGGGGCAGGGGTGATTGCATCTGCAGACAGGTAGGCTGTTGGCCCCCAGGGGGGCTGAGGAGTACAGGGTCCTAAAGCGAAGCCACAGCCAATGGCCTGTGTGTGCTCTTGGAAAAAGGCACAGTAGATGGATGAGGACAGCTGGGCAGGGAGGGACACCTGGCAAGCCAGGTAAGAAGCTGCTCAGAGTGCAGAGAGAAAGCTCAAAGGCTGCAGGGGTGAGGAGAGGAGGGCCTCGGGTGGTGGCTGTGGGAAGGGGTGCTGGAAGGCAGGGCAGGCAGGAGGCGCGCCCTGGATGCGGCGGCACAGGGGCTGCTGTGCCAGGAAGCCAGGCAGACACCTCAAGCAGCACAGGGACCTGCATGGGTTTCAGCGAGGTATGTCTCCCCAGCACGGGAGCCTCAGCGATTTTACCACAAAACAAGACGTATCGAGAACACTGTTAGACAAGGCACTAAGAGAAGTGCATTAGGATGTGCTACGGAGAGGCCAGTGAGGGACACACTGGGCCAGGTCTCAGATAGAAGCACCGCGGGGGGTATCAGGTGTGTGGGTTGGCGTGTGTGGTGCATGTCAGGTGTCGGGGCTGTGTGTGTGGCGCGTGTGTGTTGCTGTGGTGTGTATGCAGGATGTGGTGGTGTGCATGGGATCTGTGCAGAGTGTGTGTGCTGCTAAAGGACAGGCGAGAACGTGTGCCGTAAAAGCTCAGAAGGGACTGCTGCCTCGAGCAGGAGGGGTCTGGTGGGAGACCCGCTTCTCACTGCCCAGGGAAAAGGTAGGAGGAAAGGGCAGCAGGGGAGGAGATGGTGAGATCGCTGAGGCCAGACGTCGGGCAGGCCTACGCTTGTCCGTCCCAGCGAGGCGACAGGTGAGCCGGTGCAGAGCGGAGCGCCTGGGGTTGAGGGCTGCACGAGCTTCTGACCAGGACCTGCACCAGCCAGTGAGGCACCCGCATCAGTGCTCCGTGCCGAGGGCTCTCCTGTCATATGCTGGGCCTCTCCCCTGCCCCAAGGAGGCTAGGATGGGTCACTGTGCATTTGCTGACTGTGGTGAGGGCAAAGCACTTGTGTCCTCTGCTGTGTGGTCACTCTTCCTGGTCCTCCCTCAGGATTGCTGTGTTCTCTGTGACCGTGCTGCATGATGACCGGATTGTCCTGGTGGCTGAGCAGCGGCCCGACGCCTCTGAGGAGGACAGCTTCCAGTGGATGAGCCGCGTGCTGCAGGTGGGTCCTTGGGAAGGGGACCCCGAGGCACTGGGGTGTGTGCATGCCACGGAGGTCGCAGGACCCCACACTGCAGTGTCATTTCCCACTTTGACGTCTTTGCAGTACAGTATTCCACGGGTAGCAGGCGTAGACACCTGTGTGACGGCCCACGTTCCCGTCCCTGGAGGCTGGGTCTTTGTTTCCGTATGAATTTTAGGATTTTCTTTCTAGTTCTGTGAAGAATATTATACAACATTAACATTTTGGTGGGAATTGCATCAAATCTATAGGTTTCTTTTGGCGATATGGCCATTTTAATGGTATTTATTAGGCCTGTTCGTGACCATGGGAGATCTTTCATCTTATGTTCTCTTCTTCTATTTCTTTTCCTTGTAGAGATCTTTCACCTACTTGGTTAGATTTATTCCTAGGTTTTTGTTTAGTTTTTTTTGAGGCTATTGTGAATGGAATTATTTTCCTAATTTGTTTCTCATGAGTTTATTATTGGTATACAGGAAAGTTGTTGATTTTTTTTTTTGTGTGTGTGTATGTTGGTTTTGTATCCTGCTACTTTGATGAATTTGTTAGCTCTAGAATCCTTTGATGGAGTCTTCAGGGTCTTCTGGGCATATGATAATACCTGCAAATAGGTATTATTATGATTTAACTTCCTCCTTTCTTATTTATCCCTTTCCTTTCTTTCTTCTCCCTAATTGCTCTGGCTAAAATTTTAACTACTGTAATGAATAGGAATGATGAGAGCAGACATCCTTATTTCATTCCTGATTTAAAGGAAATGCTTTCAGTTTTTCCTCATTGGTGTAATGTTGGCTGTGGGGTTGTTACATGTAGCCTTTATTATGTTGAGGTAGGTTCTTTCTATCCTTGGTTTCTGTAGGGTTTTTCTCATGAAGGATGTTGAATTTTGTCAAAGGCTCTTTCTGCATCTGTTAAGATGATTACATGATTTTTGTCCTAACCCTAACCCCAAATAGATAAGACCAGAAAAGAACCTTTCTGCTGTACATTATAGTTAAAATGCCAAAAACGCATATCAAAGAAAAAAATTTAAAACTGTAAGAGAGAAAGTCGAACCAATCAGAATAATAGCATCTTTCTCATCAGAAACCCGAGAGCCCAGAGGGGCATGCATGGCGTATCTCAAGCTCTGAAAAAAATGACTGCCCATCTAGACTGCTCTACACAGCAGCGATATCCTTCAGAACCAAGGAAGAATCACAGACTGTCACCACCCAGCAGCACTGCAGAAGGTGCCGGAAAGGATTCTAAAAATAGATGAGGAGGATAAAAATAACCGGAAGGGCATGGGGAAAAATAAATCTTGTAAGAGTAGAGAAGCAAGTGAGAATGAAGAGCAAATTAAATTTCAGAAAGGGAACAAAATGACAAGAAGTAATACACAGCGCTCTAGAAAAACACTGACGTATATGATCTTTAACCCTCCAGTTTCAGGTCGCACACTGGTCACTGATATTGGCCAGATCAAGTTGTTGATATTGTGTGCATGTACTAACATATATCAACAAGTCACACCATTAGGTACAACTATAATGTGCCCATAAAATTTGGAAAAATACACTAAAAAAGACATACAGGGGGAGACTGGGGTGGTGGCTCAGTGGTAGAGCGCTAGCCTAGCACATGTGAGGCACTGGGTTCAATCCTCAGCACCACATATAAAAATAAATAAAATAAAGTTATTATGTCCATCTACAACTAAAAATATTTAAAAACAAACAAACAAAAAAACCTGTCTCTGCTCTGTGTTGTCTACAAGAAGCCCACCTATGGGTAAGACATCCGCAGACTGGACGTGAAGGAAGGGAAAACAATATCCCCTGTGAATGGAATCTCAAAGCCAGTGGGAGGAGAGAGAGGATACTATGGCGACCCAGGAGCCATCCAAGAAGACGCAGCTGCGTCTTGTGTGTTCAGTGACCCAGTTTCATGAAGTGATGCTACTCCACATAAGGGGGCAGATAGAACCCCATACAGCACCAATGGCTGACACCAGTGTGCCATCCTCACTAATGGAGAGGCCTTTCTGATGGAAATGAACGCACTGCAGGATCAGTACTTGTCATCAAGTGGACTTGACAGACACCTACAGACTATTTCATCCAACAAAAAGTGAACACTTCCTTTCAGTTGCTGAGAGAACGTACTCCAAAATAGATTATATATTAGACCACAAAGCGCGTCTCAGCAAATGCAAGGAGAAAGATAAAATGAAAACAACCCCTGAAATCATTGCTTCTATCTTATTGGACCATAAAGAAATGAATTAGAAATCAGCAACAAGAAAAATGATACAAACTGTAAAACACATGGAGCTTGAGTAGTATACATCTGAATGATGGCCACGTGGAGAATGTCTGTCTGGTTCTCAAGGCTCAGAAAGTTTCCTGAGTCTTAAGTTAGGTCTCTTCGGTTGCTCCAGAGTTCTTGTACATTTGGGGAATGAGGGGGATGCTCAATCACTGAGCCACATCCCCAGGCCTTTTTGTTTTTTATTTAGAGATGGTCTCACTAAGTTACTTAGAGCCTTGCTAAGTTGCTGAGGCTGGCCTTGAACTTGTGATCCCTCTGCCTCAGCCTCCCGAGTTGCTGGGATCGCAGGCGTGTGCCACCGTGCCTGGCTAGGGTTCTTGTACATTCTACAGTTTCTAATTTTTCTTTTTTGCTGTCTCTGTGATCAAGTTGTTTTCTACACCTGAAATTCCATCTTTTGCTTGATCTAGTTTATTGGTGAGACTTTTAACTGTTTTTTTATTTCATTTTTCTTTTGTAGTTCTCCACGGACAGAATGCCTTTATTTTATTTGTTTATATGGTGCTGGGGATCAAACCCAGTGCCTCATACGTGCTACGCAATGCTCTGCCATGAGCTACAGACCCAGTCCTTAACTGGGTTTGTATTTGATTATTTGAGCATTCATTTCCAGGGTTCGAGTTTGGCTCCTTTTCATAGTCTCTCTATTGAAATGCTCTTTCGTACCTATTTTGTTTCCCTTTGTGCATTCCTTAGGTATTTTCGTTCGTTGCTTCAGCAGTTGACTTTGCAGCATTTCTTCTTTGGCATCCAGGGTTGTTCCTGGAGGCATCCAGTGCCTTGTTTTCTCAGGCCTCCTGTGTTTCTGTGTGGAGCTGTGCACATCTGCTGGGGTGGGTTTCTCCTCCACCTTAAAGTGAGGGCCTTTGTAGTGAGCTGTGCCCTGAGCCGTGTCCTGCCTGGGTTGTTTCTGTGTCCATGCACCCCCTACTCAGTTCACAGTCCTGGGATGCACCCTGCCTGCCAGGAGGGGGTGGCCAGCTGCAGGAGGTGGCCACCTGGGAATGATAGCATGCTGGGGGCCACAAACACTAATCAGAGATGTGCACTGCAGCTTCCCTAGTCCAAAGGGCGATGGGGCAGTAATGCCCTACAATAGGCTGGAAAAATCAGTAGAGAAAGTAAAATTAATATTGAACTAGGGACAGAAAGAACCAGCAGCAGAAAAAGGGAAGCAGAAGGGGAGGGAGAGAAAAGCAGCAGCAAGGAGAGAAGGCAGAAGAATAGAGCCGGGATCCCATCGACACCCCACAGCATCCAGAGGAGCACACGGAGCTGGTCGAGGTGTCAAACAGGCAGGGAAGCTGCAGCCGCAGTGCAGACAGTATTGCCAGTTTGTCAGCTTTCTGTCCCTGTGACGGAAGACCTGACCACTTAGAGGAGGGTGGGTTTATTTTGGCTCCAAGTTTCAGAGGTTTGGTCCATGGTCAGCTGGCCCCAAGACAGACACAGCACGGCAGAAGGGTGTGGCAGAGGAGAGCTGTTGGCTCATGGCAGCCAGGAAGGGGGCCAGGCCGGAGACAGGGCTGGGGCCAGGTGTTGTCCCCAAGACCATGCTCCTGCGGCCATACCACCTGTGCGTGGTTTTCCCCACCTCCCAGTAAATCCAAGTCTTTAATGGTGTGGTCCCAGCCCTCATGGCTAGTGTTTCCCTGGGAACACTGAGGCATCGCCCAGCACATGAGCTCTTGAGGGACGTTCCAGATCCAAACCGTAACATCAGTGAAAGCTTAAAACAATCTGATATTGAAGCATCTACAGCTACTCCTTGCTGAGGTATTCAAAATGGAGAGATTTCTTTTTATTGGTACAGGGATTAAACCTAGGGGTGCTTAAACACTGAGCCACATCCCCAGCCCTTTTTTATATTTTAGTTAGAGAAAGGGTCTCGCTAAACTGCTTAGGGCCTTGCTATGTTGCTGAGTCTGGCTTTGAACTTGAGAGCCTCCTGCCTCATCCTCCCCAGCTGCTGGGATTACAGATGTACAGTGCCATGCCCAGCAAGACAGAGAGGTTTCTTACTGGGCCTTCCAGCTTTGGATTCCACCAGATACCTGGAGGTCTAGTATGTGTCCACCCTTGGCTGTGTGATCCGAGTGTCTCTGGGTCCGATCTGTCTCTGGGTGTGACCACACCAGCCATTTCTGCTGGGCTGAGGAGCTCTAGGTTCAGTTTTCACCACACTCAGCCTTATGCTTTAAAAACTGCCCAGAATTCAGGTACCTGCTCCATCCATTGACCTTGACCTGCCCACCTCTGGCGTAAGCCTGGGTACCTCTGACATTTCCAGGTGCCTAAAAGCCCTCAGGAGGGTCTGAGGGACGGGTCTGATTGTCTGTCCTGGTTTGAGGTGCTTCTAGGCTATCAGCTGCTCCCCCCTTTTCTGAGTGGCCAGGGGCTCTGAGCGTTCCATGAGGAGTCCTGCTGCTGCAGCCCTGGGCCTTGGTTTCCTGTCCAGTGTGGTGTCCCCTGGGCTTCTCCGCATGGCTGGAGCCCATGCTCAGTGGGCCCTTCCCTTCCAGGCCATCGACAGCATCCACCAGGTGGGCGTGTACTGTCTGGCGCTGGTCCCTGCTAACACCCTGCCCAAGGCTCCCCTCGGGGGGATCCATATCTCTGAAACCAGACAGCGCTTCTTGGGAGGAACCCTGCACCCCTGCAATGTGCTGATGTGCCCTCACACCTGCGTGACCAACCTTCCCAGACCTCGTCAGAAGCAGCCAGGTCAGTCTGCCCAGCAGCCCCATTGTGACTGGGGCCAACCCTGAAGACCCTGCAGTGGTAGCTGCCATTCCCTGGGGCTGGGCCCAAGGGCCAGAGCCAGCATTTGCCAGTTGCTTAGCACCCTGCCTGTTGGCACTGGGCCAAAGTTGAGGAACTGTGGCCATTTCACCTGTGAGGATAATGGCAAATCCAAGGCCCACACCTGAGCTTTGGATGGCTAGGAGGTGGCTCCCTAGGGACAGAGATGAGGCCCAGAAACAGGCCTGGGCCTTGGGATCTGAGGAGCCTCTTGGCCACCATCATGCCCTGCTACCTGCCCCCAGCTACCTGCCCCCAGGCTGCCTTCCACAGCCCTGTACCTGTTAGAGTGGCCAGCTTCATAGGACCTTAGGGGTCTCTCAATGGCCAGTTGCCCATCCCTGACCTTACAGCTGGCTTAGCTGTTCATGCGATTTGTCGTTGCCTTGGTCATGTAGACTTTGAGTGCAAGCCAACTTCTTGGAACACATAGAATGTCACTACATGAATACATGTCACCAGGAAGACTTAGTGTTCAGATTGACACAGAAATGCAGTAAAATGATAAAACATGTTAAGAATTTGGCTGAGGTCAGAGATGTCATATTCTCAGTTTCTCATTGTGCTTTAGTTTATATTTATGAGTGATTCTGTCAATCAGCGTAAACCCTTAGCTGGTTTTACAAACACTTGTGTTTTAGAGAAGACTAAAGTCGAAATCAGGTGTGTTTCAGAATAACAAGTGTGAGGGAATTTAGGCTCAGGGTGAGCCTGATTCCCAGCCCCAGCTTCTCCCTGGGAACCACTTCTAGAGGTTGGACCTGCATCCATGATTGTGGGGAACCTGGTGGCTGGCAAGAGAATCGCACAGGCCTCAGGGAGGGAGTTGGCCCACCTGGAGGACAGCGACCAGGCGCGCAAGGTAACGGTGGCTTTGGAGGGGGCCCGAGGCCAGGAGGTCTTGCAGGCGCTGAGCCGGGCCCTCTGTGCAGTTCCTGTTCCTGGCTGACGTGCTGCAGTGGCGAGCGCATACCACTCCTGACCACCCGCTGTTTGTGCTGCTGAATGCCAAGGTGAGGCAGGCCAACGCATCTGGAACATAGTGGGCCTAAGGCTTTGCTCCCTGCTCCTTTGCTTATGAAACCTCGTTTCCATGCAGTTCACACAGTAGCATCTTGTACTAAACAAGAACATTCTCAGTAACTTTTTTTTTGTGTGTGTGTGTGTGGTGCTGGGGACTGGACCCAGGGCCTTGTGCACATGAGGCAAGCTCTACCAACTGAGCTGCATCCCCAGCCCATCAACTTCACTTTTAAAATCAAGAACAATATACATGTAAATACCCATAAGTTTGTGAACTAAAAGGGAATGTCTGTATTTTTAATCCCAGGCACTCGGGTTTCCTGTGTCTGTTCACACTGCCCAGTCCTCCTGTGACTGAACCTGCTCCTCCGTGTCTGGTCACTTGTTAATGTACAGGTGGTGTCTGGGTGGGCGGGAGAGCTATAATGCCACGTCCAGGCGTGACAGGAATACAAGATGCAGAAACACAAGACTCCTGCTCCCTGCCGCCTACTTGGCCTGTGTGAAGTCTCAAGCTTTGCATAGGAGGGGCGGTTGCCGCAGTCTCAGAGGACATGGGGCACCTGCTCACTCACAGATGTGTTGGTCCCATGTAATGTGTGGGCAGGACACTTTGAGTGACTCTCCCTGCTAGACACGCGTCCTGCAGGAGAGAAGCTATCTTTCCTGGTCGTTTTACCTCTGAGTTCTAAAGTCTGCAGACAGTGTGGTTAAGTGTTGGCAGGGTACAGCCATGTGTGGTGAGAACCTAGAGATCAGAGAGGGGGAGTGGAAGTGCTGGGCAGGCTGCAGGCAGGCCTGGGGCTGGCGGCAAGTGGGCTGAGGTTGGGAGGCCAGGGAGTGGGGACTGGCCTGGGGTTCTGGCCTTCATCCCAAGGGTGCACTGGGGTGCCCTGATAGGGTGGAGCAGCTGGGTGCACTTGTGGTCACAGTGGCTGCTCTGGACTGTAGAAGGGTGACTTTGGGGGCTGGGCACATAACAGCAGTGTGGAGCAGGGAGCAGGTGCCTGGGCGAGTGTGATGTGTGGCTGGGGGCATGTGTGTGAAGAGTGGACCCTGGGCTGCTGACCGAGGTCCTGAGTGGTACTCTCAAGGGATGAGGAAGCCATGGGGGGGGGGTGAGTACAGGTGCTGATTAAGCATCCATGTTCTTTTTGGCCTGTTTCTCCATAAAGCATCAGGTCCCCAGGGACATGCTGCCCTGGGACCTAGGAACCTCCTCTGGTGGTGCAGGTAGAGGCTGTGGCCCTAGGTGGACCTAGGCTTTGGGGTCTCAGAGCATGTGAGACCCTAGCCCTGTCAGTGCTTGGATCCTGCCCCGGGGCTTTACTCTCACGGGGCCACTCGAGGTGCCTGGCCCCACACTGTAGATAACAGGCACATCTGGTGTCCTGGGTGGTGCCTGTGTTTGCACACCAGCGTAGTGATGCCCCTGATTGCCTTCCTAGGGCACGGTCACCAGTACTGCCACCTGTGTCCAGTTGCACAAGAGGGCTGAGAGGGTGGCTGCTGCTCTGCTGGAGAAGGGCAGGCTGGACGCTGGGGACCACGTGGCTTTGGTCTACCCCCCAGGTAGGTGCACACTTCCGACCATCCCTCCCAGCCTGCCTAAAGCCCCTCTGCCCCACACATGGCCATCCCAGGCTCAGACCCCTCCAAGAGCCTCTTGTAGTTGGATGGGACCTCTGACCTGGTGGCTCCAGCTGGCAGGGTGGCAAGTGCTCAGCTCACTTGTGCCTCTCAGTCCAGAAAGAGACTGTACCAACTCTCAGAGCCCAGATTCTGATTATTTAGAACAAAAACAGAGATCTGGAGAGGCCTATGATAGAGTCCCCTGAGATAACCTTCCTCTAGCGCAGGCTAGGGCTACAGGGTTCCACCCATCTGCTGAGGTCTCTTTCCTCCCCAAGACCCCTGGTTGTTCAGGATGGGAATGTCCTATGGTTGCTCATTGGTTTTATCTACTGAACAATGTGGACACTGCCATGTGTCCTGCCTACCTCACCCCTGCCCAACCCATGGCACCGAGCCCCTGATTCCTGGTGTCCTGTGTGGTCACTGCTGTGTGTCCTGCCTACCTCACCCCTGCCCAATCCATGGCACCGAGCCCTTGATTCCTGGTGTCCTGTGTGGTCACTGCCATGTGTCCCTGCCTACCTCATCCCTGCCCAACCCATGGCACCGAGCCCCTGATTCCTGGTGTCCTGTGTGGTCACTGCCATGTGTCCCTGCCTACCTCATCCCTGCCCAACCCATGGCACCGAGCCCCTGATTCCTGGTGTCCTGTGTGGTCACTGCTATGTGTCCTGCCTACCTCACCCCTGCCCAATCCATGGCACCGAGCCCCTGATTCCTGGTGTCCTGTGTGGTCACTGCCATGTGTCCCTGCCTACCTCACCCCTGCCCAACCCATGGCACCGAGCCCCTGATTCCTGGTGTCCTGTGTGGTCACTGCCATGTGTCCCTGCCTACCTCACCCCTGCCCAATCCATGGCACCGAGCCCCTGATTCCTGGTGTCCTGTGTGGTCACTGCCATGTGTCCCTGCCCACCTCATCCCTGCCCAACCCGTGGCACCGAGCCCCTGATTCCTGGTGTCCTGTGTGGTCACTGCCATGTGTCCCTGCCCACCTCATCCCTGCCCAACCCATGGCACCGAGCCCCTGATTCCTGGTGTCCTGTGTGGTCACTGCTATGTGTCCCTGCCCACCTCATCCCTGCCCAACCCGTGGCACCGAGCCCCTGCTTCCTGGTGTCCTGTGTGGTCACTGCCCTCGTCCCTGCCCACTCGCCCCTGCCCAGCCCACAGCATGCTGTGTTGCTTTCTTCATCTGGATGTGGAACATGGCCTGTGGGGTGGTAGTAGTTGGGGTGAGGATGATGACTGAGGCCTGCAGTTGGCCCTGCTGTGGGTGTGCCTGCTGTTCTTCATGTTGCCTGTTTGGGCCTTTTTTTGAGCCGACATTGGAGACAAGGGCCGTGTAAGCTAGGACACCACTCTGGCTACTTTGCTGCATCTCAGCCCCATGTTTTAATGAAAAAAAAAAAAGAAAGCTCCTGGTTTTTAATTTGCCTTGAAAGCCTGCCTGGGGGAGAGTGTGGTCTCGGGAAGAGCCAGTGTGCCGTCTGTCCCCTCTATCTGGAGGTGGCGAGCCGGTGTGCCGTCTGTCCCCTCTGCCTGGAGGTGGCGAGCCGGTGTGCCGTGTGTCCCCTCTGCCTGGAGGTGGCGAGCCGGTGTGCCGTCTGTCCCCTCTGCCTGGAGGTGGCGAGCCGGTGTGCCGTGTGTCCCCTCTGCCTGGAGGTGGCGAGCCGGTGTGCCGTCTGTCCCCTCTGCCTGGAGGTGGCGAGCCGGTGTGCCGTGTGTCCCCTCTGCCTGGAGGTGGCGAGCCGGTGTGCCGTCTGTCCCCTCTGCCTGGAGGTGGCGCGCCGGTGTGCCGTGTGTCCCCTCTGCCTGGAGGTGGCGAGCCGGTGTGCCGTGTGTCCCCTCTGCCTGGAGGTGGTGAGCTGGTGTGCTGTCTGTCTCTGGGCTGGCGAGACAGGTCCACATTTTGCACCCTGTTCTCAATGGCTCAGTGCCATTCAGGAATGCAGAAGTGGGGTGTAGGGACAGAGTTCCTGCCTTGTGTTTGGGAGTGCAGATGCTTGGCAGGCAGCCCAAGTTCCTGGGCTGCAGGAAGAGGACCTCTGGCTAAGTACTTCTCTTGTGAGGCTTCCATGCGGGGTGCTCTCCTTTATTCTGCTGCCTTGTGCTGAGCTGCTGCCCGTGGTCCACTTGAGTCACTAAGGGCCCTGGCAACTGTTAACTGGTAACACCCTCCCTGGCTGGACAGCCTAGGTCATTGTCCATCTCATGTCCAAAATGGCATGTGGATGTTGCATATTCAAGCCTGAGGGTGCTGTGGGGTTCTCTGATTCCAGGCTGGCAGGACTTAGTGCTCTGGGCGCAGGGGGACCAGGGCAGGGAATGAGTTCTGTCAGACTAACTCTGGAAGATAGGCGTTAAGCATGGCACAGGTTCCCACAAGCCTTAATTATAGGGAATTTTAAACCTCTAGAGAAGTCGAGAGAGTGGTGGTTGGAACCTCTGGCCTAGTTTGGGTGAGAAGCAGGCAGCCCAGGGTCCGCACCAGTGCCCAGGGCCCAGGAGTCTTGGCATTCGGGTACTGCCCCTCCTGGTTTGGTCCTGTGGAAACCCTGTTACGCTGGTGTGTCTCAGCCTCCTCTGAGGGTCAGTGTGTGCAGGCCCTCAGTCCTTCCTGCTTCTGGGTCCCTCCTAGGGCACTACCTAGGCTCCTGTGCACCCCCAGTGCACCCTGTAGTGTGGCCCCTCCCACTGCCCGGCCCTCAGGGCGAGGGGGCTGACCTGACCACCATGGGCTGCCTCTGTGCCCTTCCATCAGTGCTGGCCTCTGTAAATGCTGTGGCTAGACCTCGAGAAAATTTTTGCAGGGCCTAGCTATGGATACCATGCTCTGGGCCCTCCTGACATCTGCTCATCTTCTCAGGGGTAGACCTCATCGCCGCCTTCTATGGCTGCCTGTACTGTGGCTGTGTGCCTGTTACTGTGCGGCCCCCACACCCCCAGAACCTCGGCACCACGCTGCCCACCGTCAAAATGATCGTGGAGGTGCGTGCTGGGAGGGATACCACCGGCTAGGCTCTCCAGCTCACAGCCTCCTCCTGTGGGCAGGGCTGGGCGGGAGGCCACAGGCCGAGCTCACCAGTTCACAGCCCCCTCCCTCCTGGTGCAGGTCAGCAAGTCTGCGTGCGTGCTCACCACACAGGCCATCACACGGCTGCTCAAGTCGAAGGAGGCAGCTGCTGCTGTGGACATCAAGACCTGGCCAACCATCCTGGACACTGGTACGCGTCCTCAGCAGATGGCTCGTGGACAGACTCCTCTTTGTAGGGTTTCTTCTCCTTTTCATAGGGATCACACTCTTGCCATCCAAAATTAAGTGGTAGGGTGAATGACCAGCTGAAATGGGAGTGGCCCGTGCGGGGCATGTGACCTCCTGTGGAGTGCGCAGCCTGTGAGACTGCAGGACCCCATCCCAGGTGTGAACTCCCCTTCCCAGGCCCACGTGCTGGGGTCTGTACCCTGCTGCCCTGGCTACCCCTGCTGCCTGCACAGCAGGTTGGCACTGTCTGAGCCTTCCACCAGCCCCTTGAGGACATTTCCCACTGTGTACCCTGACTCCTTCTGTCCCCATCACTGGAAAGATGCATGGCCGGGAAAGGGCTGGACCCCTCTGCCTGGGCAGCTGATTCAGCTTGGTGAAGCGTGTCTCAGCCTAAGGTGAGACTCCCAGCCCAGCAGCACCCCACAGCTCTGCAGTCACTGAGTACAAGCCAGGAGAGGGCCCTCCCTCCCCACTGCAGCCCGTGCACTCCATGATGCCACCAGAGCTGAAGCCAGGGACTGTGTAGTCTGTGGCTGCCACCTGGCACCATGAGGGACAGGAGGAACCATTTTCAGGGCAGCTGTTGAGGGGTCTGGCCAGAGCCTGTAGCCCAAGGGCTCACTTGCCTGGCCAAGCCTGTGTCGAGGGGCTGCTGCCTCATAGGTGTAAGAACTGGGTACAGCAGGCAGAGCCTGGAGCCTGCATGCCTTCTCTTGCTGGTGCTGCAGTTCTGGGCAAGCCCTCAGCCCTGTGGCTTCCTGTGCTGTCCTCGTAGCCTGGCCCCTGCTCCCCTTGCCCCACTTTCCCCTCACCTGCAGTATCTGTGTCAGCGTGGCCTCTAGACGCGGCCTGCTTCTGATGGGTGTGCGCTCTGGGCCTCACAAACACCAGTCTCCTCTCTCACCTGTTGAGGCCACGGCAGAGCACGTGCAGGGACGCTGACCTCACTATGTCCATGTTTAACAGATGACATACCAAAAAAGAAGGTGGCTAGCGTGTTCAGACCACCCTCCCCGGATGTGCTGGCCTACTTGGACTTCAGCGTGTCCACCACAGGGATATTAGCAGGAGTAAAGGTGGGTCTTTGGAGAGAACTCCTGTGTGTTCTGCCCCTGGAACCCGCGAGAAGACAGGAAGGGTGGGCGTGTGGCTCAGGCAGGTCCTTCTTATCCAGACCAAGAGCAACAAGCGTTGTGTCTTAAAATCTGTAAGGAGCACCAACAAACCCCCAGTGAGAGAGCCTGCAGGTCAAACTTACTTGGATGTCCAGCTTTCTGGCTTATGACTGACCCCAAGGAATGGGGGGCTTTGATGAGTCCATTTCCTCACTAGGAGTGAAGAGCTCAACCTGGAATCTTTGTTCAAAGACTCTCCTGTGCCATTTCCTGGGGGTCTGTCAGGTGTCATGGGGGTGGCAGCCAGCCGTCTTGAGGAAGTCAGTGTGAGGTTCTGTAGCTGGAGCTGCAGGCCCTCCTCCTTCTCACCACTAGCGACCGTTTCTTTCCTCCTCCAGATGTCGCATGCAGCCACAAGTGCCCTGTGCCGCTCCATAAAACTGCAGTGTGAGCTCTACCCCTCGCGGCAGATCGCCATCTGCCTGGACCCCTACTGTGGCCTGGGCTTTGCCCTGTGGTGCCTGTGCAGGTGAATGTGGTCCACTGCTCTGGACTCTGGCCGTTCCCGTGCTGCTCTAGGATTTGGCCTTTCGGAGGCTGGAGATGCATGTGAGGGCTTGCTTGGGATGAGGTGGTTGGAGTCCGGGTCTAAAACTGAAAGAGTAGAAGCATCTTTCACTAAAGGCAAGCACCATCCACCATCAGAAGCTGGAATAATCTGCCCAGCTCCTTCAGATGCTAGAGAGGGGTGCTCTGTCTCTAGAGCTACGAGGCCTCATGGGGCCCAGCTTCTCCTCAAGTGTTTGAAGTAGAGGCCAGGACCCATGCATGGCACCCCCAGCCTGCACCTTGCGGCTCCTCCCCTCAAAGTCCCCTGGTGGGAGAGCAGCATGGGGCTCCTGAGGAAGGGGCAGCACCTGGTGCAGTGGCTTCTCCCCAGCTGACCCCCTCCCGCAGTGTCTACTCCGGACACCAGTCAGTGCTCGTGCCTCCGCTGGAGCTGGAGAGCAACGTGTCCCTGTGGCTGTCAGCCGTCAGCCAGTACAAGGCCCGTGTCACCTTCTGCTCCTACTCCGTGATGGAAATGTGCACCAAGGGCCTGGGCGCACAGACAGGCGCACTCAGGGTGAGTCCTGGGCGGAGGCTCCTAGGCACGGTGCCCTGAGCCAGGCAGTGGCCCCCTCCCAAGGCCCACGCCAGCCCCCTGTATCTCCCAGGCCCTGTGCCTAGAGGGAAGGTCTTCCTCGAGCTGCACACCTGCAGGAGAGAGAGTGGGGTGTGGGCTGGATGCTGCCCTCTGCGCTTCTGTGTCAGAAGCCCCAGCCTGACTCTGGGGGGCAGATAAGTGTGTCAGCTTTCCTTGTGCACTCAGACCGAGGGCCAGGCCATGCTGGGCCCCACCCAGAAACTTCTAGTAGGGGTGGAGCCTGGATCCTTGCCTGTGTGGAGTGCACCAACTCCCTGCTCCTCTGCAGATGAAAGGGGTGAACCTGTCATGTGTGCGCACATGCATGGTGGTGGCCGAGGAGCGGCCGCGGATTGCCTTGACACAGTCCTTCTCCAAGCTGTTCAAGGACCTGGGCCTCCCTGCGCGTGCTGTGAGCACCACCTTTGGGTGCAGGGTCAACGTGGCCATCTGCCTTCAGGTAAGGGCCAGCTGCAGACCACCCTGTACACTTGCCTGCTCCACTCTCCACCTTCAAGCCTTTGCTTCACTTTCCCATGGCCGTTTAGAGCTCCGAGGCTTTATTTTAAAAGATTTAGTGTTCTTGTTGATGAAGAAAGAGTTATTTAGAAAAGAACACAGTGATTTGACTGGTACACCTGTAAGAATCTCTAACCAGATGCAATGTGTGGCTACTTGTTAAAAGAAATGCTGGACTCACTGTGTTACAACATTTAGCAAGTTTAAATGGGAACATTGTAAATGTGCTGATTCGTGTAAACCCAAATCTGTTTTGAAGCTGTAAGTAAGTTGCAGAAACGAATTTCCAACGTCGGGCTTCTCTTCTGCTTTCTGAATTTGGCATCTCCATTGACTTTCTTTCTGAAATTTTTCTTTAATATTTATTTTTTTTAATTGTAGTTGGACACAATACCTTTATTTTATTTATTTATTTTTATGTGGTGCTGAGTATCGAACCCAGGGCTTTGCACATGCTAGGCCAGTGCTCTACTGCTGAGCCATAGCCCCCGCCTATCTTTCTGGAAACATCTTAAACCCACATAGCTTACCAGAGGTCCTACACAGGAGGAGCTGGGAGCAAGAAGCAGTGGGCCCTTCTGGGTTTCCAGCACCTGTGCTGTCCTCAAGGAAGCCTCACGTATAGGGGGGTGCAGCCGTAGACCCCACGTTAGGCCAGCACCTCATGTTTCTGCTGATGTCCTCTCAGCCTAAGAAAGGCTGTTGGCCTCTCCAAGCTTCAGACCTTGAACGGTGGAAGGTGTTGGGGGTCCCGCCTTGATGTTCCTCATGTGGCTGGCACTCTGGCTGGTGCCTGTGAGCTGAGACCCCACCCTATGTCTGCAGCCTGTTCCCTGTCTGGGTGCTGGAGGCACCTGCTTGCCTGCTGGCGAGCGGGTGCCCATGTGGCCACAGGGCCCTCGGTGGGATACCACCTGTGCTCTGAAGATGCAGTGACGTGTTTTGCTCTCTTCCGTGTTTCTCACATGGCCGGTGGCCTTCTGTTTGTGTTTCCTGTGGCTGTCTCCTCCCTGTCTCCCTCTGCTGGCCCCTTGGCCTCTGTCAGCCCAACAGGCTGGGAAAGCTGGCTGAGCAGGTATGACCTTACCCTTGCCCCCAACCTTTCTAGTGCCTGACCCCACCCCCAGTTCTTGTGATCTTCTCGTGAATTTCAGATGAAAATGTGTTTCGTTTGCTGTCTAACTTTGTTCATAGTGGGTATTATTTGACATATTACAAAAGCTTCTTTGTAACAAAATCTAAAGTAAAACTATTTTCAAAGTGTAACCTTGGCACATTGCAGGGACCTGGAATCTCAGCAGGGCTTTGTGTTAGTTCAGGGCAGACACAGCTGATGTTGCCTGGGACCTTCGGGAACGTGCTGATCAGAGTCCGTTTGTTAGTGACTTCCTAGCTAGTGGAGCAGCACATTCTGCCCTTGAATCAGGACTCAAACACTCGACTTAGAAGAAGTCAGGACAGGCGTTGTCTCCCATCTCATCTGAACGAGCTCCGCTGTGCTGGGTCCCTAACAGGATTGTTGAGGGCAGGCCCTGCTCTCACCACTAAGCAGAAACGTCCCAACCACAGCAAGAGACCACTGGGAGCAGAGAGTTAGAACTGAAGCGAAGCTTGTGTGGCTTGATGTTTTCAGTGTCCTGACTGTTTCACTTGATATCACAACCCTCATGGGTGTTGGATGGAGAGCAGCGGCAGCCCTGCCCTGAGACCCTGAGCCCCAAGGCAGACCCGCTGTAGGGAATAGGCTGCTTTCTGGGCACTCCCCATGGCCTGGGAGGAGCTGCCACACTGCCAAGTCGGTGGCCCCCAGAGCAGAGTGCAACCCGAAGGCAGCTCCTCCGTGCTCCTCCTCTTCCAGGGCACAGCTGGCCCAGACCCCACGACCGTCTACGTGGACATGCGGGCGCTGCGCCATGACAGGTAATGTCCACACCTGCTAGCAAGGTGCCACAGCCTGGATCTGTACTAACAGCACCCCAGGTCCCAGACTTCAGTGGACACTGGTTGGCTCAGGGCCTCCAGGCCCTGGGTGTTAGTGGACTATGGCTCAGCCCGGGCCATCTGCACTGAGAGAAGTGGAGGTGTGTGGGTCTCTCGGGGTGCCCTGTGGGGAAGGTGAGCTTTCACCCCTGTGCCCCACGTCCTCAGAACTGCAGGGAGCAGTCCTCATCCTCCCTCACATAGCCCAGGTGGCAATGGTTGCTTTCTTGGGGAACGTTAGAAGGCAGGACGGCCAGCTAATGGAAGCACCATCATCCTGGTGCTGCTTCAGCGTCTGCCTGACGCTCACATCAGGGGGCATGTGCTGGGGCCAGATCCTCAGGGTGGTCACGCTCCTGTGCTATGTAAATAGTGGGTGCAGCTCCCTGGGTGCCAGGGACTGGCCAGGTGGAGGACAGCCCAGGAAGCAGGGCAGGTGGGGCCTGCCTGGGGTTGTTTATAAGAGGCTGATATTCCGGCTGTTGTTGACAGACACCCTCAGGGAAAAGGTCTCCAGAGATTATTGCCCACATAGTAAGGTTTATTCTGAATTTTTTTCTGTGTTAATTTTTAGGGTACGCTTGGTGGAACGGGGTTCTCCGCACAGTCTGCCTTTGATGGAGTCTGGAAAGGTAGTAGAAGCTGGGACTCCTGTGCCCCAGGGCAGGTCTGAGACCTGTCTCAAATGCCACCCAGTGGAGGTACTGGGGCTGTGTGCTGCCCAGCGAACGTAGCCAGACCCTGGGAGTGGGCTGGGCCACTGCAGAAGCCACTTCCTCCTCTCTGCACACACAGAAGCATGAGCTCACATCCAAGAGTGAGCATCTAGGTGCAGATGCAGAGATTAATTACCCTTGACCAGGCCATGGAGCGAGGGCCCCGCCCACATGCACTCTTAGACTTGGGTGGCTGAGGTCAAGTGCAGCAAGGAAGGGGCCCTTCCAGGGCTGCAGGCCAGTGGGGATGTGCCTCCACCTGCTGAGGCCCCCGAGGGTGTTGAGGGAGGAGCTCTGGGCCTGAAGTGCCCAGGTGAGAGCTACATCCTGCAGGAAAGGCCAGCCGGTGCAGACACAGGAGCGAAGGTGCCTTCAGAGCTAGGGATGCCCAGCAAGGGCCACTGGTCAGGGTGAGAAAGTGAGTCAGGCTGGTGGTGTGGGCATGCAGCGCATGTAGGGGTCTCCAGGGCCCCACACAGCAGTGGCCACACATCTGGGAGCCTCTAGAACCCCTGGGGAGCTGCCTCTCTGTACCTTCACAACTCAAGAAGGTTCAGAGAGGCTACCCAACTCTACTTGCCATGGCTACGGCCACAGCTGCCTCTAGGAGGCAGGGTGCTGCCCAGAGAGGGCCAGAGCCAGCCACAAAATAGCCAACACGTGGGCCCTGTTGGCTGCCTGCGGGTGGGTGTGTGTGAGCCAGTGGCAGGTGCAGGCGGCAGCGCTGCCTCCACCTGTGTTTCCACTTTCTCTAAGCAGCAGCCCCGCTGAGAGCTGACCGGACCTGGCCTGTGGAGGCCTGTGGGGAGACTGGGGACTGCGGCCCTGCCTGGGTTGGAGCTCCTCCAGGTGGTTTTGCAAAGTCCTGACGTCACCCTGGCACATGTTCCCTGGGTCACTGCCCTCAGGAGCCTCTCAGTGCCTGTCCCCACCCTGCCCTATGGCCCCCCCCCTTTGGTGGCACAGTAGCTCAAGCCTGCTGGGCTGTGTTCTGGAAGGAGAGCTGTGGTTCTGGGGTTCAGGTGGGCCACGGTGGGGGAAAGCATCCAGGAAGACAGGCAGAGTAGGGAGGGCCTGGTGCCAGCGTAGGACCACACCTCCCACGGCCCTGTCCCCTCCTCCACCTGCCTGAGGGCCACATGCCATCACCCTGGCCCTCCCTCATCTGTGGCTGAGGGTGCAGAGCTAGCAGCCAAGCCTGTGCAACCAGGTGGTGCCTGAGCCAGGGAGGGGCCCTGGGTTGGCCAGGAGGCTGAGACATGGCCTCCAGCCTGCCGATCCTGCACTGAGGAGGGGTCAGGCACAGACCCCTGGGGAAGCAGGAGGCTCTCGAGGCCCTGTTGCGCAGGGCCAGTGGTGGTTGAGGGTTTTCGGCTTCAGTGAAAGCCCTGGTGGGAAGTGACAGGACATGCTCGGGACCTGGGGTGGTTCTGCTGGGTCCACAACTCACATTTTTTCTTTTAATGTCTCCTTTCTTTTAAAATTCAAAGTCAGGTTTCTAGTGGCTTCTAGATTTCTAGCCTGTTCCGGGTGGGTAGTCCTGCTGCGGGGCTTCTGAGGGATTCTCTTTGATGCCCCGCATCAGGAATCTCCTGCTGTTTTCTTTGATGAGGACTTTTAATAGCTAGCTGTCCGCCTTCCAGATCCTCCCAGGGGTGAAGGTCGTCATCGCACACACTGAGACCAAAGGGCCCCTTGGAGACTCGCACCTGGGCGAGGTGAGTGTTAGCCCAGGTTGCCCTCAACCACGGGGAAGTGGCGGAGCCCTCCACCCTCGCCAGCTCTGCCCTCTGCCGCTTTCTGTCCCAGATTCAGGAATTTTGACCCTGGGGTCACACAGGTCTTTGGGAATCCCAGGAACACTTTCTCCCGTCACTGTATTCCCAGACCTGCTGCCCTGGGTTGCCCCAGCAAGGGAGCCTCAGGTCTGAGGGCCCTGGATGGCCAGAGGAGCCACCGGGAGCCAGCTGCCGGTGAAGCCCATGCTCTCCTCTGACCCCGGGTCTGTCCTGGCAGCATGCGAGTGCCACCAAGGGTGCCTGTGTGGATGTGGCTGGATGTGGCGGACTGTATGCTCAGGCTCCGTGGTTCAGTCTGGTCTGAGCAGCTGTGTCTGCCACCTGGTCCTTCTGGGGACTGAGCTGTGGGTTGCAGTGCGAGGTGGGCATTTTGGCCTGAGGACTGTGTGGGCTCTGTACCCACCCCCAGCACAAGACAAGCACCCTTTATTTGAGGAAGGAAGTGTCACTTGCCTTCTGTGCCTACAGCTGTGCTTAGTCCACAGAGTGAGATGCTGAGAATGCCCCTGACGCTTGGCTCCGGTTTCCTGGAGGCTGTTCATGGCCCGGGGCTGCCTCAGGATGGAAGCTGTGCTCTCTGGTTTGTGACATGCCCACCTTCTTGTCCTCTGGGTACCACCAGATCTGGGTGAGCAGCCCCCACAACGCCACTGGGTACTACACGGTCTACGGGGAGGAGGCACTTCATGTTGACCACTTCAGTGCCAGGCTGAGCTTTGGAGACACGCAGACCGTCTGGGCCAGGACTGGCTACCTCGGCTTCCTTCGGAGAACAGAGCTCACAGATGCCAGTGGAGGTGAGGGCCGCTGTGAGTGCTGCCGCGGCACTGGGGAGCAGGGTGGGTGTCCGTGACAGCCCTGGGACCTGCTGTGCCTGCCGGTTTGCTCGAGCCTGCCTAGTCCGGGGATCTCACCACATGGCTGCCCCTCACCTCCTCGGACCCATGACTCCTGCAAGGACAGGGGTGAGTGAAGGATGGTGGCTATTGGTGATAGAGAGAAGACCCTTCCTCAGGCATACCAACCTCCCCAATGGTCTGCCCCCCAGTGTGCTGGGGGTGTGGTGTCTGAGCCGTGGCCAGGGTCCCGAGGACTGCGGCCAGCCCCACAGCCAGGTTGCCCCTATGGCTGCTTTTTCCAGAGGTGGGAACAGTTAGCGTGCACACACCACTCATGCCTGCCACTCACTGCAGTGACAGCCTCTGCGTGGATGGCATCCAAACCTACCTGTCCAGGGCTCTTGGCTGGGCCCACAGACACTGGGCGGCTCTGCCTTCTGAGCACCTGCTCTCACCTGCATCCTAGAGCGACACGATGCGCTATATGTTGTGGGGTCTCTGGATGAGACGCTGGAGCTGAGAGGCATGCGGTACCACCCCATTGACATCGAAACGTCTGTGATCCGGGCACACAGGAGCATTGCTGAGTGGTAAGGGACCAGCTGAGGAGCGCTGCCCCTCTGCATGCACACAGGGCAGGGCCTGGCACTTCCACATCAAATGGACAGGTCCCAGGGAGGACCAGGACTTCCTGAGTTCTTCCTCTGGGTGTGTTTCTGGGGAACCCCACCAGGGCACACCTCGTTGCCTTTGCCAGGGTTTCGGGTTTTTTCTCTTCCTAATCAGTTTCAAACCAAGAGACTATCCCCAGATGTACAGGCAGAAGTCCCAGACTCTGCCACGTGTGCTGCGGCATCTCTTTGAACGTGGTTCCTTGATGCCCACAGGCTCCTGGTTCTCAGCAGCAGCTGGGCTGAGGCGTGGTGCCCTGGAGGCACATGGCCCACTGTGGCACATGCTTGTTCTTTCGCTTCTTGGCACTTTGCCAATGCCTTTTGTGTGACTGCCTGTCACAGTGCTGTATTCACCTGGACCAACCTGCTGGTGGTGGTGGTGGAGCTGGATGGGCTGGAGCAGGACGCGCTGGACCTGGTGGCCTTGGTGACCAATGCAGTGCTGGAGGAGCACTTCCTGGTGGTGGGCGTGGTGGTCATTGTGGACCCTGGTGTGATCCCCATCAACTCCCGGGGCGAGAAGCAGCGTATGCACCTGCGGGACGGCTTCCTGGCAGACCAGCTGGACCCTGTCTATGTGGCCTACAACATGTGAGTGCCACCGCCAGAGCCTCAGTGCCCCGCTGTGCCCTGCTGTGCTCTGCGGGTGCCTGCACAGTCCCCATCACTCCTTCAGGAAGCACTTCCTGGACTCCCTGAGAAGTGCTGGGACCTGCCAGGGATGTTCACAGACACGGAAGCCAGCATTTACCTGGAGTGCCAGGCAGAGAGGGCAGCCCCTGCTGCACAGCAGGGTGGAACTTCTTAGGCCACACGCATGGTTCTTGATTTGTAAAATTCAGTTATTTATTCCCACTTAAATGACAAGTGCATATCAAACCTAATTTGGAGAGAACTTGGAGGCCATGTCACAGCGGCCTTCTGTCACCTGGGGCAGAGCCCAGCCTGGTAAGCCTGCTGGGTGGGAGCATGTCCTGGCCTCCCGTGTGGATGGCAGCGGGGCCACGCTGGGAGCTGCTTCTTTGCAGTCTCGCTGTGGAGGTTGTCTGCACATGTTGTCACTGATGCTCATGAGGCCACCTGAGACCATGGGTCCACGTGCTATCCCTGCCCTCCTGTGTCCAGTCCCTGAGTTCTCGTGCCTCCACATGCTGCTTCTCATGGGGTGTGTGGAACTGACATCCTTACTCCAGCAGATGGGGCAGGAGCCCAGGTCCGCCCAGGTGTCCTCATTGTGCTGACCAACCCGCTGGCTGAGGAGGCCGTTCCTGTTGGAGGGAAAGCTGTGACCTCCTCGTCAGCGAGTGCGCTTTGAGTTCTGTGCCTACGGAATTTGGCCAGATCATTTCCAGTTATTTCATTCAAACTTAACAAGGCTGAGTGATCTGTTACATTGAACCTGAATCAGTGAAGAGAATGTAAGATTCTTGAACTGTTTAGAGACTAGGAGCTGAACACTAATCTGAGACAAAAATTATTTTTATAGAGCTGATGAAGAGGATAGTACAGGTGGTTGGGTTTTAGGATTCAAGGGTGGGAAGTTATGGATTGTGTGTGGTTCACAGAAATAACCAGGCTATCCTGGATAGTGCCTATAGTTCCAGAGCGTGTCTGGCCAGCCGGGCGGTGCTGGATGGCAGCATGGTACGTGGGAACAGACCAGATCCTGACAACACTGTTGTAACCACATACAGAGTTCATGTAGCTCATTGTTGGTCCCACAGAGGTCTTAGCAGTGGATTCATTCTTCACCAAGAATGGCTGAGAAGGGACAGAACTACCTAACCCCAATCTTAATGTAGTTTTATAGCAAACAAAAACCATAAACTTTTTGTATTGAAAGGTCAGTGGCAGTAAGACAAGGTATCTGGTGAATTAAGATTTTAAGATACGCATTAAAATGTTTTAAAATTGCTCTCTGGGAATTCTGTATACACACTAAAATTTTTATATCATTATGTTAATAAAAGCTATTGACTATTTGTAATTCTGCATTTTGAAATGTGTGAAAGGTTTTATAACTTATCCTAAATAGGATCTATTTTATGATGCATTCTTTCAGAATATAAAAACAACTATGCTTACAGCATGAAATCTAGAAAGCACATTGAAGTATAAAGAAGAATTAAAACTCCATGAACATTTCTCTGAGTAATAGTAATATTAATTACTATCAATAGTAATAGTAATGTCAGTACCTCGGATGTTAATACATTAATATCAACATCAATCTTTCAGGATCAATTTTTCCTTTTGAACATTTTTTATAGAATTGGGATGACATACTATTTTATCACCTGCTTCTGTACTTAACAAATCACAGATGTTTGGCCGTTCCTGTGCTCCTCGGGTCTGATGCCCGCGTCCTGCAGGTGTGCCAGACGTACACCAGGTGTGGCATTAACTCTGCACGCACACGGGCTACTTCAGGGTGCAGGAGGACCGCCACTCAGACACGCTGCCACTCCACACTTTGGGCTCTGCGTGGGCTCAGCTCTCTCAGAGTGGGCATGGTGGTCACTCCAGGCCCGGAGCCCCAGCGCCCCTGCCTTCCAAAAGGATGGCCAGAGGTCACTTCCCAGCATTGCTGGCAGCAGGGTCACCTGAGTCTGCTGCCACCAAGTGCACCCTTGCATGGGAGGGGCTCCTGTCTATGTCACTGTGGACCCACCTCTTCAGATTTGGCATCTTCCTGCACTCGAGTTTTTCTTATTGATTGGTGGAGACATTTCACATTAAGAATCATCCTTCTTATTTTCCCAAGTAGGTCATTCTTGTCTTGATTGTACTTACTTTAGTTCAGATGGTGCTTTAACTGAGGTCAGTTGTGCTTTATTTCAGGCTGTGAACTAGCTGGCTCATCTCAAAAGTGCTGCTGCTGGAGAGGCCGGCAGGGCCATGGCACAGCACATGCCAGAGGAGTGACTTACCTCCTGTTTGCTCAGGTCCCACCAAAGGGCCTGCCTCCCACCTTCCAGAATGCTCCAAAGGAAGTCATGAGGCCTGGTGTGTCTCTTGACTCTCTGCAGTAAGTGTACAGAAAGAGTAGGAAGACACATCACCCTCTGTCTGAAACCATTTTGCATAAGGTCTTACAGGATTAAGGGATTACCTTATTAAATTGGTTGCAGTTAACAGTGTTACAGCATTGTGTAGCATTCATCTGCAGAGTAATGTTCAGTTTTAGTAGCAGAGAATTCCTTTAAAAGGTAAATATATGCAAAATTTCAAAACTTAACTCCTCTTACATTTTTGCTTCTTACTAAATAATGAGTGTTTAAAGATGAATGATCCCTAAAGTGTCTGTGCAGATGGCTGGAAGTTCAGCTGATCTGGAGCTGAAAATACATTAACCGAAATGGAAAGTTCACTAGAGGGATTCAGAGGCAGACTGAGGAGGTGGAAGAAACAATCCCTCGACTTGAAGCTAGGACAACAGAAATCATCAAGTCTGAGGGACAATAAGAGAGAAGACTGAGGGAGAGTGCAGGAAGCCTGCAGGACACAGCCTCCTTCCAGTGCACCAGCATGCACATTTGAAGAGGGGACAGAGAACAGCCAAAGGAACAGTGGCTGCAGACTTCCTAGGTTTGCTGAGAGACATGAATATGAGCATAAGAAACTAAAGGAATGCAAGTAAGAACTCAGAGGAACCACACGGGTCACTGTGATGGAGCTCTGAAAGCCAGAGGAGGAGCAGAGTCTTTGGGCAGCAGGAGGGCGTGGTTTGTCACATGCATGGGCTCCTCAGTGAGGCAGATTCTCATCAGAGGCCAGCAGGCTAGGGACTGATAGATCGATCCCAAGGGCTAAATAAACAGACGAGGACAACAAGACCTGCCCACCAAGAACCTCCGCAGCCAAGACAGAAGAGAACTGAAATGGCAGCAGGAGCTGGTTTCCAGGAGACCTGCCCACAGGAGGGTCTGGAGGCAGTCTGAAGAGTGGTGTTAGAACACTGGGCAGGGACCTCAGTGGGCAGGTGCAGGGCACCTAGAGAAGCTGGCCTTGTGACGCTGGTCTGTGATTCCAGAGACAAGGATCTTCAGACATCGCTGGTCTGAGAGCTGTAGTATTGCAACTTTGGTTCGTAATCCCACATGGTGTTTTCTACATAATTTAGGAGGCCAAAGCATTTCAAACAATCATTATTACATTTGCGGAGTACAGTGTGTAAAGATGTGATCTTGTAACATCACAGTGGAAAGGGCTGGGGACAGAGCTATTAGTGAAGCAGTTTTTTTAATGACACAGAAGTTAAGCTGGTAAAAGGGAAGTCACATGTTAGAGTTTGAGGATGTTTAATGTAATCCATATGGTTACTACAGAGAAAAATATCTGTAGCATGTACACAGAAGGAAATGAGAAAGGGATTTAAACATTTCATTACAGGAAATCAACTACACACAAAAGAGGACAGTAATGCAGGAAATGAGGTCCACAAAGCCGCATGGCATATACGGCTCACATAGCAAAAGGGCAGAAGATCCCCTGTCAGTGGTCGTGGCCACGTGGGTCAGAGTTTGGCATGATCCATCCACCTGTGTGTTTTCTCCAAGGGACACTTTTTAGATCAGGTAGATGGAGAGTGAGTGGGTGGAAGAAGATGTCCTGTGGGAATCTCAACCTGGAGAGCAGGGCAGCCATACCGCCAGATGCAGAGGACGTTACCTGTTAATAAGAAGGTTCCTACAAGAACCTGCATTTGCTGTTGACATTCACACCCGAGGCAGGACTCTCGGAATACCTGGGAGGAGAACCAATGGGACAGGCAGTTCTGTGACAGGGGACATCAGTGGCCCACACTGTGGATAGAGGCCCTGAGGAGATGAGGGGGATGGCTGTGCGTGACACCTGTATCAGCACCAGTAGGAAAGCGCGTGCTGAGGAAGGGAAGGTGCGGTGTGGCAGGAGGGTGCCTGCAGCCACCAGGTCTGTGCTGGGGCTGCCTCCCTCAGCAGGTATGTTCCCAGGATCCTGGGTGGCTCTGGGGTCTCTGCCCAGGAGCCCATCTCTTAGGCCTCTGGGGAAGCCTCATGTGGCAGGCAGAGCAGAGCCTTCTCCCTGTGGCCAGGACAAGACGAGAGGAAGGCCTAGGCCAAGCCCCAGGGGCAGAGTACCTCCCACTAGGCCCCACTTCTCTCAGGTCCCTCCACCTCCCAGAGCATCATTCACCTAAAACAACTACTATGAAAAAGTGAACATCAGAATAGAGAGCGTGGTTGGAGAGGACAGATCGGAGCCTTGTCCGCCAGTGGGAAGGTGTGACGGCCAGCTTCTGTCAGGAGGCCGTGGTCGGCTCAGGACTGATCACCATGCGGTCCAGGAACCAGACTGCACACTCCACCAGCTGAGGGCTGTGTCTCCAGGAACATCTGTGCCTCCTGCCCCTGACAGTCCCATCCATATGCCTTGTGTTGTCCAGAGCACTTCCCGAGTTTGGTCTGCCCCAGCTGGAAGCCCCTCTGGTAGCCCCACTGCCCCGTGGACCTTGGCTGGTGTCCTTTCAGATGCCAGCCATGGCATTGAGAGTGTGAGTGCTTTGCAGCTAAAGGACCCAGGTGTCCTCCCTGGGCTGTAGCCAGTCTGGCCCTAAGAGTTGCCTGAAGCTGCTTGGTGGGGACTTCAGCATCCCTGCCAGGGATGTGACCACCTTGGAGGGTCTGCCCCAGTTCTGCCCACATGTGGTCAGTGCGGGAGTCCTGCCAGCATGGGAATTCAGGTTCTCCAGGAGAGCTGTCGAGTGCCAGCAGTCACCACAGCCACCACTTCCAGAAGGGCCCCAGAAGTGAGGGAGCTGCAGCCCACCCAAGGCCACCATGTTGGTGACTTTCCAGGCCACGTTGAGAGCAGCAGACTCAGGAGCTCAGCCAGTTCCCTCGGCTTCACGGGACCCACTGCCCCAGTCTGACTTGCTCAGGGGGCAGCAGACATGCATGTTCTTCACTCTACCCCTGTCTTAATTACGACCTGTGACACTTGGCGCTTCACTCGTTGGCCCTGGGTTACGGAGGCTGTGAGGTGAGCGGTGCTAGTGAAGCCAGGCGGCGGCTGATGGCTGTGCCCTGTGGGGGCTGGGTCACAGCTGGTGGTGACGAGCCTGTGGAAGGCACATGTGGTGTTTCTTACCAGCCTGTGCCCTAAGGTTCAGGTCCTGCCCTGGCACCAGCTCTGAGTGGAGTCGCTTTGGCACCTGGGAGCAGGATGGAGCAGGCCCCCAGCAGGCCCCCCCAGCCTCCTGTCAGCCAGCCACAGAGGCCTGTGCTGAGGTCAGCAGGTGTCTGAGCTGGACCCAGAGCTGTTCCTCTCCCTCCTGACTGGTCCAAGGATGGGCCCATGACCACCCAGGCCAAAGTCTCTACGACTCTGTCCCTGGGGAGGCTGGAGAGGTTGAGTTGAAGTCCGGGAGGCCGGGAGGTTGGGGAAGACAGGGGAGCCTTGAGAGAGGCTGAGGAATATTCAGGGGAAGAGGCCAGAAAGGACCAGGAGACAAACACGCCAAAGGTTTGCTCTCCCTGCCGTGGGCAGTCCCACTTCTGGGACTTTAATGCCTCACCCCAGGTAGATAGTCCTTTTTTAAAAAAAATTTTTTTAGACGTTGATGGCCCTTTATTTTATTCATTTATTTTTATGTGGTGCTGAGAATTGAACCCAGTGCCTCACACATGCTAGGCAAGCGCTCTACCACTGAGCCCCAGCCCCAGGCCCAGATATTTAATGGATATGGAGAACTGGACAGGGCACTATTTTATTTAATGCAAATACAAGCAAGCAGTTGATTTATGAATTTCCAGATCTATTCCCTCAATAAAACAAAACAGGAGGTAGGGCAGGTGAGACTAATTTGAGTTTTCCTGAATTCATAACTTGAATTTAAAAGTTGGTGTATTTGAACACGCAGACATAAAAGCGAGTTCGGCCACCACGTCTCCTGACTAGACTTCACCAGGCAGAAAGCTGAGCTCCAGCAGAGCAGTCCAGTAGTGACCTCCACTAAGAGGCAGCATCCGGGGAGCCTGCCACCCACTGTGACACACAGCACCCCAACCCAGTGAGGCCTCTGGCTTCACAGACAGCAGAGGAGGTGGGAGAGGAGGCTTGCAGCACGCCTGGCTGGAAGGGCCAAGCGGCCCTGACCTGGCCCACCTGTTCCTGCCACACACATGCTCACAGGGCCAGCAGTGTCACCCAGAAGGAGAATTCACCCCATGTGGAATTTGAATTATCAGTCTGAGTGACGATGTCAGTACCGTTGGTTTATGAATCATTTTTTCCTGTTTCTGCGTGGTCTTGCTCTAGTTTAGGCAGGAGGCATCCGACTGTGTGAGCCTTGGTGGGCACCGAGAGCCACAGAAGTGAGGACGGGCAGCCTTTTCACCCTTTCCCAGGTTCTGACCTACTGGAAGCCTGGGGCCACCTGGTGGGGCTGCAGCTGGCGTCTGTCCTCTTGAGTTGGGATCTGAGCAGCACTCACTCTGGCTGAGGGTGGACTCTCGTAAGGGATCATGTCCAGCAGTCCCTACACAGAGCCTAGTGCCGCAGAAGCAGCGGTGCGGCCACTGAGGACGGCGCTGGAGAGCTCGGCTCTCCACTGCGACCAGGTCAGCCTTGCCAGCCAGCAGGTGCCACACAGCTCTGCCACCCCCTTGCGAGACTTCGTCCCTCGGGCACAGCTCCGATGTCTCTCCTTCCTCCCTCACTGGTGCTCAGAGAACTCCTGGCAGACAGTGGTCACCATGGTGACCACGGCCAGGACCTCCCGGAAGTCGCACTCTCCTCTCTGTCTCCCTCGGTGTCTCCATGACTTTGTCCACGCCTCCTGCTCTTTGATTCCCAAGAGAGAGAAGAGAAGTTGCCCAACTTGTCTGTAAATGGACTATGATGAAAACCTGGAGGACGCGCCGTGCCTGCCGGGCTGCCCCTCGGCAGATGTGGGTGTGTCTGGCCTCTTGTCCCAGGACCACGTTGTCCCTGCCCAGGAGCTTGACCTAAGGTCCCTGACCCACCACCCGTACCCTTGGCCTGCCCCACTGCCATGGCCACCTGCACGTCCTCAGGTTTTCAGGGAGGTTCAGATGGGCTTTCAGAAGTGACCAAGCGTGGCTCAGAAGAGGACACGTGGTGGTGGTCACTGGAGGGCAGGCACACTGGGCCCGTGGGCAGGGCTCTCCTGCAGGAAGTGCGGGAGCTAATCCTTGCGGAGCTTCTTGAGCTCCAGCTTCCTCAGCCTGTGCTCGTCCCCTCCCTTCTGGAGCACTGGTGGACGAGCGTCACCACCGTCACCGCTGTCACCACCTTCTCTAGCTCTGACAGTGCAGAGGCTGCGGGTGCTCCCTGCTGGGTGGACTGCCGGCTCACCTCCCCAGACTCCCCGAATCTGCCACCCTGCTTTCCCCTCCGCCTGCCTCCTCTCCCAGTCAGTGGGAAGTCTCAGCAGATGCAGGAAGGCAGGGTGTGGGTCCTGCCCTGGGGTGGCCCCCTGGCCTGCGTGGCCGCATGCCCATGAGAGCAGGAAAGACAGAGGCACAGCCAGGGTACCCTGTGGCTTGCTGTGCAGAAGGGGTCCCTGTTCCCGTAGCACAGCCCTCAGCCAAGGTCAGGAAGCATGTCTGGGAACACAAAGTGCAGGAATTGTTTTGCTTTGAATTCGTGTATCAATTTCAGCCACTTGAAATAAAAACATGACTGGAAGGTTATTTTTGTGGTGAGGAACATAACAGAAGCAGATGTAGAATTTATCTGGGAAGATAGATGAGGTTGTGCACACCTATAATCCCAGTGGCTCTGGAGGCTGAGGCAGGAGGATCGCAGGTTCAATGCCAAGCAGCTGGGAAGTGAAAGAAGTGGATGTTTGAACCTATCTGGAGGACCTGGTTCATGTTCCAGTAGAGAAACCGAAGCAGAGCTTGACCAGCATTCCCCCAGCGAAGACAGGGACCCATCAAGCCTCCTCCAGCGAACCTGTCCCCAGGTCTGAGGTGCAGCAGCCAGGTGTCTCATGGATCCAAAGAATGAGGCTGAGGGACAACGGGTAGAGCAGCAGAGTTGCTGTCTGTAAACGGCTTCCAGATAGGTGGCCTCTGAGCTGCTCTGTCCAGGGGTTTCTATAGAGCTGACCTTTAAACTAGGGGTGATGACTTGGGGAGGGGAGCTTCTTCATGGAAAGCACGGCCCCGTGCAGTCGGGGTGTTGGCCACATGCCGCCTGGCCCCTTACACACTTTGCTCGCTGCCCGGTTGCAATCAAGGTCCTACCCTCTGCCTCCAGGAGGAGCAGGGCTCAGTGCCTGAGATGTGGTGACCATCCCTGGCATTTTGTACTACATGCCATGGAAAATCAGCACATTTAAATGATTTGTGGGGATTTCAGATTCCACACGCATTGTCTTTGCTTCTACCCTGAGGACAGCAGCTCAGAGTGGGACCAGGGCCAGCTGGGGCTATAAAGCAAGGCACCTGACCACTGTCAAGCCATGAATGCACCACAGTAGCCGGGCAGAGGTCTCTAGGGTTCTGTGGTGTTTCCATGCCTTCTCTGTGCTCTTGGGCCTTGACAGTGGCAGGAGGCTGCTCTGGGCAGGTCTGACGTGGACCACTGGTGCGTGGGACTCCAATTCCCTAGACGCAGCCCCTCCCTGGCCTCCTCAGCCCGGGTCACAGTGAGAAGAGCTCTGGAGCCTGCTGTGTCCTTGCCCTGGCACCACTCTGGGTCCCCAGGGCTTCCCTCTGGGTGTCACATGGTGGCCCGAGGTTGGGTGGGAGGTGGCAGGCCATTCTGTATTACTTCTCCAGCAGTTGCTAACGGTTGGGTCATCGGCAACCTGGAAGGATTGGGCTTAGGAAGCTGGCAACGCGAGCTCTGGAGGGGTGTGTGGGGTCCACTCTGATGGCTCCTCTCCCTGCCTCTGGTGGCACGTGTGGCCTTCTGTTTGGTGCCTTTGCTGGTGCCTGGTGTTACCTCAGGATCCCCAGGCCTCTGTGCAGCCCAGGCTCTGGGTCTGGAGTCAGTGAGGTTGGTCCCCAGTGCTGCCCTGCCCTGATGGCCAACAAGGTCCAGTTCTGCTGTTCATACGTGCTGGCAGAAGACGTGGGGTTGGGGGGCGGGGATCGCTCATGACACATCAGTAGCAGAGCTTCTTGACGGCGCTGGTCCCTGCCCCTGAGCCCTGCTGCAGAGGTGCAGAGCCGTGTAACTACCTGTCCTGCTCCCCAGCGCTGAGCACGGCTTGGGCAGGGAGCAGTGGCACCCCAGGCCCTGCAGATTCCCTGTAGCTCTGGCTGTGGCCTGCTCTGCCTGGGCAGCGACTACCAGCCCCCTTGAGCCCCACCAGACCTTGAGAGGCTCCCCTGTCGGGTCCAGCTTTCCTGGTGTCCTTCATAGGCCTGGGGCACCCACTGGACTACATGAGTTACCACGTGGGCTGGGGTTGTGACTCAGGGTAGAGCACGTGCCTAGCGTGTTGAGGCAATGAGTCCGATTCTCAGCGCTGTGTATAAATTATAAAGGAGCAGGGACCAGTGCCATCAACTAAAAGCAACTAAAAAATATTTTCAAAAAGTATAAAAATATTACTGAGTGGTTTCTGTCTCTTGGTTGGACAGACTGATACATTAATAACAAGAAAAAAGTTCTAGTGAAATCTTGTAACTTTTGTCTAAGTGATTTCTAAAATTCTATTTTTAAAAGACAGTATGTGGAAAGAATGAGCTTGTGGGTGAAGGGGAGACTCTCCTTTTGCTCGTGGGATGGATCTACGCTTCTTGCCCAGCTTTCCTAGGAAGCGTTGTTCTCCGTAGTGCAGCAGGCCTCAGCGGTTCTCTGGTCTGAGTGGGGGTGTCCAGCTTTCTGTTGTTGATTCCGGGTCTGTCCCATTTGGCCGTCTGAGAGCAGGCCTGTGTGACTCTGTTCCCTTGCACCTCGGGTGTGTCTGTTGACCTGGCTGTTGGTCTGTCCTGGTGAGTGTCCGTGGGCGCTCAAGAGTGGGCTCTGCCCTCGTGGGATGGGGCAGCCGTAGCTGTCCATCGTACCCAGGGGACCCATCCTGCCACTGGGCTGGGACGTCCTGACCCATCCTGCCTGTGGGTCTGGGGTGGCTGAGAGCTGTTGCTGCCCCAGCGACTGTGGCGCGCCCTCTCCCTGCAGGTCTGTGGGCTTCGCCGTGCACCCTTGCCTTTCTGAAACATGCACCCCTGCACCTGTGACTTCCACGGCTCCAGCTGAGACCAGTGCTGCTCCTCCCGCCTCCTCTGTACCCCAGTCTTCTCCGCTCGCTCCCTCCCTCGTGTGCGCCTCACTTGCCTTTGTCTCCGTCGCCTATGAGGCTGGGGTGGAACCTAAAAGCCCTCTGCCGCTGAGCTGCACCTCTTCATGTGTTCTGAGCAGGGTCTTGCTGAGTTTCCCAGTCTGGCCTCAGACTCACAGTCCTCCTGCCTCTGCCTCCTCAGTAGCTGGGGTCACAGACGTGGCCACTGTGCCCAGCTACATCATACCTCTCATGGTTGCTCCATGCTTCCTGGATTGTTCTGCTGTTATTTTTTCTCTTAGATTTTTAATTTCAGAGGTTTCTTTTCTCACGTTCTCACCTCAGACTCTTAGCCATGAGCCTCCCATGGAACCCATCCAAAGTGCTCATCAGATCTGGGCAGTTTTGATCTCTAGCTTTCTTTCTGATCTTAGGATTTCTGTCTCTCTGCTTGCATTGTTCAGTTGTTCTCTCAGCATTCACTTTTTCCCATTAGACCCCATAACACATCAATCATAGCTTTTTAAAATTCCTGGTGTTATCATTCAACATTCTTGTCATATCTGACTCTGCTTCTGATGCTCATTTAGGCTCTTCAGACTTTTTTTTTTTTTTTTTTGCTTTTTAATCTGCCTTGTAATTTTTGGTTGAAAGCGGAATATGATGTATTGGATAAAAGGAACTGCTGCAAATAGACCACTAGTGATTGTATTAGTCTGTTTTCTGTTGCTGTATCAAAATAATTGAGGCAGGCTACTTTTAAAGAAAAAAGGTTTGTTTAGCTAACAGTTTTGGAGACCAAACATCCAAGTTCAGGTGGCCCTATCTGCTCTTATGAGGCTCCCTTGTCATCATGGCAAGAGCAAGCATGATAAATAGGATCACAGAATCTGCCAGGAGACCAGGCAGACTCAGGGGCTCCTTTGGAACAACTGGCTCTTGCCAGGTGGGCTTTTGTCCCCTCCGCAGGTGATGCCTCTGTAACCTAATCCCGTCCTGTGAGGTCCCACCTCCTAAAGGTCCCTCCACCTCCCAGCACCTCCACCCTGAGGCCGAGCTTCTACACATGACCTCTGGGACGTGCACAGCTTGTGGAAACCCTGCAGTAGTGCGGAGGGCACCTGGCCCTGTGACCAGGCCTCGGTGCCGGGGAGCCTGCACCCTGACCGTGCATCTCCATGTGTTTCCCAGTCTCTCCCAGGGCAGTGCAGCTGCAGGGCTGAAGCCAAGTGCTCTCTGCCCACACGGAGGGCAGGGGCTGCTGAAATCAGGTTGGCCTGGCTCTGGCAGCAGGCCTGGGGTGGAGGGCCAGCTGGTGGGCCGTGTCACGGTGGCTCCTTTACTCCTGTCTGTGCTGGAGCATGAGGGGGTCTTCCTCCCACGTTGTCTCCTGGAGCTAAACCTAAGGATGCCAGGTCCTTGCATAGGTCCCCAGAGTCCTCATTTCTCAGGCTTCTCCACCCTGGGCCTCTTGCAAGTGGCCAGTGCTGATGGACCTGCCCAGTGCCCACGCCTGTCCCAGGGCCTCCACTCAGGTGAGTCCCGTGTCCCCATCCTGCCCCTCCAGCATCGGGATGACATTCCTCGCTTCCTGGTGGGTCTGAGAAGAGTGTGGGTCTTCAGGATGCAGGTCTTGATCATGTGGCTGGAGGGCGACACCCCTCCTGAAGTGCTGGGCCTGCAGCTAGACGTGGACGGCTGGTGTTGGAAACCCCCAACTAAAAACAAGACATGGCAGAGCTGCCATCTGCGAGCAGAAGGTGTGCCATTGCCCAGACCATGAGCAAGCCAGGGACACAGTGCCAGACAGGAGCCATGGTGTCCCTGGGGCCGAGACCAAAGGTATGGCTGGACTGACAGGGGCTTTGCTGTCTCTGTGGCGGGTGGTCACAGCACTGTGAGAGCTGACCTGGGTTTCCTTCTGGCACTTTGGAGGTTCTTGGGAGTGGGTGACGGAGGCCCAACCCCACTGTCTGGGCAGCCACACCCTTGATGCCAAAGGCACGTGAGGAGTGATGTCATTTGGCACTGTCATGGAGAGACCTGGACATCGGGAGTCTCTGCTGCCATCTCTCCAGTCATGGGGCTTCCTTCTCCCTCAGGGACCCCAGTCTTCAGCTGCCGGCCTCTGCTTATTCAGGCAGCTGGTCCTACGCTGGCCGTGCTGCTTGGGTGGGAGGGGGTTAGGAGGAAAGGCCTGGAGCAGCAACATTGTTCCCTCACACAAAGCACAGTGCCACCCGCCACCAAGCTGCTCACGAGGTTGGTGACAGTGGCCATGTCCACAGAGAGAAAGGAGGCTGGGTTCTGGGGATGTGGGAGGGAGACAAAAGCTTCCATGTGGTGAGGGTAGGGTTGACTGATGCCAGGGGGCCACTGCTATTCTGCCCCAGAGGCCCAGGTGGCTCCTGGGGTCTCAGATCCCACTCAGCTCCTCCTGCTGCAGACAGAGCTCAGCCAGCCATCTGGGTCAGCCTCAGTAAGAGCTGAGTCTCAGGTTGGTTGGAGGAGCAAAGGGACATGTGCATGTAACTCACAGGTGTGCACCACAAGACGTGACACACAGGCACACAGGTGTGCACCACAAGACATGCATGCACATGTACCCAGGCACACACCACAAGATGTGACACACATACACAGGCTTGTACCACAAGACGTGACACATGTACACAGGCGTACACCACAAGATGTGACACACACACGTGTGTGTGCAACATAAGACATGCACACACATGTACACAGGCGTGCACCACAAGATGTGACACACACGCGTGTGTGTGCAACATAAGACATGCACACACACGTACACAGGCGTGCACCACATGGCGTGTGAAAGGCCAAGGTCCGTCGTCGGAGATCAAAATGCACACACACAGACAGCAGTGACAAAGATGAAGCACTTGACTGCAATATAGAAAGTGAGAGTCAGTTATCTTAAACCAGGAAGCTCCCGGGGCCAACCATAGTAAAGGTCAGTTCATCACCTACGGTGCACGCACGTCCGCCCTGCATGAGATTCATGGGGGGCACGAACTGTCCACAAGTGCAGAAGACGGGAGGGCCAATTAGAAGGTTTTCAAAACAACTTGTTACCTGCCCACTGGCAACTTGCCCACCGCCATGTGGCATTAGGGGCTGCTTATCTGAAAGGCCCAGGGAGTTCTAGCCGCCCACTGGCAATTCACCGCCATGTTTGAAAGGCCCGGGGAGTTCTCAGGGAGACTCCCAACAGTGTGCACACACAAACACAGGTGTGCACCACACAGCATGCACACATATGCACAGGCCTGCACCACGTCCTGTGCACAAGCACACTTGCACCTAGCTGACGTGTGGAATCACTAGGATCATTAACATTACAAAGGTGACGATTCTGATTTTTCTTTCAGAAGAACCTGCACAGTCAGGCAGGAGGCAAAGGAAGGCAGGAACAGAAGGACAGGCATCTTTCTGACCAAAGGCATTGGGGTCCAGAAGTGCAGGCCGAACCCCTTGGCTCACTTAGGTGCCTGGAGCCCAGGGGGCCCCCAATTTGGCAAACGGTGACAGAACACAGAACGTCCGTGTGTCAGGGATATCACATTTTGTTTTTGTTCCATCACCTCGAATCCCTCGCTTCCACTTCTTTGCAAAGCCGGTGTCCCTTCCAGAAGAGCCAGTCTCCACAGGCCTAGAGCAGAAAGCAGGGCTGTGGCTCTGAGTCCCTGGCAACGAGGGACCCAGCTCCAAACCCTGTGCTTTTGTTTCTGTCTTTCTCTGTGAGGACTAGAGGTGGGAGCACTGGGCACACACAGAGCCACCTCGTGGGTGTGTCCTCAGGACCCCACTGGCCACATGAGAGGAACCCCCAAGGGACCTGCAGGTGGCCTCTCAGACTCTGACATGGACCGTGCTTTATGTAACTTTACAGATTTTGGAAACCTGTGGTAGAATCATGTCAGGTTTGAAGCAGAAAATGCACAGGGTGGTTCCTCTACTCAGTGGGACCCTTCTGCACAGGACTCTCTGTCTTCATCCCTTCCCCAAGGCCACACAGGGACTGTGGCTGACTCACCAGCTAGTGCCATCTATCCACCTGCATCACAGACCTGCCTGTAGAGCTGAGTCCTCTCCAACAGAACGCCCAGGGTCAGGGAGGGGTCAACGTGTGTTAGAGCATATGAGGGGCATCTGGCCCTGTGACCAGGCCTCGGTCCTGGGGAGCCTGCACCCTGACCGTGCATCAAACCTGGACACCTGGTCCTCGAGCTCACCGCCACACACGGTGAAGTCATCTGGAACACATGCCTGGAGGTGGAGCGTTCCCATGGGTGTAGAGCACCTACTGGTTAGAACTGGAAGGTACTCAGATAAGATCATAGCAAGAACTGGGGGATTAAAATTTAAAGTAACCTCCATAATAAATCTAACAAGTTGGTAAAAACCTGGTAACCTGCATTAAGTTTACCTTTTAAAATATATCATCAGGGCTGGGGCTGTGGCTCAAGCGGTAGCGCGCTCTCCTGGCATGCGTGCAGCCCGGGTTCGATCCTCAGCACCACATACCAACAAAGATGTAGTGTCCGCCGAGAACTAAGAAAAAATAAATAAATATTAAAATTCTCTCTCTCTCTGTCCCCCTCTCTCTCTCACTCTCTCTTAAAAAATATATATATATATATATATATATCATCTGTTGTTACGCTTCTAAATGTGTCTGTATACCAACTTAACCAGCACATGTTCTGGACATGCTGGAATGGTTTTTTAGAACCTTTAGCAGGATTCTTGCAATGTGACCCAGAATCCAGCCCAATGGGTGCTCAGCTCAGTGCCTCCTGGCTGTAGACCCCCTGCTCCAGCTGGGGCCTGGGACAAGGGCAGTGTTTTGGTGATCACAGCTTTAGAACAAACCTCAGGTGCCCAGGATACCACAGCTTGCACCCCCGTGTGGAATCCGCTCTGAGGCGGGGCCTCCTGCTCACCCAATGCCTGTGGGCTAGCTCTGCCCCAGCCTGAGCTGGCCAGGGGGTGGCCTGCAGCCACAGGGCAAACCTACCCTGGAGCAGGGCCTGAGGTGACTCTTGCAGGGACAGAATTGCAACCTGTGACAACACCCTACCTGCAGGCAACTCAGGTGTCCCATGTTGCTTCACTGGGCAGAGGGCCCTTGCCCCCTCCTTTGTGGCAGCAGTCCCAACCACTCGGGGTGCTCAGTGGCCCCAGGAGCTGCTTAGGGGGACAGAGTTGTAGGTCCTTGAGGCAGAGCATCCCTGATAGTGGCTGGATATGCACAGTCTTGGGCTCAGCACCATTCGTGGGGACATGGCTTGGGTCAGAGATCCAGAGTGTCCCCAAAGCTACAAAGCAATTATATGACAAGTTACCCAGAAAGGGTTGTGGTGGGGTGGATCCCAACCAGGAGAAGCAGCTCAGCAGGTATTCTGAGGCTCAGCCAGTCTAGGAAACCGGCATTTGTCGAAGTATGGGGAAAGTGGCTCAGTGTCTCCATTACTTTGTGGTGTGTTACAGCCGAGATCTGAGTCTGGGCAGCCTTTGGTCAAGTCCACGCTCGAAGCATACAGAAATGCCTGCTCTTCAGAGAAGCGGGAGAGGGTTTTCTATGACATTTTGGCAATAGTTCTCTTTGTAAATCCAATGTATTTTTTAATAAGTCATTTAGGAAAGATAGAAGTGATTTAAGGAACGCGGGTGCCATGGTTTGTCCTGTTTAGGAAACTTACCCCAACCAGCAGTGCTGAGCCGTGGACCTAAGGACACGGCTCTGCCTGTACAGTAACGAGCGCAGGTGCAGCTGGAGGGTCAGTGGCAGTGGGCGTGGGCGTGTTCATCTCTGGTTCCTTCTCCTGCATGTCAGCGCAGCAGTGACGCCATCTCACCTGCCTCCAGAACCACGAGCCAAATCAGCCTCCACTGCTTCTAAATCACCCAGATTGTGTTCTGATAGAGCAGCCAGAAGTGCACTAGGACAGTGCACCTACATTTAATTCCTCAATTATTTTTCTAAGAGCATTTCTAAGAGCTAGTAGGAAGAGTTCTGCATGCATATTTGAATCACTGACTTTCTTCAGATTAAAAAGTCAACTGTAAACCCTGCACTTAAGAAGTTTTATGCTTCTACCCATGACTGCCAAAGGCAATTGAAGGACTTTGAGAAGCGGCCAGAACTCCATTACCAATGACTTCACATCCTCTGCGCCTCCCATGCAGGGGAGACCTTCCTCACATGACAGGAGAATCCAGCTGCTGCTATGGCAAGTACTGCAAAATGTACAGCTGAAGAAACACACTTTCTTTGAGCCCAGGAGTTCTCCAGGTAAGGATTTGGGCCAGTGTTTTTCTCCACTGAGGTCACTTGTGGTATTCAGTTGGCGCTGGAGTTGGTCTGGGGACCATATGGCTAGACTCCCCTGTCTGGTCCTTGGTGGGGAAGGCAGGTCCTCTGCAGGAGGACTTCTTTCAGGGGAGCTGCCTCAGAGGTCATGCTGGCCCACTCATCATCTCCTGGTTACAGACAGGCCGTGAGGCCAACTGCAATGGAAAGGACAGGACTAGAAGCCACCTCTTGCTGAAGAGGTGCAACACACTGAGTGGGAGACCTGTTGTGAAAATACAGTCTACTCTGTGGCCACACTCCACACACTTGCCCAAGACCCCGGGGCCTCGCCCCTTCAGCATCCCACTCCAGGACCCGTCAGGATCCTGCATGATGAAGCACTTTGCGTAGTTCCTCAGGATTAGCGGCTCAGGGACATTTCCTTCTCAGCCCAAAGAGTTGGGACCTAGAGAGGCCAGGGCCCTGACTCCCAGTAGTGGGACAGGGACCAGGTGCCACAGTAGACAGGCCCACCTGAAGGGGTACCGTGAAAGGCATGAAGTGTGCACTGTCCACAACAATCCTGAGATCCAGCCCAATGCAGGGACACACTGCTCCCGATGGCCCCCATGGCTGCAATTCTGGCTTTGGGCCTTGACCCCGCCCGCTTTGAGTCAGAGGCTTCTATTGCATTACTTTGGGCTGGTTTAATCCACACTAGTGTTGACTCTGATGGTATCATTCTCCTGATAACTTGCAGCTTTCCATGAATGTTATGGATGTTCACCCAATTGGCAAATCCAATCGGGGGTGAGTACCAGGGATTGAACTCAGACACACTCAATCACTGAGCCACATCTCCAGTCCTATTTTGTATTTTCTTTAGAGACAGAGTCTCACTGAGTTGCTTAGCACCTCACTTTTCCTGAGGCTGGTTTGAACTCGAAATCCTCCTGCCTCAGCCTCCCGAGCTGCTAGGATTACAAGTGTGCACCACTGCACCTGGCTCTGATTATCTTTTAAACAGGCTCTTTCCTATTTTGGGCTCCTTTTGAGAGAGTGTTGTGAAGCAATGCTCTTAAGATTCTTGGAAGGGCTAATTAATGAGGGCCTGAGAAGACCTTCACAGAGGCCTTTGCTCACTGAAAGGAGCAATTCAAATCTGAACACAGGAGTTTTACAGCCCCAGCCTATTTTACAGACAGGTCTTCCTGACAGTGTCCTGGATTCCATCTTTGCCGTGAGCCCTTTTCTTTAAGAATCTTCTGCTGGGAGAACCTGGTGGTGCAGGATTTATTCAGGAGTATGAGAATGGAAACCCAGGCCTCAAATCCTAAACTTAAATCATACCCAATGACTTTTGCCATTTCTCTAGGTTAAAGCACACCCTCTGGCCACCCTAGACTCGAGGGGCCTGCCCTTGCTGTAGGTAACTGGAGTGGGATGGCCTTTGCACAAGGTTGGCCCGTTGGCCACAAAATATTTACATTCTCAACCTCCTTCTGGTAGGACACCCTGAGTCTCGCCCGTACCTGGTTTAAACCAGGCCTGGCAGCAGCTGAGGCTCCTTGGTAGCATCTCTTCTTGTCCCAGAGGTTTGGGAGCTGATATAACACATTGTGCCCCTCCACACCCCCTGGAGAGACACCAGGAAAGCACAAGCAGGGCTGCCACTCAAAATGGGGAGGAAGAGGTACAAGGAAGTCGAAGATTCGAAATCTGTGGGGCAAACACTCTTGAATTCCTCAGCCTCAGTGCAAGAAAACTCTGGTGTGAGCCCAGCTCCACTCCAAAGGGCTCTGGATCCATTGTTGTTTGCTGCCCCCAGGAACCCACCTTGCCGGAGACCACCTTCCATCCCAAGAGAGGCCTCTGCCTTTGCAGTAGGCAGATTTCACAGCATTCTTGCCCGCAGGAGGGTGCAGGGTCACAAGAGTCCCCTGTTCAATTTCAGCTGTCTCAGTGTAGTAGCAGCAGGGGAGTGCTCTTGCCAGTATGCATTTCTTAATGATGTTCCTGAGCAGTGCCCCATTGTAGAAAGAGACCACTGTCTGTGGATGGGCCATGATCTTAAAGTAGGACAGAAGAGACTGGACAGCTGAGAAATTTTTCAGGAAGTAGGTTTACTGACTGCAGGGTTCAGAGGTGGCTCTCACCTAAGAATTCATCCTCTGAACATGAGTACAGAAATTCTTTGAACTTATTGGTGGGCGCTAGGAGGTTCAGATGACAAGCGCGTTCCCTTCCATCCTCTAGAGGGGTTTTACGAGTTTTCCCTGCAAACCTGGCATTTATAAATAAAGAGGAAGCTACAAAACAGAGTGCCTTCTGCAGATTGTTGCTGATAGCTGATGTCCTATGCAAAAAGCTCTCTGATAAGAAGAGCAACTTATATACCACAAATATGGTGAGGGTTTCTGCTTAATTATGGTAAGGGTCTTCTGGGTGGGGGTCTCTGGCCTGCTTCAGTCTGTGTGTGGATAAGCCACAACTTGTGCCCATGTTCCTGTTGATTGACACACAAATATTATCAGCCTTTTGCTATTATAACTAAAATTCCCATGAACATCCTCAGACATGGCTGCTTTGGATGTACCTTTTCATTTCTCTTGGGATTTTTTTTTCTGGGCCATTTTGCCCCCACAATCATCTGTTGAAGCCAGGTGAACTGAGGTCTTAAGGAGGTAAATGAGGTTCAATGAGGTCATGAGAAGCACTAGCCAACAGCACTGAGACTGAGAAAATGTCTGTTTAGGTCACCCAGTCCGTGGCACGTGGTTTCTGCAGTCCCAGAAGACTGGTTGTTGAAGGAACAGGGTTTCCTAAGGTCGTAGACTGAGGTGGTTTCCTGCTGGTGGCTGGTTGTCAACCTCAAGAGTACATAGGGGTCCTTGCCATGGGGTTGCTCCCCTCGTGGCTACTGGTTTTTATCAAAGCCGACAAGAGACTCACTAACGTGGACCCTGGGGCCGCTCTTGTCCCTACCCCCGCCCCCAACCCCAGGCCCCTCCCTATCCCCAGCAGGAACCCCAGGCCGCTCTCTATCCCGATCCCCAGCAGGACGCCACCCCGACCTCCCCGTGAGCCGACCTCGAGCGTAACGCGTGGGGCCAAGCTGCCCAGCACATCGGCTCGGAGCCTCGGGCCCTGGGCGGGGCCTCCTTCCCCACGGCTTCTGTGTACTGCGCCTGCGCGGGCCCTGGGCAGCGGTTCCGCTTCCGGGACTGCGAAACACCTACGGACTGCGCCTGCGCGGGAGTCTGGGACCTGGGCGGGTCCGGCTTTGGGGACGGCGCGCGCGCACTGCGTCTGCGCGAGTCGAGGGCGGCGGCCCAGGCTTCTGGTAGGGATCGTCTGCCCCTCTGCGGTGTAGGCGCAGAACTCAGCGGAGAAACGACGCGGCCGAGGTAGGTTTTCAGATGGGCAGCTCAGGCACCTGGATCGCAGGCACGGCAGGACCTAGTAGGTGAGCGATCCTCGTCATGCGAGTACGTCGCTGGTGGACCGAGGCCGCCGCCCGCTTCCGGAACCCCGCGGTCTGCACCGTGCGCTGGCGGCTGACCGCTAGCTGGGGCCCGCCCCGCCCGCCCCCATTCAGCCACACCCCTTTCTACGTGCCCCACCTCCCGGGCCAGCGCCCCCAGACCACGCCCGCCCCGTGTCCCGCCTTTATGGTCCACGCCCATCTCCTAGCGCCACTTTTCTTTCCAATGGCTTGGCCTTTCTTCCCATCCCCAATCCTTCGAGGGCCATGCCCCTCCAACGCCACACCCTCAGGGCCACACCCTTCTCAGTGCCACGCCCTCTGGACATACCCACCCCAGTGCTATCGCACCTGGCCAAAGTCTTCTCAATCCTCCCCACATCCCTATAGGGACACACCCACCCCAATGCCTGGCCCAGAAGACTCATCTTTTCCACCACTACGTCCTCCAGGGCCATGCCTACCCAGCACCAGGCCCTCCAGAGCCACGCCCTCCAGGGCCACGCCCTTCCCAGTACCACACCCTCCAAGGCATGCCCACCCAGCCCCAGGCCCTCCAGGGCCCGCCCTTCCCAGCATCACACCCTTCAAGGCCTGCCCACCCAGCCCCAGGCCCTCCAGGGCCACGCCCTTCCCAGCACCACACCCTCCAACGCATGCCCACCCAACACAAGGGCCTCCAGGGCCACGCCCTTCCCAGCACCACACCCTCCAAGACATGCCCACCCAACACAAGGGCCTCCAGGGCCACCTCTCTGAGGGCATGTCATCCAGGCCACGCCTATTCTGGGCGCTCCGCCCTCCTCCACCTGGCCCAAGTGTTTTCTTCTCCTCAACCCTCCTTCCTGGCAGCTGCAGCCTCCCAACTTGGCCCAGATTTTCCTCTGGAAACATGTAAATTAATGAGTGTTTGTAATTACAAATCTCACAAAAATAAGTTTAGAAGTGAAGCTGCCTTTTAAACGAGTCAGTTCTTGGGGCGTGGGCCATGCTGGCAGGTGCAGGGACCCCCCGGAAGCCAGTGGCCTCGGTCAGTTCTAGTCATCAGGGAGCGCAGGTACTGACAGGTTCTCAAAAGGTAGTCCCTGGCAGCCCTGTGAGAACTCGCACCCTGGAGTGTCCCGTGTCCTGCTTTAGCCGTCTCTGAGGGGTTGTGATGGATCCTTTTCTGTGCCAGCTTCACCTAGGCATGTCATACTTTCTCTTTGGAGTACCTTGTTGTGGGCCAGGTCGCTAACAGGCTCTTGTGTTTCTTTATTTAAAAGTAGGAGTGCAGGGACTATGAAGTGACGAAGCAGCAGTTATGCGGCTGAGCCTAGGAGAGCTATGGCAACCCCAGGCGACTGCCCCAGGCGTGAATCGGAGGTAACTTCTGTTCTGATTGGTGGGAGTGTGTTTGTGACCAGTGTGCACACTGTTGAGGACCCCACCAGGCTCTGTGTGAGAGCCCACCTTGTCCCTTGAAGGTCCAGGCAGGAAATGCAGGGCTGGTAAGCCCACAGACCATCTTCTAGGGAGACACTCAGGATGCCCCAAGATCATAGTCACCCAGGTCCCTGGTGGGTGCCCCAGATGGCTCTGGGCTGCTCGTGCAGTGCCAGGCCTAGGCCCTGGCTCCATGCATTGGAGAGGACTCCTGTTGGCCTGGGGTTTATGTAGACATTATTCAAGTTAGTGGTGAGAAATGTCACCTTAAATGTTAAGGAATGTTGACTATGTTCAAGTAACCAAGTGGATACTCTGATAAACAGTGCTTTAAAAAATTAACATTTCCATGTTTGATGTCAGTGTAGCATTTTTCATTTATTCTAATGATCTACCTTTTCCCTCATTGTTCTACTTTCATTGGGCTTCTATATATAGAGATTTCATGTAGAATTGGCGTATTTGATCAATCTTATTTCTTTTAACTAATCATCAAATGTTTTAATTCCATGGACATCCTATTTTTCTTTTGGGGAATTTTAATATTGGGACATTGAGAGAATGATACTTCAAACAAGAACACATTTATGTAGAATTGAAAGTTTAATGTTTTGTTACATTAATATTTGCCTCAGAACTCACACACATAAAGTAACAACCCCAGAGTTAAAAATCCCTTTCCCAGACCAGTCCTTGTCCTCTTCCTCTTTCTCGGAGGTGAATTATGACTTGATGTCGTGCTTTGCACCACTTCTTACCGTATGCCTTGCAGACATTTGAACAGTGCATGATGTTTGTGTGTGCTTTATAAAGTTTAAATGAGAGGTGTCCATTCTGTGTCCCTGTCATTGAGGTAGCACCACTGTGGAGGACTCGTCCCGTGGATGGTGTGCAGCTGGCTCAGTCCTGCTGCCTGTGCCTCACCTGAAGCATCGTGTGCACAGGTGTCTATGGGGTGGAGGCTGTGCACCTGTGGTGTCTGCTGCCCTCCTGACAAGCTTCCAGTTTTCTTCCCATCACAGTGATGTGGGGAGTTCCTGGCTCTGCCCCTGTGCTCCCTGCCAGGCAGCTGTGGTCGGTGGGGGTCAGTCTAGGTTTTCCAGGACCCATAGCATCAGCCTCTTTGAAAACAAAGCCAGTTAGCTCTTTGTGTCCACCATTCTATCGGTCACTGAAGGAGACGTGTTGAAGGAGGGCACCACCATGGCTGAAAACGGGTCTGTTTCTCCTATTGGTTGTGCCACTCTGTCCCTGTACTGGATCCCTGTTGTTGGATATGTGGCTTTAGGATAGATTAGGTGGCCTTTGATTTTTCTGATGAAATCTCTTTTCACTGTTGCTGAATACCTGGGCCCCATGGTGCTTTTCCCTCTGTTGGTGTGGCTGGACGGCATTCCTGCAAGGGTGGCCTGTGGGGTGTGCGCGTGCCTCAGCAGACCTAACTCCTCAGTGGTCTTAGGTCCTCAGAGTAAAGTGTTTCCCTGGCAGAGCTGTTCAGGTCTTTTTTTCCTGTTAGACAGTTTCCGCCCTTTAACTGGAGCCTTGTCTCCTTTGACATTTAATGTAATGACTGATGGGATCCAGCCTAACATCTTTCTGTTTGTTTCTTAGTTATCACGTTCCTTCTTGGTACATTTTTGCAGTCCTGCTCCCTCTTGGACCAGGACTTTGACAGTTCCTCCTCTTTCCCTTATTGGCCCATCACCTGTACCTTTCCTATTGTTTAATGGCTTCCCAGGAATCGGTGACATGGAATCCTGTAACTGTTCTCATCTTTCCCACTTCGCAGGAGAGAATCTCAGAGTCCCGCACATTTCTGTCCTGTTGTAGAGACCTGTGTCACTTCTGCCTGTCCTCAGCCCTAGCACAGATGCCTCCTGCCTGGTGCAGCTGAGCCTTTCCTGTAGTGTGAGGAGGGGTCTCTTAATTCCCCAGAGGTGCTTCTTGGAGGCCTTCATTTTGTACTCCTCCGTGCCCAGGGAAGCTCACTCCCTTGTTTCTGTGGTTAGTAGTGTGGGCTTGTTGTGTTGGATTATGTCGGTGTTGGTTTGAATGAGCATGTGTTTTGCTTTCTTTCGTTTCCTTTTTTTTTCTTTTTTTTTTGGTACCAGGGATCCACAACCCTTTTTTATTTTGAGACAGGGTCTTGCTGAGCCTGGCTTTGAACTCATGATCTTCCTGCCTCAACTTCTGAGCCGTTGGTATTACAGGCGTGTGCCACCGTGCCTGGCTTGCTTTCTTTTCTTTCTTTCTTTTTTCTTTTCTTTTCTTTTTTTTTTTTAAGAATACTTCTGCTTGCAATGGAATTTTAGGTTTGCATTTTTTCCTGTGGTGCTGTGAAGATGTTACCCCATGGTTATCTGAGAGCTGTTCCACTAAGAGTGATGGCTCTCTCCACTGTCTGCATTTAGGACTCTGAGTTGGTTCTGACTGGGGTTAGCTGAACTTGTTGTTTTAGAAAATCCCTGGTTGTCCCCAGGTGTCTCTGCTGCCTCTTCTCTCCTCTGGGGACTTGGCACGGACACATGTCTCGTGCTCTGCTCTTCTTCCTTTTTGTGTTTCAGTGTGGATAGTCTCTACTAACCTGACTCCAAGTTTACTGCGGAGAGACAAAATAACTTGAAAAATAATATATTTGGGAAAACATTTACTCAAGATTGCAGATAAGATTTACATCATTACTGTAATGTCCAGTCTGATAAACAGGACAGTAGCCAGAAAAAATAACGGGCAAAATAAATAAGAGGCCTTTTTCAGAAAAAGCAGATGCGAGTCCCCAACAGGATACCTGAGGTCCCACTGCCTGCCTGTCTCTAGCAGTGCAGGGTGCGGTGCTGCCACTCCGGGCGTTTAGGAGGAGCACACGCTTTGGGAGCCAGGGAGGAAGCCTATGCCTGGAGCGTGGTCCTTTGAGCCCCCTTCTGCCCTGTCGGAGTACGGGCTGCAGGGTTGGTGACTGTGGTAATAAGGATACAAAATATGTAGCGGGTGACTGAAAAGTCAAGCAGGACGGTATTCTGTGTAATATTGTGTAGCCATTAAAATGCTAGAATTTTCCCCACACACCCAAATATTCTTTACAAGAGAAGTGATGTCAAGAGCCTGCGCGTGAACACAGCACAGGGCTTCGACTGCAGCCTGGAAGGGTGAGGACAGTGTGCACCACTGGGGTGTGCTGGGGAGGTGGTGAGGGGGGAGCAGGGCCGAATGGAGCCCCGCAGAAGGTGGTGGCACCGCAGAGGAACCAGAGGCTGCAAGTGGGCAGTGGGCAGAAGGAGAGGAGGCTGGGCGCCTGGAAGTCATGCTTGACCGTGTGCCAGGGCCAGTGGAAGGGGTGTGTGGGGGCCAGTCCTGCCATCCTGCAGCCTGGGAAGCTGAGGCGCAGGACGCGAGTCCCAGGCTGGCCTGGGCGCCCAGGTGAGTCTCAAAGTAAAAGCAGAAAGGGCTGGGGGTGCAGCTCAGTGAGTGTCCCTGGGATCCCCAGGATTGAAAAACAATGTCTTACCCATAAAATTGAGATTTGGGTGGTCAGTATCTGTGGTTGAGAAAGATGTAGGAAAATAGGTAGTTCACACTCACCTGGACTAGACCCACTTCCTGAGCAGTGGGAGGGGAGGCATTTGGTGGTGAATTACAAGTCATGCGGGTACGGTCTTGCCCTAAGTTTCACACTCAGGAGTTGCCCAGAGGAGGTGACCAGCCACATGCAAAATGGTTTGTTCAAGAAAGTTCACCTTGATAATTCACCATAGAAAAAGCTGAAAACAGTCCAAATGTCCTAAAACTAGGAGACTGCTTATGTCAGGAGAGTTCGTAGACAGGAACACTACACAGGTGTGAAAATGAGAACCATTCAGAATCGGGAAGTGAGAAGCAGGTCGTGGTGCCAGCATCTGGTCTGTGGGTGTGCTGACATGCATTTTCCCAAGCTCAGAGGATGAGTGCACTGTATTAACCCAGGTCTCTGGTACAAGAATTAGGCTCCTGGGCATTTTAATTTTCTTCTGTGTTCTGCACATTTCCTAAGTGAGCTGAACTCTTGATTCCTTAGAGAGGAGTGTACACTGGCAGCGCTGCTCCCTGGGCCAGGACCTGAGGCTTGAGGCCCTATAGCGTGTCTTCCAGGCACATTGACTTGGAAGTGGCACAGCGGCAGAGGCAGGGGCCCCCCAGGTCTTAGCTGCTGTCTCCCAGCTAGGCCACGGGGCTCTGCTGATGCAGACGGTTTATGTTGGCTTGCTAGCATCTTCTGTGGGCCCCCAGCCCCGACCTCAGGTCCAGACGCCCCCGGAGCCAGCACCCACGGGCATGGTTTCTTCCTGAGTTGGGCATCACTTTCAGGAGCATTGTTGCCAAGCCAAGGGTCAGCGCCTCCTTTCTCACTTCTTCCTTGACATACTCTTCAGGATGCACAGCGTCTGTTAGATTAAAGGTGGAGCTACGCTGGTGGCCCTCATTCTGCCAGTAGATGACCCAAATAATTTGCATAATATCATACTTATAATGTGAGTCTTTGAAAACATCGCGGTCACCTAGTCGAGAAAGAAGGAGAGGAAGGAGCAGGGTGCACTATTTGCTTGTGTCTCCTTGCCTGTGCAGGAGGAAGAAGCCCTGGAGTGTGGGCAGGCGCAGCTCCTGCAGGAGGGCCCGCAGCCAGAGGAGTTCGTGGCTATTGCCGACTATGCTGCCACCGATGCCACCCAGGTAGCCTCTCGCAGACCAAGTGCTTGGACCGCGTGTGTAATGTTCAGTGGCAAAGCTAGGCATAATTCTGTAAAGTCGTGCCAGGTGTTCAGAGCCCCACGAGGTCTTGAACAACCTCATCAGTAGGCCCAGCACTGGGAGGAGGGCTCAGTCAGGACAGGGCGCGGCCCAATGGAAGGAGCCACTGCAGTTCCGCTTGAAACCCTCCACAGACCCACCTGGTTAAATGACAGAATGGTTGGTCGGACGGGAATGCAGTTCCTCTTTCCCATCAGGAGTCTCTGAGAGTGAGCCTCCAGTAGCCAGCTGTAGGGTGACTCTGTGCGTGAAGGGGCTCTGGAGAAATGACTGTGCTGAAGCATTTGGAAATGCGGGGGGCTCTACCACTGGGCTGCGACCCCAGCTCTTTTCTCAGTGAGCTGCCTAGGCGGTCCTGGAACCTGCATCCTCCTGCCTCAGCCTCCCCAGCTGCTGGGATCACAGGAGAAAGCTATTTTATTAACACCATCGACACACTTATAAATGCATAGAGGAAAAAATGTAATAATAAAATTACTAAATTTATTGTATGAAATCAATATATAAATGTGATGAAATTTCGGTTAGAATCACAATGGGGCATGGCTTTTTTTATCAGATAAATAATTTTTTATTTTTTGGGAAGGTCCTAGGGTTTGAACCCAAGGATGCTATATTGCTGAGCGCCATCCCCAGCCCTTTTTATTTTTTGAGACAGGGTCTTGCTGAGTTGCCCAGGCTGTCCTAGAACTTGCATCCTCCTGCCTCAGCCTCCCAGTTGCTGCGGTCACAGGATGGGCCACCCTTGCTTCCTTTTGAAAAGTACCAGTTAGCGGTGTCCTTCAGCGCCACAGAGGTCTCCTGACCTGCTGCGACCCCTGCAGACCCTCTGCACTTGGGTGTGCTCAGCAGGAAGGTTTGTCCCCAGTCACTGTGGACACTTGTGTTCTCTGCTGGATTTTAACTTGTCTGTTTTGGGTCTTTGCAGCTCAGTTTTTTAAGAGGAGAAAAAATTCTTATCCTGAGACAAACCACGGCCGACTGGTGGTGGGGCCAGCGCGCAGGCTGCTGCGGGTACATCCCTGCAAACCACGTGGGCAGGCAGGTGGCGGAGTATGACCCAGAGGACACATGGCAGGACGAGGAGTACTTCGGCAGCTATGGGACCTTGGTAGGCGGCTCCCAGCCTGCAGCCAGCCTCTGCCCCTGTGGCGAGGCAGCCAGGCCCAAGCCTCCCCAGCACACTGAGTGATTTCACAGGACGACACACAGCACGGTCTTGTCTTTTGGTTTAAACACTGTGACAAACGTGGAAACCATTCTTAGTTCAGAGGCCCTACAGGAACGGGGCGGCTGTGGCCTGCGCAGCTGAGCACCGCGCACTCCGCGGTGGAGCCCCGGTGACGGCGGCTCGGGGTCCCTGCAGATCCCAGGCCGCAGGCGTGGGCCCTGGACCCAGGAGGCTTATTGTAGGGTGCTTCCAGGGTCCGTTTGTGGAGCTTTTGCGGGTCCCCTTTTCTGCAGTTCGCAGCCCCTCCCCAGCCGAGCTTCGTCACCTCTGTTCTGGCTTGGGCGCCTCCCTGGGAGCCTGCGCTGCGCTTCCCGCTCCTGGCGCCCAGTGACAGCTTTGGGTGCCCCGTCCCTTCCCTGTTGTGTAAGGCTCCCAGAGCACAGTCAGACTTGTTCCTGGACTGTCCGTGAACATGCCGGAAGGTGGGGGTGCCCCAGCGAGGGCTCGTGGCTCCTCCACCGGCGCTGTGTCCAGGGTGTTGCAATCTCGGATCCTTCCTGTGACTGCCTGTTTCTGGCATTTCTACTGGGTTTGCCCAGTGTATTTGAAGCTCTGTTTCTAGGTACAAAAGATATTTAAAAAATATTGTGATTTTGATGAACCCATCTGGGTTATGCACTGGCCCTTCTGGCTCCTGGGGACAGTTCTGCTCTGCCGTCTGTGCAGCCCCTCAGCTCTCCGGTTGTGCTGGCCCAGCATTTTTTCTGTGCTTTGCTCTAAGCCCCTGTCTTTGCAGCATGGGGTGGTTCTAGGCAGCATAATGGGGCTTTGGCCTTCTGTCCACACTACTGAGCCCCTTCACCTGCCCCTTGGACTTCATTCTGTGGCAGTGTCTTTGTGAACAGTGGTGAGGGTCCTGCAGGCCCTGTCCAGGCCTCCTGTTTGTGCTGGCAGGTCAAGGCGGCTGTCCCATCTGCTACCTGGCTGCTGCTTCTGTTCTGGTCTACAGCCAAGGGTACTGGGTGGCTGCAGCCTTACTGGCAGCCGGGCTCTGCAGGATGCCCTCAGGACATGACCAGGGCTGGTGGGGTTGTCATCTCCCCCAGAGCTATAGTTTTGGCCTTTCCCAAGCAATGAGGGAGCAAACTTAAATGTGAAGAGGATGTGGGAGCCCTGCTGCCTCCCCTGGCACCCCCTGTGGTGCATCCACTCCTCTCTGGATGGACCTGGCAGGGACTCAGCCTTGGGAGAGGGGCGATGGCCAACAGTTCCTCCATCCTGGCTGGTCTACACCTTTGCTTGCTGGGCTCCTGGGGAGTGCACTGAGTTGGAAGGATCCTGGAAACTCCCTCTTGGCATATCTTGTCTGACTTTTAAGCCTACCTGTTGCTCCTATTTTCAGGAGTGTGTTGGGTTGCAGCCCTGACCCTCCTCAGACCAGACCTTGGTGCTGCGCCAGGCCCTTGCACTGAGTCTCAGTGTCTTCTCTAGAAACTTCACTTGGAGATGTTGGCAGACCAGCCGCGGACAACCAAGTACCACAGCGTTATCCTGCAGAACAAGGAGTCCCTGAAGGACAAGGTCATCCTGGACGTTGGCTGTGGCACCGGGATCATCAGCCTGTTCTGTGCACACCACGCTCGGCCCAAGGCAGTGAGCATGCTAGCTGGCCAGGCAGCCAGCGCGGACTTGGCTTTCAGGATGGCCAGGGGTCCATCCTGAGAGGCTGGTGTGGGGAGGAAGGTAGCTGTTCAGCTGTGAGGTGCTTTTCTGGTCACAGACAGCTTGGAGTGCAGTGGACAAGATGGAAGTGACCAGCCCCTCGTGAGGCCAGAGGTGTTCTCTCGTGTTATTGTAGTTAAATATGCACGGGAGTTGGTTCGGCTGTGTCCGGGCCCCAGCACAGAGCTCCTGTGGAACCAGGCCCTCCCTGCACTTTGCCTCCTTGTGTGTGGGAGGGACGGCCCCTGGCAGGAGGGTGGGTGCTAGTTGACAGGGTTGCAGTTCAGTGGCCTCCTGTGCCCCGGATGCCAGGCCAACAGGCGGCACTTGCATCAGACCCTCCTCCAATCTGTCCCTCAGGCTGCAGGTGCCCATGAACCCACTGTCCTCTCTGCCTGTTGGGGACTATGCTTGCTGCGCTGTGGTCCCTGGCCCAGCAACTGCAGGTTCTCTCTGCCTGTGCCCTGGGTAGGCATGCTGTGCAGGAGGCGCAGGAGGGGTGGGAGTGATCCGCACCTTCTTCTGCCACCCAGGGCACTGCCCTCTGCTGCTGCTCCTGGGGCTGGTTCTGTCTCTGGGCCACCCAGCATATGGGCACAGGTGCTGATGGTGTCTTTGCCTGCAGGTGTACGCCGTGGAGGCCAGCGAGATGGCACAGCACACAGGCCAGCTGGTCCTGCAGAACGGCTTTGCCGACACCATCACTGTGTTCCAGCAGAAGGTGGAGGATGTGGTGCTGCCCGAGAAGGTGGACGTGTTGGTGTCCGAGTGGATGGGCACCTGCCTGCTGGTAAGGGCCTGACGTGTGTCAGGCTGGGGCCATCACAGGGATTTTGATTTCCCCGCGGTGAGGCATCTGTGTGCACACCAGCTCAGGGTTGTGACTTGTTGACTGATGATGGGAGATTTGGGTTGATCAGGTGTGCCTTGCTCATGGTGGCTCACTGCACTCTTGGCCTGCGAAGGTCCAGTGCCTGACCGAGGTGGTCTCCCTAGTTATAGCCACCCATCTCCTGTCTCCTCTCACTTGAGGCCAGACCTGGCAGCCAGTCAGTGTCTGTGAGACTGCAGGCGCCTGTGGGTGGAAGGGGGCCGTTTCTGGCCACTGGTCAGTGTACGTGCCCACTCCTTTGTTACCATGCTGCCAGCTCAGAGGAGAGGGACAGGCTGGTGGAACAGGCCTGTCATGCCCAACCCTCCTTCTGGTCTTGGCATCAGGGGACTCAGGCGTTGTGGTGAGATGTCACTCAGCAGTTTAGTCTGCATCAAAATCCGAAACAACTGCACCAGGTAAAGGAGGTGACATGTGATGGACATGTGCCCGAGGGCCTTGTGGGTGGTGGATATGTGTGTTGCTTGGGGAGACAAGAGCAAGGACGCTGGGCTTTGGCCCTGCAGAAGTCACATTGTGAATGCTGTGGATTTGGAAGGTGATGCATAGCAGAGAGGGGCTGTGCCAACCCAGGCGTGCAGTCACCTTTGCTGAGAATGCTGGTGCTGCCCAGAGGAGGTGCCCTATGCACTGCTGGCTATGGGTGGACAGACGACAGGGACTGGATAGGTAGACACTTGGCCCTGTGCTGCTGAGAGAGGAAGCCCAGTTGCCAGAGTCCTTGTCTCTGAGGCTAGGAGGATGTGGGTTCAGGGGCGGGAGGAGCTGCCACCTGCCACAGACATCAGGGAGGTGCGCCAGGCCCGGCTTGGGTGCTCCGATCTAGAAGGCTTGGTGCAGCCTCCAGGGCTCAAGGAGCCTGGTGTGTTGGGAGCCTGGTGTGTGGCTATAGGTGGGGTCCAGTGCAGCGATCAGGGCCCGGGGGTAGCTAGGTCCAGCAGAGTGGTGGGGACCAGAAGTAGATGCATCCAGTGCAGTGGCTGAGGCCTGGGCGTAGCTGGATCCAGTGCAGCCACTGGGGCCTGGGGTTAGCTGGGTCCAGCAGAGCAGTAAGGGCCTGGGGTTAGCTGGGTCCAGCAGAGTAGTAAGGGCCTGGGGTTAGCTGGGTCCAGCAGAGTAGTAGGGGCCTGGGGTTAGCTGGGTCCAGCAGAGTAGTAGGGGCCTGGGGTTAGCTGGGTCCAGCAGAGTAGCAGGGGCCTGGGGTTAGCTGGGTCCAGCAGAGTAGCAGGGGCCTGGGGTTAGCTGGGTCCAGCAGAGTAGTAAGGGCCTGGGGTTAGCTGGGTCCAGCAGAGTAGTAAGGGCCTGGGGTTAGCTGGGTCCAGCAGAGCAGTAAGGGCCTGGGGGTAGCTGGGTCCAGCAGAGTGATAGGGGACTAGAAGTAGCTGGATCCAGTACAGTAGCAGGTTCCCCAGCAGAGTGGTAGGGGCCTGGAGATAGCTGGGTCCAGCAGAGTGGTAGGGGTCTGGGGTTAGCTGAGTCCATCAGAGTGGTAGGGGTCTGGGGTAGCTGGGTCCAGCAGAGTGGTAGGGGCCTGGAGATAGCTGGGTTCAGTGTAGTGGTTAGGGTCTAGGATCTAGGGTCTAGGGTCATAGTCAGAGTCTAGGGTTAGCTGGGTCCAGCACAGCAGTCAGGGCCTGGGGGTAGGTCGAAGTCTGGGGCTAGGTCGGTGTCTGTGGGATCTTGGGGTTATTGGAGGTCTGGGGGTTCTTTTGTGGGGAAGTGGGGGTCCAGAGGTAGTTTGAGGCCTGGGGTTTTCTTGAGGTCTAGGGGTAGGTCAGTTTCTATGGGGCAGTTGGTGTCTGGGGCTGGCATGGTGGCTGTGAGGGGCTCTGCCCATAGCTGAGGGATGGTGGGGCAGGGTCCCTTGGGGCAGCTTGTGGCTGCTGGTGGCAGCCTGGGGCCTGGAGGTTTGCTGCTGGAGTGGCCTGCACACAGCCTGTGACCCCCGAGGTGCAGGTGTGCAGGGCACCCTCCATTTTCCTGCGGGTTTGCTGGCCTGGCCCTCGTGGTCTTGAGGCTAAAACTGGAACTCCCAGATGGACTTTGGCTTTCTGACCCCACCCTGACCTTCGGGCAGTTTGAGTTCATGATCGAGTCCATCCTGTATGCCCGGGATGCCTGGCTGAAGGAGGACGGGGTCATCTGGCCGACCACGGCGGCGCTGCACCTGGTGCCCTGCAGTGCTGACAGGGACTACCACAGCAAGGTGCTCTTCTGGGACAACGCCTATGAGTTCAACCTCAGCGCGCTCAAGTAAGTGTGAGGCCACCGCAGCTGGCCCCGCCTGGAGGGAAGGGCCGGGCAGGGGAGGCGGGAGGCTCCCCGGGGTCCTGCCATCCTGGGGGCACAGTGCTTCTTCTCTTGGAGCACTACCCTGTACCCGGGGACCTGTCTGAGGCTCCTCACCATCTCCTGCCTGCCCTGGCCCTGCCTGCCTTACTCCCAGTCAGCTCCTTGGAACACTCCCTGCTTCTGAGCAGGTATGGGGAGAGTCCCACCCTGGACAGGACATGCAAAGGCCAGCTGAAGTCACCACTTGCCTAAGAACTTTCTGTATGGCTTTTAAAGATAAAAAATTGAATGCCTTCAATCTAAGGTCTCCCGTTCAATGGGAAGTCACGTGGGTACTGCTGTGTGGGCCTCCACCTCCTCTAGGAGTGTTGTGCAGGCTGGAGCAGCTGCCCAGGGTGCGGGGCCCTGGCCCAGGTCTGCCTCTGGCTGAGCGTGCTCAGTGGCAGCACAAGTACTGCTCCTGAGATCCGGCTGCGTTGGCTGCTCCAGTTCTGCTGTGGGTCCCCCTGTCAGGAGCAGCTGGCAGCAGGAGTGTCTTTGCAGGGTGGTAGGAGATAAAATAGAGCCAAGGGTAAAGAACACCCAGCAGCCCGGATCCCCGGGTCACCTGGTGAACGCTGGCATCGGTGTGCTTAGCCTCCTGCACATGGCACTAGAGGGAACCCAGTACTGACTGGCTCAGATAAGGCCGGACAAGGCTGTCAGACCCAGGGCGGGCCCCCCAGGCCAGGCTCCCAAGGCAAGCCCTTGGGTGTGGGGGGGCTGCCCGAGGCTGAGTTGGTAGCAGGTGGTGAGCATGTGGGTGCTGCAGGGGACACTCAGCTCTGCTGCAGGTGTTAAAAAGCCTAGGTCTCTGGTGACCTGGAGCCTGAACTGACCTTCTCCAGATCTTTAGCAATCAAGGAGTTTTTTTCGAAGCCCAAGTATAATCACATCTTGAAGCCAGAAGATTGTCTGTCTGAACCGTGCACCATATTGCAGCTGGACATGAGAACCGTGCAAGTCTCTGACCTGGAGGTGAGTAACAGGTGGAACTGCTTTCTCTGGCCTCAGGCATCTGCCCTGTTGCCTTCACAGACCCAGCCAGTGCAGGGGCATGTGCGGCTGATTGTCATACAAAGACCTGGGTTTATACACATATGCTGTTGCTTTTTTCCTTTTTTATGGTCTGTTTTGATTTTGTCTCCCCCCCCCCCCCCCCGAGGACTGAGAATTTAACCCAGGTGCTCAACACTGAGCCACATTCCCAACACTTTTAATTTTTTATTTTGAGACAGGGTCTCCCTAAGTTGCTTAGGCTGGCCTCAAATTTGAGATCCTCCTGCCTTAGCCTCCTAGTCAACATGCCTGGCTCATGTTCTAAAAATTTTCTTTATTGTTAAATCTCATTAGTGTCTCCAGTTATTTTTAGATTTGTGTTTAGAATTCTTGGCATTTTCAAAATTATGTTCTATTTCATTTATCATGGTACAATATTTGGACTGAATATTCTTCGAAAAGTTTTTAGCTACCATTTGGCTAAACTCCTGACATCTTTTCATGGTGACTGCAGGGACTTAGCTGGGCCTGGCTGGTCCACAGATTGCCAGGGCCAGTCAGTGCTGCGCCTAACCTGGGGCAGTATCTGCAGGAGCAGACAGGGTGGTGGGACTCAAGCTGCCTGGGGTCATCTGCAGTGGCCCCTGGCGTTCGCACTGGGGTTAGGGATGGGGTTCGGCCTATGATTAGGCTCAGAATTAGGACTCAGGTTAAATTTAGGCTTAGGGCTTTGGCCAGGGCTAAGCACATGACTGAAGTTAGAGTTGGACTGAGGGACACTTTCTGGTTTGGGAGTAGTATCAAGGTTATCCTTGGGGTTTTGGCTGTGGCTAGGCCTGTGTTAGGTTGGGGTTGGTGGTGGGTGACCCCCCTGCTGGGAAACCTACCACCCACCTGCTATCCTTTGTTTGGGTGCAGACCATGCGTGGTGAGTTGCGCTTTGAAATCCAGAAAGCCGGCACCCTGCACGGCTTCACCGCCTGGTTCAGTGTGCACTTCCAGAGCCTGCAGGAGGGCCAGCCCCAGCAGGTGCTCAGCACAGGCCCGCTGCACCCGTGAGTGCCCCGGGCCCCGGGGGGGGGGGGGGCAGGGAGAATCGGGCAGCTGGTGTGTCTGGTCTGTGCAGTTGGACAGGGTCACGGGGAATGGGACGTAGAACGGGGGGCGTAGGCAGTTCCCCATGCCTGTGCGCTGGCCTTCCCTTCCTCCGGCCTCCTTCCTGCCTCCTCACTCTAGGAGCAGACTCGGGCTTCCCAGGAGAGTCCTGCAGAGCTGGGCAGGCTGCCCTGCCTCCCAGCGCCATGGCGCTGTGTTGGGTGCAGACCTCCTAGAGCTCCTGTGGTCGGCTACTCCCTCGAGCCCTGTCCCCGAGGGCACTGTCATTGTGGGTGCCACGTGGCCCAGGCAGGGAGGAGAGGAGGAACGGTGGCCCAGTCCAGGCTCAGGCACAAGGGGCTGCAGATGCTTCCTGTGCCCCTGGAGAAGTCCCTCCCACAGTCTTGCTCACGCTCATTGCACCTGGTGGGTCAGTGTGTAGACTGGGCGTCAGAAGCCTGGGGCTGTGTGCTGACAGGCTGTCCTCTGGGCAGTCCCAGAGTCTGTAGCTCCCCACCCCATGGGCTGCCCAGTGACCTGCACGGCCTCCAGAACACACTCCCCAGCTGCCTCTGCTGGGGTTTGATCCCGTGTACCCTGCCTGATCTCTGATCTCGGCACTGGGCACATCTGCTCCTACACTGCCCTGGCCCACGAACCTGGGTCACTGCAGGCCACGCCAGGGCCAGCTGTCGGCTTGTGACTCATGCCCTGTCTTACAGCACCACACACTGGAAGCAGACCTTGTTCATGATGGACGACCCAGTCCCGGTCCACTCGGGAGACATGGTCACTGGGTCCATTGTACTGCAAAGAAATCCGGTGTGGAGGAGGCACATGTCCGTCACTCTAAGCTGGGCCGTGGCTTCCAGAGAAGACCCCACATCTCAGAGAGTAAGAGCCTGGTGCGAGGTGGCAGAATCGGCAGCCCGCGTGGCCTGCCTGGTCCTGCGGCCTCTCCCTGAGCTCAGAGGAAGCGGGTGCCTGTGGGGCAGCAAGTGGAAGGTTCAGGGGGGCGGTCATCTCCCAGGTGAGGCAGCCAGGGCAGGGGTGCCAGCCTGCCCAACGCAGAGGAGCCCGGCAGGTGGCTGCGGGAGCTGTCCTGCTGCTCAGCACCCTGGTTTCTGGTGTGCCGCTGTGCGGGTGCCCTGGAGGTGCCAGGTGCGGCCAGAGCTGCCATTGGGAGACCGGGTACAGAGGCTGCAGGAAGGCGGAGCTCTTTGGACTTAGGGTTAATGTAGGAGAGAAAAACGATGTTGTGGTTTTTCTTGACTTTTCTGTCCCTGTTTGGTACGTTTTGGTCACTTTGTGTTCAGAGTGCAGATGCTCTTCGTTGACAGAAGCGGCCTCTTGGAGCCAGTCACAGAGGTGACACACGGTTGGGTTTTCTTTCTCAGGTTGGGGAGAAGGTCTTTCCCATCTGGAGATGACGGTGGATGATCGGCAGTGGGGCCCCAGGAGGGGCCAGGACGCACCTGCCCCAGAGCCGTGAAGTCCCCGCACATGGCTCTGCTAGACCCCTCCTGGCTCTGCAGGTGACGCCAGGGCCCTTCACTGCAATCGCATGGGCTTGTCCCATAGCTACCCTCCCAGTACCCCCTAGAGTAGGTGTGTCTCCAGGTGTTTGCCCCGTGGTGCCCAGTGCCGCCCTGGGTGGCAGCTGCGCTCCCAGCTAGGTGTAGTTCCAGACTCCTCGGTCGCACGCATGCCAGCCCATGTCCCCTGTGACCGTGACATTCACCGTGGGTGTCAGGGGAACCTGCAGTCCCCGCTGAGTCACTGCACTTGCAGATGGGGTGTGGCCCTCAGTGGGCCTGGGGATGGACTCTGCATGGGACCCAGTGTGTAGGTGTCTTCCAGTGAGTTCTGTGTGGACCTGCTCAATAAATATTTTTTAATGAACAATGTTGTGTGTCCTATTTCCATGTGGATGGCACTGTCACAAGCCTGGATGCAGGGCCCCCAGATAGGGAGGGCCTACTGTTCACCCTGACCCTCTGGGCTTTGCTTTGTGACCTTTACTCAGTACAAGGAGACTCCCTTGGCAGTAGCTGCATGTCTGTAATGTGGTTTTGTATTGCTTTGATGTTTGGTAAAATTTTATTATTTGCTGAAAGTTCAGCATGTCCTATGCAGAGATGCATCTCGGAGAGTGCACCGGTGTAACCAGGAGACAGCACGGCAGTGGCCAGGGCCCAGCCCCTTCTTGGCCCAGAGTGGACACGGTGGGGTCTCACACTGCCCTGCGTTGTCTCCCCCAGGTCTGCATGTCGAGGTCTGAGGCCAGTCTGGGAGTCGTAGGCACTATGACCCTCCTCCTGCAAGATTCTTGTGGACGTGCACCACCCTCCCTGCGGTGTGCTGGTGGCATCTGGGCGTCCCAGCGCGAGCCCCTAGGATTCGGCCCATGTGAGCGCCTGCGCGCATCCTCCGTGGCACCGCCTCGGGGGCAGTGTCTGCACACGGCCCGCCCAGCCGCTTCCCTCGGGGCGTCTGGTGTGTGTGCAGCTCAAGGCGCCTTTCCCTGGTGTCTCTGTGCCCCATGGTCCCTGGCCACTGGGTCGCCCAGCTGCTGCCGGGAGCCGGGGAGCCCGTCACCACCATCATGCTCCTCTCCCACCATGCTGCCTGGCGCTTCCGACAGGCAGGTGGCACCTGGACCAGCCTGCGCTGTGTTCTGGGTGCGAGGGTACCTGTGAGCTGGGCTCGGTCCTGTTGCGAGCGCTGAGCCTCTGACGATGTGCTGCTAGATCCCGAAGGGGATTGGGGTGTCTCCAGTATTTTTAGACCCAGCAGTGGACTTCTATGTGGCACGCCACAATGAATGACCACACCTTCCAGTCCCGATGCCTCATATTCTGGCCAACCACTGCATTTGCTGTGGCTTGGGCATGGTCTAGCTCCATGGTCAGGGGTCTTCCTTGTGGGTGTCGAGTTACACTCTCCTGTCCCTTCTAGTCCTGCCCCTTCTGCCCTTTTATGGATAGAACTTTCTAAGGACAGAGTCCTCCCAATAAAAGCTGACTTCCGAACATGCTCCCTCTCTCTCGTCAGCCTCTGGTGACTTTCTCTTGCTCTCCCTCTTGGGGAACCTGAGGCCGGGAGCCAGGAAGCCGTCCTAAAGCTTGTGTGAAGGTAAATTGTGTCTGTTATCTGGTGTCCTTGCAAATTCACCCGAGCCATCTTAAGTCAGCTGCCCATGCTGGTCCGGGCGGCACTTTTGTCTATTTCAGTATGAGGTTTCATGTATTTTTCAATCTCTGTTATGATTTCTTGTTGTTTGAAGTTTTGGGGGGGCAGGTGGCTTGATTTCAAGAGGTGGGATCTCCCAGTTATCTGTCGCTAATCTGCTTGATTCCGCCGTGGCTGAGAAGAGGCTGAGGGATTTCCTTCTCTGAGATCTGCTGCAGCTTGCTTCACGACTCGGCAGCGGTGGTGCACTGTGCTTGAGCAGAAGGAGTTCTGTCACCGAATGCTAGGTGGGATCTGAAGGCCTGAAGGCTGGGCTTCCTGGTGGGTCTGCCTGCTGTGAGGCCCTCAGGGCAACAGGAGCTTACTTCCCGCAGTCTGGAGGCTGCAGGTCTGAAGCACCAGTGTGCTGCCAGCCTCTTCTGGGTGGGCCCCCTCCTGGAGTGGACAGCTGCCTTCTGCAGAGTCCTCATGTGGTAGAGGAGCAGGGAGCTGAAGTCTCTTGTGGGGACACCGGTTCGACTGTCAGTCTTTGCTGCCGCAGCTCTCTCTCTACTCTGACTCTAACGAGACGCCGATGAAGTCCATGACTTATGCCTGTGCCCTGTTCACCAGAGGGCCAGCTGGCTATCACTGTTGTGGCCTCGTGTCTTGCAACATGGACAGGCCGAGCATGTTCCAGCTCCTCACATTCAGGTTCCTCCATGCTTGGCAGTGTCCTCCTCCGTGGATCTCCTTCTTCAGTTTTCACCAAGCCATGCCTCAGCCCGGCTTAGGGATCTTTGCTCAGTGGCCAGAGGTGGCCACTGCAAGTTCTGCCCCCACAGAGCACCACAGCACAGTGCAGCAAGTGCTCCTGGGTAGATGCACTCTGCTGAAGCCCAGGGGCAGGAAATCAGAGGCTCGTCACTGTGGCGATCTTCCTGGGCAAGACCTATGATGAGTGACCAGGTGACAGAGTCAAGTACCGCCGTGTCCAGGCTTGGGGAGACCCTTCCTTTTGTGGGTCTGAAGTGAGAGGGTTACATCTTGTGAGGTTGAGAAGCTGCCCTTTCTGGTGTTCCTGATACGATTTGGGATACCCACATATCCAGGTGCTCCTGATTTAGTTCAATAAGTTGCACGTATAAGTTATTTATCAGTTTGTGCCCTATGTCGTGCCGGGCAGATGGTGGTACTTTACTTGTGCAAAAAGGGGTGGGGTCATACTATCTTGGCACCTATATTACAGCTTTAAAAAAACAGGGTAACTCAGGTTTAGGTACCGCAAGAAAACTGCTGTTTTACACATCATGGAGTCACTCAGGGCAGGCACGTCCTGAAAGCTGCGGTCCTGTCTGCCATGGAGTCACTCAGGCAAGCACAGACTGGAAGCTGCCATCCTGTACACCATGGAGTCTGAAGTCCTGGGCTTCTCCCCAATGCACACACATTATTTGTGCTGTTCTGTGGAGAAAAAGTGATCATCTTTCAGGGAAGACAGGCCACATCAGATGGGAGTACTTACATGTAGCCTGAGAAACAGCAACAACATTTTTTTAAAAACTAAAATGAAATTTTATCAACTCTTTCTGAAAGTATGGTCTCTGCTACATGAAGAGCTCTGTACAGGGTCAGATAAAAAAATAGATTAATCAACGGTGGTGATAATGGTGGTTGTGATGGAGATGGAGATGGTGATGGAGGTGGAGGTGGTAATGGTGATGATGATGAATGGTGATAGTGATGGAGATGGAGATCTAGTGGTGATGGTGATGGAGATGGAGATGGTGTTGGTGATGATGATGGAGTGGTGATAGTGATGGTGATGGAGATTGAGATGGTGAGGAGATGGTGATGGTGATGGAGATGGTGATGGTGATGGTGGTGGAGTGGTAATGGTGATGACGATGTGATGGAGATGGTGATGGAGATGGAGATGGTGTTGGTGATGATGATGGAGTGGTGATAGTGATAATGATGGAGATGGAGATGGTGATGGAGATGGTGATGGAGATGGAGATCTAGGGTGATGAGATGGTGATGGAGATGGAGATAGTGACAGAGCTGGAGTGGTGATGGAGATGGTGATGAAGATGGCGATGGTGATGGTGTTGGAGTGGTGATGTTGATGGTGATTGTGTTGTTGATGGTAATGGAGATGGTGATGGTGATTGTGGTGGTGATGGTGATGGAGTGGTGATGATGATGGTGATGGCAATGGAGATAGAAATGGTGATGGTGTGATGATGATGATGGAGTGGTGATAGTGATGATGATGGAGATGGTGATGGAGATGGAGATGGAGATAGTAATGGAGATGGAGATGGAGATCTAGGGTGATGAGATGGTGATGAGATGGAGATGGAGATCTAGTGGTGATGGGATGGTGATGGAGATGGAGATGGAGATAGTGATGGAGATGGTGATGGTGATGGAGATGGTGATGGAGATGGTGATGGTGATGGAGATGGTGATGGAGATGGTGATGGTGATGGTGATGGTGTTGGAGTGGTGATATTGATGGTGATTGTGGTGTTGATGGTAATGGAGATGGTGATGGTGATTGTGGTGGTGATGGTGATTGTGGTGGTGATGGTGATGGAGTGGTGATGATGATGGTGATGGCAATGGAGACAGAAATGGTGATGGTGTGATGATGATGATGGAGTGGTGATAGTGATGATGATAGAGATGGAGATGGTGATGGAGATGGAGATGGAGATGGAGATGGTAATGGAGATGGAGATGGAGATCTAGGGTGATGAGATGGTGATGAGATGGAGATGGAGATCTAGTGGTGATGGGATGGTGATGGAGATGGAGATGGAGATCTAGGGTGATGAGATGGTGATGGAGATGGAGATAGTGATGGAGATGGAGTGGTGATGGAGATGGTGATGGTGATGGAGATGGTGATGGAGATGGTGATGGTGATGGAGATGGTGATGGAGTGGTGATGGAGATGGTGATGGTGATGGTGTTGGAGTGGTGATGGTGATGGTGATTGTGGTGTTGATGGTGATGGAGATGGTGATGGTGATTGTGGTGGTGATGGTGATGGAATGGTGATAGAGTTGGTGATGGTGTGGTGACAGTGATGGAGTAGTGATGGTGATGGAGTGATGATAATGATGTGATGAGTAGTAATGGTAATTATAAGTTGTGGGTGAATTAGGTGTTGTCAGTGTAGGTCGGGAGTTATTCAGTCTACAGGGCAGAACCTCAGTGGGACACCTGCGTCTTCACACTGTGCATAGGACATGCCAGTGCTCTGCTTGCAGAGGGGTGGAAGGAGACCATGCAGTGCCATGAGACTGGCAGATTGTCACACATGGATGTTTTCAGGTAGAATGAAACATTTGGGTAGTTCTAGGGACTCTCAATGACCTCTTGCTTTCAATGTATTTCCAGTCAGCCTGTGATAGGAAAGGACTTGTGCTAGGAAAGAAATTCTCATGATGGGGTTATGATGCTCAGTGAAAGTTTCACATTTTAAAATACACAAGCACCAACACACTAACATTTTGAAGTGCACCACCCTATGACAGTAAGTACATGTGTACTGCTGTACCCTCTGCAGCTCTCCAATGAGTACAGCAGCTGCTCCATGACCTTCAATATTAATGTAATATCCATCCTACCACATATGACACAAATGTAATATCTGCTCTTTATGTTAATATAATGTCGATAACATAGTGTCTAAAAAGCTCACAAAATAGCAACCCTGTGGTCTTTAATAGCAATATAATATCTATTCTACAGCACCATAAACTAATATATACTTCCCTGTGGTCATTAATAATGAGATAATATCCATCATCCTACTGCATAGAATATAATATCTGCTCTTTGACCTTTATACTAACATAATGTCCATAATATAGTATCTAAATCTCACAAAATAGCAGCCCTGTGGCCTTTATCATGTTATTATGATATCCATAGTGTAACATCTGAAACTAATGTAATAGCTGCCCTGTTGCCTTAATACCCACTTAATAGTATCTATCTATCATCTTAGAGTAATAGAATAACTATACTGTATCATCTTAGGGTAATAGAATATCTGCACTGTGGCCTTTAATACTATCATGATATCGATTTTCCGGTATCTAAAAGTAATAAAATAGCTGCCTGTGGCCTTTCACATTATTATAATATCTATAGCAGAGCATCCAAAACTAACATAAAAGTTGTTCTGTAGCCTTTTGCATTCAAATATATCCATACTGTAGCATCTCAAGCTAATAAAATAACTGCATTGTGGCTTTTAATAATAATGAGAAATCCATAGTATATCATCCTAAACTAATATAGATAATAATAATAGATACCCCATGGTTTTTAATATAATTGTGATATCCATACTTTAGCATCTGGAAACAATGAAAGTGTGTCCTGTGGTCTTTGAGCTAATGTGGTTTTAAGCTAATGTAATATATGTCCTTCAATACCATTATGTTATTCATACTGTATCATCTAGATCTAATATAAAGCTGACCTATGTCCTTTTATACTAATACTATACCCACAGTATATTATCTGAAACTTACATAATTCTGCCCCATGATCTTTAAAAGTTATGTGATGTACATACTATAGCATCTAAAAATAATGTAATATCTAGGGGCTAGAGTTGTGGCTCAGAGGTAGAGCACTCACCTACCATGCGTGAGGCACTGGGTTCGATCCTCAGCACCACATAGAAACAAAATAAAGATATTATGTCCACCTATAACTAAAAAAATAAATATTTTTAAAAAGTAATGTAATATCTAATATATAATAGCTGTCCCTAAGTGGACTTTATTATTAATGTAAAATTTATGCTATAACATCTTAATCTAATGAATGGCTGCCCTGTGGCCTTTAATTCTAAGGTAATATCCATATCATAGCACATAAAACTAATATAATAGCTTCCTTTTGGCCTTTAATATTAATATAACATCCATACTGTGGTCTCTGATACTCATACAATAACTGACCTTGGCATTCAATACTGTTTATTGTGTGACTTCTAAAGCAAATATAATAGCTGTTCTGTGGCCTCCAATATTAATATACTTTCCATAGTATAGCATCTAAAACTAAATAAGTTCTTCTTGTACCCTTTAATTCTTATGTGATATACATACAGAAACATTTAAAACTGATATAATAGTTGCCCTGTGGCCTTTAATACTGATATGATATACATATTAGAATATCTAAATCTGTTATAATAGCTATGCTGTGGCCTTTAGTATTAATATAACATCCATAATATGGTATAAAAGACTGATAAAACGATGGCCATAATTGACTATGTAAAATTGATATATCTACCTTGTGCCTATTATGCTAATATGGTACACATATTATAGTACCTAAAATCAATATAATAGCTGCCCAGTGACTTTTAACAGTGATGTAATATCCATACTGTAGCCTCTTATATAATAGCTGCCCTGTGGCATTTCATGCTGATATGAAGTCCATAATATAGCATCTGAAACTAAGCTGCATCTTGGTTTTATAACTGATAATATACATACTATAGCAACTAAAAGCTGATATAATAGCTGCTCTATGGCATTTAAATCTATGCTGTATTCATCCTGATAGCTGACATGTGCTCTTTAATATCAATGTGATATCCATATGTAGACTCTAAAACTGATACAATAGTTGCCTAGTAGCCTTTAATATTGATTAAATATCTATACTTTAGAATTTTATATTAATATTAGCTCCTAGTGGCCTTTTATACTAATATGATATCCATAATATAGCATCTAAATCTAACATAATAACTGCTATGTCACTTTAAAACTCTTACAATTTTCATAATATAGCATCTAAAATTAGTATAATAACTGTTCTGTGAATTCTATATTAATATGATATGCAATAGATATGAAAGCAGAGCAGAAATATTTGAATGCCTTGCACTTTGGCCAGAAGAGTGCAAGTAAAACTGGGACTATGGGGCTGGGGTTGTGGCTCAATGGTAGAATGCTTGCCTCACATGTGTGAGGCACTGGGTTTAAGTGTAAATAAATGAATAAAATAAAGGTCCATCAACAACTAAAAAAATATATACATAAAAAACTGGCTGTGGAAGTTGTGGTTGCTCAAGACATCAAAACCTCTAAAGAGATGCTGAATACCTTACCGAGAGACAATAGGAAAGAGGACTTGAGGGCATCTCAGGAGTTGGCAAGACCTACCCCACCTCAGGCCCAAGGTTATAGAATTAAAAATTCTTTGAGAAGAGACCATTTGTGTACCCTGCTTGTACAAGGGGGCCTAGGAAATTGTTTCACCCTGCTCAGCTGCCCAGATACTCAGAGGATACTTCAGCCTGGATCCCAAGAGTCTTGGCTACTGCTCACAATGCTGACCGACCTGGACATCAACCATGTGGTGATGACCCCGGGTCTCAGGGGGTGGTCTGCGGGACTCCCTTTTCTGCAAGATTGCAGAATTCCAGAGTTAGGGGGTCATGGAAGCTTCCATTGAAATTTCAGTGGAAAACCTGGGAGGCCAGGCAAAGTGTAGCAGGGTTGGAGTCCTGCGTGCGGCCCATGAGAGAGTGATGCATGAAGAAGTGAGAAGGAAGCTGAAGCTGTAGTCGAGACCCCTGAGATTAAGAGCAGCAGCAGAGGCTTCACCAGGAGCTGGCCTCAGCACCACCCAGGAGCAGCCACCCTGAGGGGGAGTGGCGGTGGGGTGTGGCCTCGGCACCTTCTTTGGTGCCTGTCCTGCCCCCTCCACATGAGGACCCCAGCTTTCTGCTCAGCAGAGCCGAGGAGAGCCCTGGCTGCGGGCAGCAGTGGGTCACCTCACAGGGACTGGCAGAGCTCCCTCTTCCTCAGAGCAGCCTGAGGGGACGCCCGGCCTGGGGACCTGTGGGTCTGTCTGTAGGGACACCCAGAGCTCCTTCTTCCTCAGAGCAGCCTGAGGGGGACTCCAGGCTTGGGGACCTCGAGGGTTGTGTCTACAGGATGCTGCAGCTCCCTCTTCCTCAGAGCAGCCTGAGGGGATGCCCAGGCTTGGGGACCCTCATGGGTTGTGTCTATGGGACACCCTGGGCTCTCGCCTCCTAAGAGTAGCCTGAGGGGACACCCAGGCTTGGGGACCCTCGTGGGTTGTGTCTATAGGATGCTGCACCTTCCTTCTCCTCAGAGCAGCCTGAGGGGACGCCCAGACTGGGGCACCCTCGTGGGACACCCAGAGCTCCCTCCTCCTCAGAGAAGCCTGAGGGGGATGCCTGGCTTGGGGACCCTCGTGGGTTGTGTCTATAGGACACTGGAGCTCCCTCCTCCTCAGAGCAGCTAGAGGGAGACATCTGGCTCAGGGACCGTCAGGTTGACTCTATAGGACACTGGAGCTCCCTTATCTTCAGACCAGTCTGAGGGGCACGCCAGGCATGGGGACCCTTGTGGATTTTGTCTGTAGGACACTGGAGCTCGCTTCTTCTCAGAGCAGCCTGAGGGACATGCCTGGCTTGGGGACCCTTGTGGGTTGTGTCTGTAGGACGCCAGAGCTCCCTTCTCTTCATAGCCTTTGAGGGAGGTGCCTGGCTTGAGGACTTTGAGGATTTTTTCTATAGGATGCTATAGGATGCTGTAGCTCCCTTCTCCTCAGAGCAGCGTGAGGGAGGTGCCTTGCTTGGGGACACTTGTGAGTTGAGTGTAAGGATGCCTGAGCTTCCTTCTCCTCAGAGTAGCCTGAAGGAGATACCTGGCTAGTGGACACTGGGTTATGTCTATAGAGACACCCAGAATTCCCTTCTCAGTTCAGCCTCAGGGGGCACCTGGCTTGGAGACCCTTGTGGATCATGCCTGTAGGATGCCTGGAGTTCCCTTTTTCTTAGACCAGCCTCAGGGAAATGCCTCAGAAGCTTCTGGACTAACAGGCATTACATAATAAATACCTGCCACTTCCTCAGCTGTTTTTATTTGGATGTGAGGTGTCCCCCAAGAGCTTACATGTGAGACAGGGCAGGAAGGTTTGGAGGAGAAATGATTGGGTTAAAGAGCCTTGACCTAATCAGAGAATCGATTCCTGATAAGATTACCTGAGTGGTGGCTGGTCAGGTGGAATGTGCCTGGAGGAAGTGGTTCATTGCGGGCTGTGGCTGTGGGGTTTATCTTTTGTATCTGGAGAGTGGGTTCTCTCTGTCTCTGGATTTCTGAACATGATGTGAGCTGGTCTTTCTGCCACACTCTTCCACCATGATGTTCTACTTCACCTTGAGTCCTGAGGAATGGAGCCGGCCTTCTGTGGACGAAGACTTCTGAAACCGTAAAATAAACTGAAATAAACTTTTCCTCCTCTACATTTGTTCTGGTTTAGTCATAGCAGCAAAAATGTGGACTAAAACATCAACACTTTAAGGCAGCTGGTACAGAGCAGGTAGTGGTGGTGGGTGGCCCAGGGACTACTACCCCTGGACCCAGGGTGGCTCCTGGTGCTTAGTGCCATGGCAGGTGGAGGTTTAGGCAGGCTGTCTACCTCTGCTGAACTTCAGCCTCAGCTTCCTCTGGGTGGGATGTGGGGATGGAAGGCCGGAGATTTAGGGGTTCTGAGCTAGTGACCACTAAGGTTGCTGCTCCTCACTACCTGTGGTCCCTATGACCCTCCTCCAGACCTGGCCTCCTATCCTGACCCCACCCTTCTCACCCCACCCATCCTCCTGACCCTGCCCCTACTCCAGGTTCTGCTCCTGATGGGCTAGATTGAGCAGCTGCCCTGGTTTGTGTCTCAGTGCACTAGTTGGCAGTATGGTTTTTTTTTAATATTTATTTTTTAGTTTTAGGTGGACACATATCTTTATTTTTATGTGGTGCTGAGGATTGAACCCAGTGCCTCACGCATGCCAGCCGAGGGCTCTACCACTTGAGCCACCTCCCCAGCCCCAGGCAGTCTGTTTTAATGGTGCACAGAATGGTGTCTGTTGTATAAACATTCACATCCTATATTGAATGAAATATCTTGACTATATCAGGGTTTGATATACCATAAAATGAATTTAGTAAAGTCATCATCTTTCTTCTCTAGATGATGGACATTTGAAATAAAATCAGAATTTGTTAAAGGTCAGGTAATACTCTGCTGTGAGCTCCATGATCCTGGGGGTTTTCCAGTGGGAGATCTCCAGCTTTCCTATGCTATTTGATCAATTTAGAGTTTCTTCATTTTAAAGTCATGTGGCACTGTCTGTATTTACCAGGAAATCCCCCATGTCCTCCAGGTTTCCAGTTCTGTGCTGTAGCTTTATCCTATTCAACTTTTAATTTCTCCTCTGTCCAGTTTTCTACAAAATTCTTAATCCTGTGAACTCTGCTAGTTTTCATCACAATATTTAAACAATATAATTTTAGCTCACTTTGTTTTTGAGAGAATCGTCTTATTTGAAAACTCTTGTGATAAGCTCCTGGACTCCCTTTTCTGCTCTCTAGAGATTTCACTCCTCCTCATGCCACAGACAGCACAGCCAGACCTAGTGACAGCAGTGGGAACACTCCTGGGGGGAGGAGGAAGCAGAGCCCCCAGGAAGCCCAGATGCTCCCCTCCAGTGGGAGCTTCTCCCCTCCCAGCAGGGTGTCTCCCCACACCAGGGAGGTGTCTCTCCTGGGGGGGCGTCTCCCTTCCCTGCAGCATGTCTGCACTTTCTGGGGGTGGCTCCACATGCAGGGGGTGTATTTCCTCCAAGCAAGGTGTCCTCTAGGGGATGCATCTTGTGTGTTAGGGGCAGGAATCTCCCCTCCCAGCAGGATGTCTCTCCCGTCGGGGGGAGGGTCTACCCTAGAAGGGTGCATCTCCCCTAGAACGGGTGTCTCCCCTCTCAGGAGGCATCTCCACTTCAGCTTCAGGTGAGCTTCAGGGACTGAGGGGCCTGGGTCCACCTTGGGTGCTGTCTGGCCCTCAGGCTGAGGAGGGAGCTTTCTCCTCAGAGCTGAGCAGAGGAGCCCTGACTGCTGGACAGCGTGGGTCCTTCCACAGGGAGGGCAGAGCTGCCCTCTCCTCAGAGCAGCCCGAGGAGATGCCAGGCCAGGAAAACCTCGTGGCCACGTCTCTCAGGACGCCCCAGGGTTCCCTCCCGGAGCAGCCTGGGAGCCCTGGTGGGCCACATCTCTAGGGCCGCCTTGATTCCCTCTCCTCAGAACAGCCAGGGGGAGGAGGATTCTAGGGATTCTCTTGGCCACGTCTCTAGAACCCCCCGGCATTTTCTTTCCTCAGAGCAGCACGAGGAGACACCAGGATTGGGGACCCTCGTGGGCCACATCTCTAGGGATGCCCCATGTTCCCTTCTCAGAGCAGCCTGAGGTGACCCCAGGCCTCTGTACCCATGTGGGTCACGAGTCTAGGGACACCTGGGGTTCCCTATCCTCAGAGCAGCCTGGTGAGATGCAGGCCTGGGGACCCTCGTGGGCCACATCTCTAGGGATGCCCCAGGTTCCTTCTTCAGAGCAGCCTGAGGTGACCCCAGTCCTATGGATCCATGTGGGCCATGTCTCTAGATTCACTTGAGGTTCCCTCTCCTCAGAGCAGCCTGGGGCAGATGCCAGGCTGGGGACCCTCATGGGCCACTTTTCTAGGATGTTACTGGTTCCCTCTCAGAGTAGCACTGTTAAAGTTAAAGCTTCGTCCCAGGGTTTCATAAACTGACTTCCAGACCACTCACGTATAATAGAATCGAGCCTTTATTGAAGCACACCCGTAGCAGCTGACCAGAACATAAAGCTGTTCCCCTGATCAGCCCCCAACAGTTGCAAGGGCACTCCTTATAAGCCTGAAAACCACAAAAGGGATGTTCGGGGGTCCAGCCAATGCAAGCCAGCCAGGTTACAGAAGCGGGAGAGTGCGGTCAAGCAGAGGGAAGCCTAACCAGTCACAGTTAGCCCAGTCACCCCAGTTACAGAAACAGAGCCCCGTGACCCTAGTTACAGAAACAAAGCCCCATTAGGTAGTTCATGTTCTTAAAGGTTTCTATAGCAAAAGGAGAAGAACATCTTGCCCCAGTCAGGACCCTTCTACTTGGCCTGGTTGTTTTACAGGATGAAGTCGTAAACAAAATGGGGTCACATTTGCTCCTACTGTCACAGCACGAGGAGACACCAGGCTGGGGACCCTCGTTGGTCATCACTCCATGGTTGCCTGGGTCCTCCCTCTCTTCAGAGCAGCCTGAGGTAGATGCCTGGGTTGGGGACCCTTGATGGTTGTGTCTATAGGGGTGCCTTCTCCTCAGAGTGGCCTTGGGGAGATACCTGCTTGGGACCCATTGTGGGTTTTGTATGTAGGGGTACCTGGAACTGCCTTTTTCTCAGACCAGCCTCAGGGAGATACTTCAAAAGCTTCTGGATGGACAGGCATTATGTAATTGCCCCTGGATTCTGGGCAGACCTTGGTGCTTAGTGTGGTGGTGGGTAGTGGATCAGGCAGGTAGTCTGCCTCCACGAAGCTTCAGCCTCAGCTTCCCCTGGATGGGATGGGGGTTAAAAGGCTGGTGATTTTGGAGCTCTGAGCTGTGGTCCCTCTGATCCTCCTCCAGGTCCCCTTCTACAGACCCTGCCCTCTCCTTCAGGCCCTGACCCTGTTAGGCTAGGTCGAGCAGCTGCCCTGGGTCGGAGCCTCAGTGCACTAATTGGTAGTATGAAACTTTTGTTGTTGTACGTGGACAGTATGCCTTTATTTTATTTATATTATGTGGCACTAAGGATCGTACCAAATGCCTCACACATGCTAGGCAGGCGATTTGCCACTGAGCTATAGGCCAGCAGTATATTTTTAATGGTGCACACAATTGTATCTGTTGTACAGACATTGACATCCTGCACTGGGTGAAATATCTTGACCATATTAGGATTTGATATACCATAAAATGAATTTAATAATATTATCTCTCTTTTTTCTAGATTGTAAACATTTAAAATAAAATCAGAATTTGTTAGGGGTCAGGTAACAGATGTGAGCCCTGATGCTCCTGTGTCTTTTCCAGTGGGAGATCTCCAGCTTTTCTATGATAATCACTGCATTTATAGTCTCCTTATTTAGAGTCATATTGCACTTTCTGTATTGACTAGGAAATGCCGTGTCCTCTAGTTTTCCAGTTCCATGCAATAGGTTTCCCCTATTCAACTTAATTTCTCCTCTTTCTAGTTTTCTACAGAATTCTTAATCTTATGAACTTCTTCTATTCTACCCATATTTTGAAAATATATTTTAGCTTACTTTGTTTTTGATTGAGAGAATTGTCTTGTTTGAAAATTCCCATAAGTGATTTTAATTAATTTTTGCTTATTATGATGTTTTTGGAAGCTGGGTGTGTGTCTGGGTGGCAGAGCACTTTTGCTTAGCATGTGAGAGGCCCTGGTTGAATCCCAGCACACTCACACACACACTCACACACAACTTTGACAGTACTCAAGGGTCAGATGTATCTAGAGGTATCCTTTAAAAAGATAATGTACTTGCACATACACACATACACCACAGTGCTGCTTCCAAATTTGGATAAAATTATTCTAAGCAAAAATTTCAAATCAGTTCTAGAAGATAAAACAAGATGGTGATATTTTTAATGCCAGCTATGCTATTCATGATATCACTATATATGAAATTTCCTCAGGAATCAAATCTTATAATATGTAAGCGACAAGTCAGTAGCTACCTTTTGTTATTCAAGACATTTAGTAAAAATAAACTTTTTAAATAGACATTTTCTTTTTTACTTGTTAAACTTAGAAAGAATATCCATATGTCTTATTAAAGTTGTATATTCATCAGAAAATTAAGTTCTCTTATTCTTTGTAAGCAAGGAGATGTGCCTTCCTATGAGCATGATGTTTTATATTTTGTCAGGAATTATTATTGGAGAACACTTAAGTGTTTACCTTCTGTTCAAAATATCACTTTAAAATATACCATTATGCTTTTGAATCCATAAATTTGAATTTCTTCTTTTGAGGTTATGTATTTTTAATACTTAAGGAATTTCATGTGGGAAGTGCCATGATTACATTTTACTCTAATGTTGGTGCCCCCTTGTGCTTATAAGTTAGCTTTCAGAACAAAGTTGTATATATGTCTTTCATATTTGTTGGATTAATTAGCTAAGTGCATAAGTACATACACATTGTTATTTAAATTACTAGAATTAGAGGTTAAACATGTTAGCAATTGAGATGAACAAAGTGCAGATTTGGTTTAATTATTTTTGGGAGGTTGACATAATGGCTTCTGCCCTGTTCTACACCTGCCATGGTTGTCTGTGATCCAGTGTCTGGCCTGGAGAAGTTTTTTTTTGGCACTGGGAATTGAACCCAGGGTTTTGCATGTGCTAGGTAAGCACTAAGCTACCTATATCCCTAGACCTTTTAAAATTTTATTTTGAGACAGGGTCTTGCTAAATTGCCCAGGTTGACTCCAAATATGTGAACCTCTTGCCTTAGCCACTCAAGTAGCTGGGATGACAGGCATGTGTCAAAGTGTCTGGCTTTTCTTGGAGGATTCTGTGTCAACATCATATGCTTACAATGTATATAATAATTTTAAAGCCCTACTATGTTCATTTTTTTAATTTCTTAAGAGTTAATAGAGTTTTTGTTGTTTTGATGTATGCTTAATGTAATGATCTAGCTGTGCAATCCACTGTAAGGAGAATGTTTTGATTCTGATAGTCTCAACTGTGTTTCAGGCCCAAAATATTTTGCTAGAAGCAGAGAGTATTCATTTTCTATTTGATTATACAAATAAGGCACAAATTCTCTCTTTTTTTCCCTTTGTGGTGCTGGGGGTTGAACCCAGGGCCTCTGGCATGCCTGGAAAGCACTCTTCCTTTGAGCTGCATCCCCAGCCCCATAGATTATTTAGTTATCATTAGCTTCATGACTATCTAGCATGATAACAAAATCAGTGAAAAGTTCAGCTGAATTTGAAACCATTCAAGAGTCTCCGCATCCAATAATGCTTTGTGATTTCTGAAAGGTAAAGTATTTCCCACGACATAGTATCACCTAGTGTCACCCATGAACTGTGCTATCACTTGTGTTTCTCTAGTTCCACCACTTCTTGCAGAGCATCATGAAGGAGATAGATGCTGGTGTCTTTTAAACCTTCTGCTTACAAGGCTTCACTCATTGTAAGTTGTAATCCGGTTTATCTTTTTCTTTTCTTTGACTATTTGTCTCAGTGACAAATATTTAATTCTGTTACTGCTAAAGGATATGCAAAGAAACAAAATAAAAACTGATTCTTTGGGACAAGTGATCCAGTTAGTGAGTCAATTTGCCATTGGAATGAATATGAATATGAATATATACATCTGTGTGTGTGTATATGTATATGTATGTATGTGTGTATATATATATATATATATATATATATATATATATAGTGTCACTCTTTGAAAAAATTTAGCCATGAGTTGAAATAGTCTCTAAAAAGTTATTTGATCAAGTTTTGTTTTTTTTTTTAAAGAGAGAGAGAGAGAGTTCTTTAATATTTATTTTTTAGTTTTCAGTGGACACAACATCTTTATTTTATTTTTATGTGGTGCTGAGGATCGAACCCAGCACCCCGCACTTGTCAGGCAGGCGTGTTACTGCTTGAGCCACATCCTCAGCCCATGATCAAGTTTTTAGGAGACATACCTAAGGACCTAGTGACAACATAAAAATACAGCAACTTTCCATATGTGTTTTTGCTTCTACATAAAAACCTGTAAAAGAGGCACTTATTTTGAGTATTACATTAGATTTAATTCTTCAATTTTTGTTATAATAAATTTTTTAAAGAGAGAGAGAGAGAGAGAGAGAATTTTTTAGTATTTATTTTTCAGTTTTTGGTGGACACAACGTCTTTATTGTTATGTGGTGCTGAGGATGGAACCCAGTGCCTCGCACATGCCAGGCGAGCGTGTTACTGCTTGAGCCACATCCACAGTCCTATAATAAATTTTTGTGGTCATAATAAAATACAGAACTAGTTAAGAATGTCAGTTACCAGCAATCAACTATATAAATAAGCAAGCAGGTGTTTGGAAAAAATACAGCCATGTCTTAAGGACTTATTTTAGAGTAGTTTTATTTTTATACAAAAATTGCAAAGAAAGTGCAGAGATTTTTATATAGTCTCAACCTCATTTTTTCCCCTTGTTATGGCTTAGGTGCACTGTCTCTGATGTGTTAATATAGACCATTTGTCATTAAGAAAAAAATACTGCCAGGCATGGTGGCACACACCTATAATCCCAGCAGCTTGAAAGGCTGAGAGACTGGAGGATTGTGAGTTCAAAGCCTGCCTTAGCAACAGCAAGATGCTAAGTAACTCAGTGAAACCCTTTCTCTAAATAAAATGCAAAATAGGGCTGGGGGTGTGGCTCAGTGGTTGAGTGCCCCTGAGTTCAATCCCCGGTACCCACTCCCCCTCCCCATAAAAAAAAGAATAATACTGGTATGCTACTGTTAACTGAAGTTGATTTTTTTTTTTTTTTTAATTCTCAGTTCTGCCTCTTCCTGTTCCAGGACCCTAACCAGGACCACACACAATCCTCTTGGGGTTACAGTTTCTCTGACTTTCTTTGTTCCAATGTCCTTAACAATGTTGAGGAGGACCTGTCAGGTACTTTAAAAAAAAATTGTTCTCCTTTGGGTGTTTTCATATTTAGCCTGGGGCTATGGGTCTGGGGGAGTCAGGTCACAGAAGTGGAGAGCTACTCTGACATCTCATGTCCTCAAAGTTAATGTCATATTAGTTCTGACTGTGCTCATCTAGGTGAGTTAGTGCTTTTCAAGTTTCTCTATGTGGAGTTACTGTTATTTTCATGTCCACATTGTATTCTTTTGGAGGATGCCACTCTGCAGAGCCCACACTGAAGAGGCAGGGAGTTAGCCCCATCTCTTTGATGACTGAATGTCTACCTCAATTACCTGGAATTCTTCTTCACAAGTGGTTTCTAGTCAACCCCATTTGTTTGTTTATTTGGTCATTTATTTATGACAGTGTGATCATCTGGATAGTTGTTAGGCTGTTTTTCGTTATCCTTTTTTTCCATAGTATCTCATTGCTCACTTGATTCCTGCTTTAGCCATTGGGAATTCTTCCATTGGGAGCTCTTTTGATTTTTTAAATCCTAAAGTTCTTTCTTTTTCATATTTAAAAATTACTCTGACATATATTTACTGTCTTAGTCCTAATATCAGCTATTTATTCAAAGAGTCCTGGCTCCTGTGATTTGAGAGTGATATTAATTTTCTTTTTACCTAGCAGCTGAAGGTGCTTATTGCATCTTGACCCTCACAACTGACAGTGCAAAGTGTGTGTGTTCTAATCTTTACATACCTCCTAGTTATAACTATGTTTATGGGGAACCATCTGGGTATATATTAAGCTAGATGTAAGTTTATATTGATCTGTAGTCAGTGATAATCATTATAATAATCAGTCATAATCCATTATGACAGATCACTCTGCCTTCATTCCTTGCTTATCTCTAACTTCTCACCCCATCAGTGGGAAACCTAGGTCCTAGTTTCTGCTATGAAATTAATTTATTGTTGCATTATGAGCAATTAATTCATTTCTGTTCCAAATTACAGGTTATGACAAAGTAAGAGATACACATTTGACCTCTGTCCCCAGTTTCTGATGCAGCACTCCTAAAATCCTCATATTTCCTGAGTGATAGAGCTCTTTGAAACATCTTTTGTTATAACATTGGTTCTTTGATCTTGTCTTCTTGAACAGAGCTCCCAAATCCTACAGAATCTCCTGGGTGGCAGGAGGGTCTTTTGCTCTATATGACCCTTGGTTGGCCCTAGGAATTTGGTCATGAGAGAGACCAAATGATGACTAAAAGCTTGGAACTTTCAGTACCCCACCCATCCTCTGGGAAAGTAACTAGAGATTAATAATCCATCATGCCTACAGGATTAAGTCTCCACAGAAGTCTCTGTAATAAGTGGTTCAGGGAATTTATGACTTGCTGAACACATCCATCTTTAGGGCGGGTGGTGCTCCCCAACTCCATGTGAGTGGAAGGCCCTGCCTGGGTATCCTATTGGCCTTATCCTGCACATCTCCTCATCTGACTTTAATTTTGTCTTTTCTAGAATGTCATATAAAATAGACCATGCAGCATGTAGCTTCTTCAGACTGGCTTATTTTACTAGCAGCATACCAGGTAGGATGCATCTCTGTCTTTGCGGAGGTTGATAGTTCATTCCTTTTTATTCTGCATTGATACATTTAGCTATGGAAGGATTTTCTGACTTATTATTTGATGAGTATCAATAGAGCCATTATGCATAATTCCTGATGGTTTTGTCAGGTTATAGAGTAGACTTGTTTTGCTTTGAGGAGAAAGGGCACATTATTTTCCAAAGTGGCTGTGCCACATGTTCTCCCAATAATGTCTGAGAGTCCTGGGGTCCCACATACTATAGCTGTTGGTGTACTGCCATTTCTTAGAGTTTAGCAGTTCTAATAGTTGTGCCATGCTACCTCAGTATTGTTTTAATTTGTTATTCCCTAATGATATGCTATGCTGAGCATTATTTTGCATAACTATTTGCCATCTTTTTATTTTCTTTGGTCATTTATCTGTTCGGATATTTACTCATTATAATTGAGTTTTTAGTTGTTGGTTTTTAAGAACTCTTCATGTATTTTGAGTACAGGTTTCTTTTAAGAAATGTTTCTGTAAATAATTTATCCCAGCCTATGGCTTATCTTTTTGTTTTAACTTTCACAGAGTAGAAAATCTAACTTTTGAATGTGTAGTGCTGGGGATTGAACCCAGGGCCTCACACAAACTAGGCAAGTGCTTTACCACTGAGCTATATCCCATCCCCTTTTCAATTTCCCAGTCTGACCTAGAATTTGCTATCCCCCACCCCTACCTTTTCAGTAATTGAGATTGTAGGCATGCAATACTGTACTTGGTAAAAATTTAATTTTATATAGTCCACATTATCATTATTTTTCTTCTGTCAACTGGCTTTTGGTATTGTGAGTTGAGACTCATCACCAAGAGCTGGGGAAGTAACTCAGTATTAGAGAGCATTTCTAGCATGTATGAGGCCCTGTGTCCAATCCCCAGTACTAGAGTGCACACACACACACACACCTTCATTATTACATCTAAGGTTACATAGATTTTCTTCTGTTTCCTTGTAGAATTTTTCAGTTTTCCCACAGTTTAGTCATGAACTACTATGAATTCATTTTTGTAAGAGTTTCAATTTGTGTCTACTACATTTATTTTACTCAATATAGTTTCTCAAAATCTGTTCAATCATCATTTTTGAAAAATCATGAGTAATGTGTTTTATTTTAGTTTTAAATCCAAAATCATGGCCTTGAATAATCTGGATACAGTGCTGAAATTTGTCCATTTTAAAAAAAATATTTATTTTTTAGTTGTAGTTGGATACTTTGTTTGTTTATTTATTTATTTATTTATTTATTTATTTATATGTGGTGCTGAGGATTGAGCCCAGGGCCCTGCACATGCTAGGCAAGTGCTTTACCAATGAGCCACAATCCCAGCCCTAAAATTTGTCCATTTTTCAGGAACATAAGGAGAGGGTGTACATGCACCTCTGGACTACAGTGTCCTGTGCTGAGCCCTAGCAGCCACCAGAAGATGTGCTGCCTTCCTGGACCTGGTGGTGACATAATGCTGATATGGTAGTGTGATAGTCCATGTGTCGTCCATGTGCATCCTTTAATGCTAATGCATTATCCATAGTGATCTTTGATGCTAATGTGTCCACATGTGGTCTCTGATACTAATACAATGTCCATAGAGTGGCCTTGAAGACTAATACAACAGCTGCCATATGGTCTTTAACATTAATATAATATCCACTTTGTGGCCTTTAATACTAAGGTAATATTTATAGTATGGCATCTAACACAAGTATAATAGCTTCCTGAGGCCTCTAATGTTACTATTCATACTCATTAGTGAAATTTATATTGTAGCATCTAAGACTAATCTAATATCTGCTCAGTAGACTTTAGCACTAAGATAATCCCCATAGTATAGCATCAAAACCTGATATAATAGCTACTCTGTGGCATTTCATAGTAATATAATATCTATAATACATAATCTAAAACTAACATAATAGCTGATTTTTGGTCTTTAATACTAATATGATATGCATACCATAGCATCTAAAATAAGTACAATGGCTGCCTTGTGGCCTTTAATACTATCCTGATATCCTTATTATAGCATTTAAAATTCATATGACAGCTGCTCTGTGAACTTTAATATTAATATCCATTGTATAGCATCTAAAACTAATAGAATAGCTGCCCTGTGGCTGTTAATACAAATATAATATACATATTATAACATCTAAAACAAATCCAGTATCTCTCTGTGTAATACTAATATGATATCCATAGTATAGCATCTAATGCCAATATAATAGCTGCCTTATATCCTTTCATATTCTATTCTTTTTTTAATATTTATTTTTTGGTGTAGATAGACACAACACAATACATTTTATTTTTATTTGGGGCTGAGGATTGAACCCTGGTCCCACCCATGCTAGGCGAGCGCTCTACCATTGAGCCACAATCCCAGCCCCTGTCCTTTCATATTCTTATGGTATCTATAGCTAATATGGTTTAGATATGAGTTGTTTCCCCCAAACAAACTCATGTGTGACAAAATGAGAACAAATTTAGATGTGTAATGACTGGGTCATGAGAACATTAATCTAATCTGTGAATTAATCCACTAACAGGGATTAACTTGGTGGTAACTGTAGAGTATAACTGGAGGAGGTGAGTAAATGGGGCATTCCTTTGGGGTTAATATTTTGGCCCTGGTGAGAGGATCTCTCTCTCTCTCTCTCTCTCTCTCTCTCTCTCTCTCTCTCTCTCTCTCTCTCTTTCTCTCCCTCCCTCCCTCCTTCTTGTTTGCTATGTTCTGAATCACTTTTCTTCTCTGCACCTTTGGCCATGATGTTCTGCCTCACTTTGGATGGAGAGAAATTGAGTTGTCTGTCTTTGGACTGAGACTACTGAAACCATGAACACCAAATAAGATTTTCTCTTTAATATTTGTTCTTGAAGTTCTTTTGGTCACAGTGATGAAAAAGCCCACTAAATAGAAATTGGTGCTAAGAGTGGAGTTTTTGCTATGACTAACCTGACTTTGTGGTTCAGAAGTCTTTTGAGCTATTGTTAGGGGAGGAATTTTGAAATGTTTAGAGATGCAAGCTGGAAAAGGTTTAGAACACTATAGATAGAGCTTAATGGGTGATTCTGGTGGGAACAGAAATCCAGAATGCCAATAGGACTGCAGACTAGGTTTGTAAACTTTCAGAGAGAGAGAGAGAGAGGATTCTATTGAAATTGGGCAAGAGGCCATTTAAGTTACATTCTGGGTAAGAAGTTGTCTACATTTTAAAAAATATTTTTCTTTTAGTTGTAGATAGACATAATAACTTTATTTTATTTATTTTTATGTGGTACTGAGGATCAAACCCAGTGCCTCACATGTGCTAGGCAAGTGCTCTACCACTGAGCCACAACCTCAGCTCAGTTGTCTATATTTTGCCTGTGTCTTGAGACATTCTGTGAGACTGGATTAAAGTGATGGAGTAATTAATTTGGCAGAGGAAATTTCAAGCTAGCTCACCATTCAGACAGTGACATGAATATTGCTGGCAGGTTTTAGCCAAGTTTACTGTGATAATCAGCATCAGAAAGCAGAGCAGAAAGATTTTAAAACCTTGCAGTTTGGCAAGAAAATTGTGAGTAAAACTGGGGTGATTTTTAGAGATATCACAACCAAAGAAATTTTAAATTACTTTACCTAGGGATGATAGGAAAGATGACTTGAGGACAACAGGAATTAGCAAGACCATACCCAACTCAGGCTCAAGGTTGTAAATGTAAAAATTCTTTCAGAAGGGACCAATCACTCTTTATCTACACTAACTGCCAGACCTTCTCCCCCTGCCTCAGTTTGCTGAGGAATGCGATGTTTCCTTTTCCCTCAGGCCAGGCCAGGCCAGGCTGCAGGCAGATTCTTAAAAAATATATATATATACATATATATATATATGTATATATATATATATATATATAGTTGTAGATGGACACAATATCTTTATTTCATTTATTTTTTTATGTGGTGCTGAGGATCAAACCCAGTGCCTTGCATGTGAGGCAAGTGCTCAACCATTGAGCCACAACCCCAGCCCAGCAGATTGCTTTTTTGGCAAAGAAATTGTAAGGGTCTGGAAAACGTCGGAGGAAGAGACCACCAAGAGACCAACTCATGCAAAAGCAAAAGGGGGTTTATTGAGGATCCAATCCAGCGCGCTGGGGCTCCAGGCTCACTCAAGAAGGGAGAGCGGCCAAGAGCCTTGAGAAGGGGTTGAGCAGTGCTTAAGTACACTTTTTGGGGAGGGCAGGGACTTTGCATACATCAGAGCAAATCATCATGAGGCACGGGAAAATTGAACAACAACTCTCAAACATGAGTAGTCCATTCATTGGCGGGAACAGGTCAGGCGGGGGTGATAGGTCACTCCTAAAGAGGGGGATACATTCAAACTGATTGGTTTGGGCCCTGAATGCCTACGTGCCAAGCTGCACAGGGTCCTAGGTTATTTAACAACTAAATGGTCAGTACCAGGCATTGTCTTAACTGTCTCAGGAATTTCAGGTTCTGTGTGCAGTTCAGAAACTTTGCAATACCTAGTCCTTTACATTTTAACTCAGGCTTTGCAGCTTAGAAACTTTACCCTTTCGGAAATCATGTGGGGAGTCAGTAGAGTCAGTACATTTCATTTATATAACTATTCTCTTAACCTCATGTTCTCACCATCCTTATTCATCTGTCTCCTTATACCATCCCTTCTTTATATGCTCTTGTGCCATTATATATTGGATGTATGTAACTTGCTTTTGATTTTTTTATGGGGGCTCATGCTGAGAGTTTGCCTTGAATCTCAGAAGAGACTTTGGACTTGGACTTTTGAGTAATGCTGTTAAGACTATATGGACTCTTGGATGAGATGTGCATGAGCTTTGGGAGCCAGGGTCAGAATATTATGGTTTAGATATAAAAGCTCAAGTGTGGGAAAATGCAAGAAAGTTGTGAAATGATGGGGTTATGAGAGCTTTAACTAATTAGTGTGTTAATTCACTGATTAAGAAAAAATTTGATGGCATATGTGAGTAGATGGGGTTTGGCTGGAGGAGATGGGTCACTGGGGGTTTCCTTTTAGAATATATTTTGTCTCTGGTCTCTCTCTGCTTCCTGTTTGCCATGTCCTGAGCCACTTTTCTCCTCCATACTCTTGGGTTGGGTAATGATGTTCTGTCTTATTTCAAGCCAGGAGCCATGAATCCACCTTGGAATTGGTAAACAGAGACCTTGAAAACTGTGAGTGCCAAATAAAATTTTAATTCTCTTAAATTATTCTTATCAGGATTTTTAGACACAGTGGCAAATATTGACTAAACAATAATGTAGTATCTAGAAATAATATAATTGTGGCACTTAGGCCTTTCATGCTAATGTAGTATTCATTGTATAGTATCTAAAATTAATTTAATAACTTCAGTGTGGCCTTTAATATGAGTATTATATTAATATTACAGTTTCCAAAACTAACTATACTACTCTAAGATACATAATTTAGCAGCTAAAAACTATTATGATAGCTGCCCTGTGGTCTTTAGAATTAATATAATATCAATAATGTGGCCTTAAAATTGAAATAACAGTTTCTTTGTGGCCTTTTAATATTAATAGGACATTCATATTTGGACATTAAAAACCAATACAACAGTGGAGCTGTGACCTTTATAATTAATATGATATCTATATTATAGCATCTAAAACTGATAAAGTAGCTGAAATGTGGAATTTAATGTTAAAACTATATCCTAAAACTAATATAATAGCTCCCTTGTGGCCTTTAATACACTATGCATTTTATGGCACCTAAAACTAATAAAATAGCTGCCCTGTGGCCTTTTGTACTAATATGACATCCATATTATACCATCTAAAAGTAATATAATGTCTGTTTTGTGGTCTTTTCATACTTATAATAGATCCTTTGTATAGAATCTAAAATTAATACAGTAGCTTCCCTGTGGCATTAAATACTAATGTGACATTCATATTGTAGAATTTAAAAGTGACATAATAACTTCCCTGTGGCCTTTATTATTATTAAGATATACATAGTATAGCATCAAAACTAATATAATATCAGCCTTGTGGCCTTCAATACTAATATAATATGCATACTATGGCATCAAACTCTAATAAGTACCATGTGGATTTTAATAATTAAATACTATTTATATTATAACATCAAAAATGAATACCATAACTGCCCTGTCTGCTTTAATTCTAATATAATATCCATACTAAAACTGACAAAATGGTTGCCCTGTGCCTTTAATACTAATATAGTATCATAAAATAGCATTTAAAACTAATATATAGCTGCCATATGTCCATTAATATTAATGTTCTATAAATAGTGTGGCCTTTAGGGGATGGGGATGTGGCTAGTGGCAGAGCACTTGTTTAGCATGTGTGAAGCACTGGGTTTGATTCTCATCACCACATATAAATAAATAAAATAAAGGCCATTAACAATTAAAGAATTTTTAAAAAGTGGGACCTCTAAAACCAAGATAATAGCTTCTTTGTGACCTTTTAATACTAATATAATATCCAAAAATTAGCATCTAAAACTATTGCAATAGCTACCTTGGTTTAATAGTAATATTATATTCACCCTATGGACTCTAAAACTAATATAATTACTCTCCTGTAGCTTTTAATATTAATTCAATATCTATATTATAGCATATAATACTAGTATAATAGCTGGAAATGCATCTCAGGTACTATTATGATGTCTATAATGTAGCATCTAAAGGTATATAGTAGCATTTAGTACTAGTATGATATTCATAATATAGTTTATAAGCTGAGCATGGCAGTGCACACCATAATCATAACAATTTGAGATGCTGAAACATAGGGTCACAGGTTTGAAGCCAGCCTCAGTGACTTATAGAAGCTCTAAGCAACTTAGCAAGACCCTGTCTCAAAAAAAGGGGTATGCTGGAGCTAGAGCTCAGTAGCAGAGCCCTTGCATAGCATGTGTGAGGCACTGGGTTCTATCCTTAGCAACACATTAAAAATATACAAGTAAAATAAAGGCTTCTTTCCATCTACAGCTATAAAAACATTTTTTAAAAATACAAAAATAAAAAGGGCTCAGTGGTTAAAGCAACCCTGGATTCAATCCCTGGTACCAAGAAATAATAATATTACAGTCTGTAAAACTAATATAACTGCTCTCTGGGGCCTTTAATACTCATGTTATCCATAAAATAGCATCTAAAATAATAGAATAACTTCCCTATGGACTCTATTCTAAAATGTTATCTGTACTCTATCATCTAAAAACAATGTAATAGTGGTCCTATACCCTTGAATAGTAATGTAATAATATCCATATTCTATCATCTTAGAGTGATAAAAGAGCTGCCCTTTGGCCTTTAATACTAACATAATACCCATACTGTAGCATGTAAAACTAATATCATGGCTGCCTTGTGGACCTTAATACTAATATGGTATCAGTACTATAGCATGTAAAACTAAAAGAAAAACTGCCATATGGCCTTTATACTAATATAATGTCAAAAATTAATATAATGAGTACCCTGTGACCTTTAATATTAACATAATATCAATACTGTGGCCTCTAAAACTAAAATAATAGCTGACCTGTGGCCTTTTAATACTTATACAATATTCATACTATATCATCTAAAACTGATGTAATAGCTTCTCTGTGGCCTTCATAACTAATAGAATATCCATATTTTTGCATCTAAATTAATACATAGCTATCCTGAAAACTTTAAAATTATTTAATATTCAAATGTTATTATCTAAAACTAATATAATAGTTGTCCTTTAATGCTAATATATCATTCATTTTGTAGAATCAAAACTTAATAGGTGCCCTGTGGCTACAATACTAATACAGTAAAACTGATATATTGGCCCTGTGACCTTGAATAATTAGGCAAAATCCATACTATAACCTCCTGAACTAATATAACAGAATTAATATAGTCAAAATGGGCATACTACCAAAAGCATTATACAGATTTAATGCAATTTCTATTAAAATCCCAATGACATTCTTCATAGAAATAGAAAAAGTAATATGAAGTTCATTTGAAAAAATAAGAGACTCAGAATAGACAAAGCAATTTTAGCAAAAAACGTGAAGCAGGAGGTATCACAATACCAGATCTTAAACTATACTACAGAGCAATAGTAACAAAAACAGCATGGTATTGGCACCAAAATAGACATGTACACCAATGGTACAGAGGAGAAGACACAGAGACAAACCCACACCAAATACAGTTATCTCCTACTATACAAAGGTGCCAAAAACATTCACTGGAGAAAAGATAGACTATTCAACAAATGGTGCTGGCAAAGCTGGAAATCCATATTTAGCAAAATAAAATTGAACCTCATCCTGCCCAATATTGCAATATGTTCCCACTAATCCTAGTGTCTAGTGTTTTGAATATGAAGAAATGCTGTATTTTGTCAAATGTTTTCTTAGCATCTATTGAGATAGTTATATGATTCTTGCCTTTAAGTCTATTGATGGGATAGATTATGTTTGTTAATTTCCATATGTTGAACCAACTTGCACCCCTAGGATAAATCCCACTCGATTGTGGTGCACTATCTTTTTAATATGTTTTTGTATGTGATTTGCTAGAATTTTAATGAGAATTTTTTGCATTAATGTTCATCAGGGATATTGTTCTTTCCTTGATGTGCCTTTGTCTGGTTTTGGAATCAGGGTGATACTACCCTCATAGAATGAGTTTGGTAGGGTTCCCTCATTTTCTATTTCATGGGATAATATGAGGAGCATTAATATTAATTTGAAAGTCTTGTAGAACTTGGCTGAGAATCTGTCTGATCCCATGTTTTTCTTTATTGGTAAGATTTTGAGGGCATCTTTTATTTCCTTGCTTGAAATTGATCTGTTTAAATGTGTATATCCTACTGATTCAGTTTGGGTAGATCATATTGCCTCTAGAAATTTGTCAATATCTTCAGAATTTTTTATTTTACTGGAGTATAAATTTTCAAAATAGTTTCTAATTATCTTCTGTATTTCAGTAGTGTCTGTTGTGACATTTCCTTTTCAACACGAATTTTGGTAATTTGAGTTTTCTCTCTCCTTCTTTCCATTAGGGTGGCTAAGGGTTTATCAATTTTATTTATTTTTTGAAAACCAGCTTTTTGTTTTGTCAATTTTTTCAATTGTTTCTTTAGTTTCAATTTCATTGATTTCAGATCTGATTTTAATTATTTCCTGTCTTCTTCTAATTTTGGTGTGATTTATTCTTCTTTTTCTAGGGTTTTGAGATGTAATGTTAGGTCACTTATTTGTTGACTTTTTATTCTTTTAGTGAGTGAGCTCAATGCAATGAACTTTCCTCTTAACACAGCCTTCATAGTGTCCCAGGGATTTTGATATGTTGTTTTGGAGTACTTATTTATCTCTAAGAATATTTTTTTATCTCCTCCTTGATGTCTTCTGTTATTCATGTGTCATTCAATAGCATATTGTTTAGTGTCTAAGTGTTGTAGTAGTTTTTATTTTTAATTTTATCATTAATTTCTATTTTTAATATTTATTTTTTAGTTGTAATTGGGCACAATATCTTTATTTTATTTATTTATTTTTGTGTGGTTCTGAGGATCAAACCCAGGGCCTCCCACATGCTAGATTAGCACTCTACCACTGGGCCACAACCCCAGACCTCATTGATTTGTAATTTTATTCCATTATGGTCTGATAGAATGCAGGATATTATCTCTGTATTTTTTTTCTTTTCTTTTATTGGTTGTTCACAACATTACAAAGCTCTTGACATATCATATTTCATACATTAGATTCAAGTGGGTTATGAACTCCCAATTTTTACCCCAAATGCAGATTGCAGAATCACATCGGTTACACATCCACAATTTTACATAATGCCCTATTAGTAACTGTTGTATTCTGCTACCTTTCCTATCCCCTACTATCCCCCTCCCCTTCCCTCACATCTTCTCTCTCTACCCCATCTACTGTAATTCATTTCTCTCCTTGTTTATTTTCCCATTCCCCTCACAACCTCTTATATATAATTTTGTATAGCAATGAGGGTCTCCCTTCATTTCCATGCAATTTCCCTTTTCTCTCCCTTTCCCTCCCATCTCATGTCTCTGTTTAATATTAATCTTTTCTTCCTGCTCTTCCTCATAGTTGCTCTCATTATATCAAAGAAGACATTTGGTATTTGTTTTTTAGGGATTGGCTAGCTTCACTAAGCATAATCTGCTCTAGTGCCATCCATTTCCCTGCGAATTCCATGATTTTGTCATTTTTTAATGCTGTGTAATACTCCATGGTGTATAAATGCCACATTTTTTTAATCCATTCATCTATTGAAGGGCATCTGGGTTGGTTCCACAGTCTAGCTCTTGTGAATTGTGCTACTATGAACATCGATGTGGCAGTATCCCTGTAGTATGCTCTTTTAAGGTCTTCAGGGAATAGTCCGAGAAGGGCAATAGCTGGGTCAAATGGTGGTTCCATTCCCAGCTTTCCCAGGAATCTCCATACTGCTTTCCAAAATGGCCGCACCAATTTGGAGTCCCACCAGCAATGTACAAGTGTATCCTTTTCTCCACATCCTCGCCAGCACTTGTTGTTGTTTGACTTCATAGTGGCTGCCAATCTTACTGGAGTGAGATGGTATCTTAGGGTGGTTTTGATTTGCATTTCTCTGACTGCTAGAGATGGTGAGCATTTTTTCATGTACTTGTTGATTGATTGTATATCCTCCTCTGAGAAGTGTCTGTTCTGGTCCTTGGCCCATTTGTTGATTGGGTTATTTGTTATCTTATTGTCTAATTTTTTGAGTTCTTTGTATACTCTGGATATTAGGGCTCTATCTGAAGTGGGAGGAGTAAAGATTTGTTCCCAGGATGTAGGCTCCCTATTTACCTCTCTTATTGTTTCTCTTGCTGAGAAAAAACCTTTTAGTTTAATAAGTCCCATTTGTTGATTCTTGTTATTAACTCTTGTGCTATGGGTGTCCTATTAAGGAATTTGGAGCCCGACCCCACAATATGTAGATCAGAGCCAACTTTTTCTTCTATCAGACGCAGAGTCTCTGATTTGATATCAAGCTCCTTGATCCACTTTGAGTTAACTTTTGTGCAAGGTGAGAGAAAGGGATTCAGTTTCATTTTGTTGCATATGGATTTCCAGTTTTCCCAGCACCATTTGTTGAAGATGCTATCCTTCCTCCATTGCATGCTTTTAGCTCCTTTATCAAATATAAGATAGTTGTAACTTTGTGGATTAGTCTCTGTGTCCTCTATTCTATACCATTGGTCCACCTGCCTGTTTTGGTACCAGTACCATGCTGTTTTTGTCACTATTGCTCTGTAATATAGTTTGAAATCTGGTATCACTATACCGCCTAATTCACACTTCCTGCTTAGAATTGCTTTTGCTATTCTGGGTCTTTTATTTTTCCATATGAATTTCATGATTGCCTTATCTATTTCTACAAGAAATGCCGTTGGGATTTTGATTGGCATTGCATTTAAACCTATAGAGAACTTTTGGTAATATCGCCATTTTGATGATGTTAGTTCTGCCTATCCATGAACAGGGTATATTTTTCCATCTTCTAAGATCTTCTTCTACTTCTCTCTTTAGGGTTCTGTAGTTTTCATTATATAAATCTTTCACCTCTTTTGTTAGGTTGATTCCCAAGTATTTTATTTTTTTTGAGGATATTGTGAATGGAGTGTTTTTCCTCATTTCCATTTCAGAAGTTTTGTCGCTGATATACAGAAATGCCTTTGATTTATGTGTGTTGATTTTATATCCTGCCACTTTGCTGAATTCATTTATTAGTTCTAGTAGTTTTTTTGTAGACCCTTTTGGGTCTTCTAGGTATAGAATCATGTCATCTGCAAATAGTGATAATTTAAGTTCTTCTTTTCCTATTTTTATGCCTTGAATTTCTTTCGTCTGTCTAATTGCTCTGGCCAGTGTTTCGAGAACTATATTGAACAGAAGTGGTGATAGAGGGCATCCCTGTCTTGTTCCAGATTTTAGAGGGAATGCCTTCAACTTTTCTCCATTCAGAATGATGCTAGCATGAGGCTTAGCATAGATAGCTTTTACAATGTCAAGGTAAGTTCCTGTTATCCCTAGTTTTTCTAATGTTTTGAACATAAAGGGATGCTGTACTTTGTCGAATGCTTTTTCTGCATCTATCGAGATGATCATATGGTTCTTATCTTTAAGTCTATTGATGTGGTGAATAACATTTATTGATTTCCGTATATTGAACCATCCTTGCATCCCAGGGATGAATCCTACTTGATCATGGTGCACAATTTTTTTGATGTGTTTTTGTATTCGATTTGCCAGAATTTTATTGAGGATTTTTGCATCTAGGTTCATCAGAGATATTGGTCTGTAGTTTTCTTTCTTTGAGGTGTCTTTGTCTGGTTTCAGAATCAGGGTGATGTTGGCCTCATAGAATGAATTTGGCAGAGCTCCCTCTTTTTCTATTTCCTGAAATAACTTGAAAAGTATTGGTATTAATTCTTCTTTAAAGGTTTTGTAAAATTCCGCTGTATACCCATCCGGTCCTGGACTTTTCTTGGTTGGTAGTCTTTTGATTGCTTCTTCAATTTCATCCATTGATATTGGTCTGTTCAAATTGTGTGTATCCTCCTGACTCAGTCTGGGCAAATCATATGACTTAAGAAATTTATCGATGTCTTCACTATCTTTTATTTTATTGGAATATAGGTTTTCAAAATAATTTCTAATTGTCTTCTGTATTTCTGTAGCATCTGTTGTGATATTGCCTTTTTCATCCCGTATGTTAGTAATTTGAGTTCTCTCTCTTCTTCTCTTCGTTAGCATGGCTAAAGGTCTGTCGATCTTATTTATTTTTTTGAAGAACCAACTTTTAGTTTTGTTAATTTTTTCAATAGTTTCTTTTGTTTCAATTTTGTTGATTTCTGCTCTGATTTTAATTATTTCTTGCCTTCTGCTACATTTGCTGTTGTTTTGCTCTTCCTTTTCTAGGGCTTTGAGATGAAGTGTGAGCTCATTTATTTGTTGGTTTTTTCTTTTTTTGAGGAATGACCTCCAGGTGATGAATTTCCCTCTTAAAACTGCTTTCATTGTGTCCCATAGATTCCGATATGTTGTGTCTGTATTTTCATTTATCTCTAAGAATTTTTTGATTTCCTCCTTTATGTCTTCTGTAACCCATTGATCATTCAGTAACATATTGTTCATTTTCCATGTGATGTAGGATTTTTCCTTCCTTCTTTTATCATTGATTTCCAGTTTCATTCTATTATGATCAGATAAAATGCATGGTATTATCTCCACCCCTTTATATTTACTGAGGGTTGCCCTGTGACATAATATATGATCTATTTTTGAGAAGGATCCATGTGCTGCTGAGAAAAAAGTGTAACTGCTTGATGTTGGGTGGTATATTCTATATATGTCAATTAAGTCTAGGTTGTTAATTGTGTTATTGAGTTCTATAGTTTCCTTATTCAACTTTTGTTTGGAAGATCTGTCCAGTGGTGAGAGAGGTGTGTTGAAGTCTCCCATGATTATTGTATGGTGGTCTATTAGACTCTTGAACTTGGGAAGAGTTTGTTTGATGAACATAGCTGCACCATTGTTTGGGGCATATATATTTATGATTGTTATGTCTTGTTGGTGTATGGTTCCCTTGAGCAGTATGTAGTGTCCCTCTTTATCCCTTTTGATTAATTTTGGCTTGGAATCTATTTTATTTGATATGAGTATGGACACTCCTGCTTGTTTCCGAAGTCCATATGAGTGATATGATTTTTCCCAACCTTTCACCTTCAGTCTATGTATGTCTTTTCCTATCAAATGCGTCTCCTGTAGGCAGCATATTGTTGGGTCATGTTTTGTGATCCATTCTACTAGCCTGTGTCTCTTAATTGGTGAGTTTAAGCCATTAACATTTAGGGTTATTATTGAGATATGGGTTATCCTTCCAGCCATATTTGTTTATTTATGTTACTGAATATGGTTTGTTTTCCTCTTTGATTATTTTCCCCCCTTTACTGTCCTACCTCCCACTGTTGGTTTTCATTGTTATTTTCCATTTTCTCTTCCTGTAATGTTTTGCTGAGGATTTTTTGGAGAGATGGTTTTCTAGCTGCAAATTCTTTTAACTTTTGTTTATCGTGGAAGGTTTTAATTTCGTCTTCCATCTTGAAGCTTAATTTTGCTGGATACACAATTCTTGGTTGGAACCCATTTTCTTTCAGTGTTTGAAATATGTTATTCCAGGATCTTCTAGCTTTCAAAGTCTGTGTTGAGAGATCAGCTGTTATCCTGATTGATTTACCCCTAAATGTAATCTGCTTCCTTTCTCTTGTAGCTTTTAAAATTCTCTCCTTATTCTGTATGTTGGGCATCTTCATTATAATGTGTCTGGGTGTGGATCTCTTATGATTATGCACATTCGGTGTCCTGTAGGCTTCTAGGATTTGGGATTCTATCTCGTTCTTCAAGTCTGGGAAGTTTTCTCGAATTATTTCATTGAATAGATTGCTCATTCCTTTGGTTTGGAGCTCTGTGCCTTCCTGTATCCCAATGACTCTTAAGTTTGGTCTTTTAATGTTATCCCATATTTCTTGGATATTCTGCTCATGGTTTCTTAACAGTCTTGCTGAGCTGTCTATGTTTTTTTCAAGTTGAAATACTTTGTCTTCATTGTCTGATGTTCTATCTTCTAAGTGTTCTACTCTGCTGGTAGTATTCTCAATTGAGTTTTTAAGTTGGTTTATTGCTTTCTGCCTTTCTAGGATTTCTGTTTGTTTGTTTTTTATAACCTCTATCTCCCTGTATAGTTGATCTTTTGCTTCCTGGATTTGTTTATGTATTTCATTGTTGAAGAGATCTTTCATTGTCTGATTTTGCTGTCTAATGTCTTCCTTGAGACTCCAGATCATCTGAAGCATGTATCTCCTGAATTCTTTATCTGACATTCCATCTGCTGCAGATATTACCTCTTCTAATGTTGAGTTGACCTGCATTGCTTGTGGTCCTTTCTTTCCTTGTCTCTTCATACTGTTCGCATTTCTTTCTGCTTACTAAGACTGTTGTGTTGTTGAATTTTCCCCCTATATATTTGTATTACTCTTGTATAGTTGCAAAGTCTCCCGCGCAGGCGCGGGCAGGGGCTCTGCTCCTCCTCCAATTGGGGCACTGTGCCTACCACATCGGCAGGCTGCTGGGCCTGTTCTGCTGGTTGGTAGCAGGTGCGCCTACCTTGCAGGCGCGTGGGGTGGCTCTGCCACTCCCAGGTTGCTGGGCCTGACCTGCTGGTGGGTTGCAGGTCTGGCTACCTTGCAGGCGCGGGGGGAGGGCGCACACCTATTTGTATTTAGACAGTTACGCGGAATGGAGGACGTAATGCTTGGGATGAAAGTTGGGGGGAAGCGGAAGGTAGGTGCTCTTGAAAGGAAAGAAGGAGAGGGAGATAGATAGCATAGAGGAGAATGGAAAGAGCAGTAAAACTTGGAAGGGGAGAGAGAGAGAGAGGGAAAAGGGAGAGAAAAAATTAAAATGAAATAGGAAATAAAATTAAGTCTTAGAGATCCATTTTCTTCTCTTCCTGTAGGCAAAGCTGTGCCCTCCGGGCTGAGTTTTGCCCTCAATATGTCAACAGCAATCCCTGTAAGGCGGTTCCTGGGAGTCTCTCAATCCTGTTGGTCCAGAGCCGTTTCACTTCTACGGCCCCTCCTCCCCTTCCTCCTGCCAGCCAGCCAGGTCCTGCTCACCGGAGGCAGTTCCCCAAGGATTTGGTTACACTTTAAGCCCCACCAAGTGCTCTATTTCCCTAACTACTGAGCACTTTCACTGTCATTCATCTAAGCCCCAGTGCTGTGGAGCTGTGGTCTGGGAGTCAATTGTTTAATTTTTCCGGACCCCTTTGGTGGGCACACCTTCGGAATCTGGCAGCTAAGACCATTGGTGTTGCTGCTGGTGGTAATAGGAGTTGGGGGTCGAGGATCCCCTCTACTTCCCTCAGCCCCTACAGTCACAACCACTCTGCTGGCGGTAGGAGGAGTTGGGGGTCTGGAGTGTCCTCTGTTTCCCTCTGCCCCTACCATCACACCCTCTCAGTTCGCGGTTGGGGGATTTGGGGGTGGGGAGTCTTCTTTGCTTCCCTCTGCCCCTACAGTCATGCCCTCATCACTGGCAGTAGGGGGAGTTGGGGGTCGAGAGCCCTTTGGCCCTTACGGTCACGCCCACGGAGAGATTTTGAAGTTTCCCAGTTGTTTGTATCTGGTGTGGGTGGGAGTCACACACCTGCTAAAGTAGATTCCGCTGGGAAGGAATCTCTTTGGCCGAACTTTGGTGACTTCCCCTCTCTGCTATGGCAGGCCCCTGGCTCCTTGCCAGAGTGTCCGAAGGGAGGGGTGGAACTGGCTTGTCTCTGGTCTGACACAATCTCTGGTTTTAGTTCCCAGTTCGCTATTTCGTAAAGGGTTGGTTAGATTCCCTTCACGCTGTCTGGGGGGGGAGCCGTTCGCCGGGTGGGCGGGGCTGTTAGTAGAGCCAGGAGGGCACGGGCAGTCTGCTGGGCCAGGCGGGGACACTTCTCCCTGTACCGGGCCGCCGGGAACTGCCTGTAGAGCCGGGCAGCTGTGGCCGCGTGGCTAAGATCCGGGCGGGTGGGGTGGCCGTTCGCTGAGTGAGAGCGGGGCCTCCCGGGACGGCGAGATGGCGGGTGCCGTCTGTGGGTTCGGGCAGGCTGCGCCGCTCGGGGCCACTGGCCGCTTTCTGAAGCGGCTGGTGGCCGCGGGATTGTACCTCTGCACCCGCCGGGGGGCCGCCTGTAGAGCTGGGCAGCTGCGGCCACGTGGCTACGAGCCTGGCAGGCGTGGTGGCCGTTCGCAGAGCGAGAGCAGGGCCTCCCCGGGACGGTGGGATGGCGGGTGCCGTCTGCGGGTTCTGGCGCGCCGCACTGCTCTGGGCCGCTGGCCGCTTGCAGAAGCGGCTGGTGGCTGCGGGACTGGACCTCCGCGCCCGCGTGGCCGGCCAAGATCCACTTGTCTGGGACAAACTGACATTTCTAATAAACCTACCAATTCCCGGTAGGTCCCCTCTTAACGAAATTTTGCTAGAAGTTCCTCAGTAGGTAGACTGCCGCTGTTCCAATGGGTCTTTCTGATCCCGTTAATGTGGAGACATTGGAATCGCTGCTTCCTCGCCGGCAGCCATGTTGGATCCCCGTATTTTTATCTTTTTAAAAAATATTTATTTTTTAGTTGTAGTTGGACATAATACTTTTATTTTATTTATTTATTCTTATTTAGTGCTGAAGATCGAACCCAGGGTCTCATACATGCTAGAAGAGCACTCTAACACTGAGCCACAGCCCCGCCCTAGAGTATTTTTATCTTTATTCAGAAATCACAAAGAATGTACAGAGATTTCCCACGCAGCCTCAACCTGCTTTTCCCTTGTTATGACTTAGGTGCACTATCTCAGATGTGTTAACATCTTAGACCACTTTTCATGAAGAACAAATACTGATATGCTACAATTAACTATTATGTTACTATTAACTATTATATTACTTTTACTAATAGTAATATAATATCTATGCACTTCCTTTGGATTCTGCCTCTTCTGTTCTAGGACTCCATCCAGGACCCCACATGACATCCAGTCATCATGTTTCCAAGGACTTCTCTTAGGGTGACTATTTCTCTGACCTTACCTGTTCTGACAATCTTGACAGTGTTGAGGAAGACCTGTCAGGTATTTTTAGGTTGGTCTCCTCTGGGGTTCCCCCCCTCCCCGCCACCCCATATTTAGCCTGAGGCTGTGGGTTTTTCCTGAGGCTGAGAGTTTTGTCTTCTCAGTATATCCAGGGATCTAAATTCTACAATACCCAGTTGTTCCCAGAAATACCATGTGTTGTTTTACTGTTTGAGGAAGGGGATATGACAATATTGATTGACTTTTTTCTAGAACAAGTTTTCAAATTTTACTTTCCAGTATCATGCCGAAATAGGTAATGTGAGGTAGGTATAATTGAGACTTCTCTTGGATAGTTTATATCCCCTGTTGAGCAGGAAATTGAGTAGAGAGCCAGTGCCCTCTGAAACTATTTTTCTGAAGATCCAAACAAAAGAAAGTCATCTATATATTGATGTAACACTGCTTCAGGGTATGACCAGTCCATGAGGTCTTGTGCCAATGTTTGTCTAAATAAAACTTGGCTAACTTTAAATTCCTGGGGAAGGACTGTTCATGTAATTTATCCTCAAAGGCAAAAGAGGTTGGCTACTTGGATATAAAGGGATCCAGAAAAAAGTCATCCTTTAGGATGAGGACAATATAATAAGCAGTTCCCTTGGGAATCTGGGTAAGGAGAGTATATAGAATTGGAACCACTGGATGCAAAGGGACTACTGCTTCATTGATTATATGAAGGTCTTGAACTAATCTCCACTTGTTGGGAAATTTGAGACCCCAAATATAGGAGTATTCTTGGTGCTATATCAAAAGTCCTTTTCATTTCTAATTTTGTATAATGGGTATTAATCACTCCTTGGCTTCTAGTTTAAGGATATTGCTTCTGATGAGGGAAGTATAAGGGGACCTTAAGATATGTTTTAAGAAGAGTTGCAATTTGTGTTCTTTTCACTATATTGTTGTCTGATCAGACTATAGGATCTATATCAATTTCCATTAGAGGCATACAATTATATTGTTGTGGAAAATTATGGCAATAGGAAGAGATAAGCAGCACTTGGAGATGTAGAAGGGCATAGTTTATTTAGCACTAGTCAAGGCTTAGTGGAGTGTTCTTCAAAAGTTGAACACTGACTTTTGTTCTCAGTATCTTTTACACAGTACAGAAATTTGGGTTTTAAGACTTTCTCAGGGGCTGGGGATGTGGCTCAAGCGGTAGCGCGCTCGCCTGGCATGCGTGCGGCCCGGGTTCGATCCTCAGCACCACATACCAACAAAGATGTTGTGTCCGCCGAGAACTAAAAATAAATATTAAAAATTCTCTCTCTCTCTCTCTCTCTCTCCTCTCTCACTCTCTCTTTTAAAAAAAGACTTTCTCATATGTAGACTTGATGTCTCCCCCTTTCTCCAGGCAGCTCTGGTTCCTGCCATAGCTTCTGAGAAAGCATGATTACAGAAGCAGAAACTAGCAGGTTGCAGATATTAACAGAGTTAAAAAGAAACATCTTAGGAAGAAGTTTTCAATTTAATATTTCCCAGGTAGTAACAGTAATTTGACCTTTAATTGAGATAATAAGTGAAAATAACCCCATGAATAAGCAATAGGTCTTATAAAATATTGCTCAAGGGGCTGGCTTGATATGCTATGAACAGTTACTTTATCATGGGACCAAGGTCCAGACAGAAGGATAGGAATGAAAATCAAGCTGTTGTGCCCAGAAGGAAGTGTATCTATTATCTATCCATAAGCAAGGTCACCTGGGGAGCCATGAAGGAAGCCCTTGAGGCCCATAATTGGGAACTCATAGGTGATGGCCTCAATTCTGATAGGTTCTGAGGACATCTATCCTGCCAATTGTTTTCCCCACACAGTAGACAATGTCCAGGAGATGGCCTGGGGGATATAAACCTCTGGGGGCATTCCTTCTTAAAATGGCCTTCCTTCCCCAAGAGAAACACAAAGCTGAGAAGTATCCTGGTACACCCACCTGCAGGGCTGCCACTAATTCTCCATGTCATCTGTCCTTTTACTCTTTTTCTAGGTCCCTATTATAAAAGACTATTGTAGCAACCTGGACTAATTGGTCCAAGGTTTTTCCTGGTTCTACTGCAAGTTTTTAGAGTTTTTTCTGCCTGTCTTGGTGTAGATTGGGTCAAGAATTTTTTAAAAATATTTTTTTAGTTGTCAATGGACTATAATTTGTTTATTTATATGTGGTGCTGAGAGATAAACCCAGTGCCTCACACATGCTCAGCAAGCACTCTACCACTGAGCTACAACCCCATCCCCTCAAGAATTTGTTTTTAAGGATAATTTTCTCTGTTACTCTGGCTAAACATATCAATATGTTTAGTAATAGTCTCCTAGAGTCTTTGTAATAAGGTCACTGATGGCTCCCCTTCTCCCTGAATCACTTTGTTAATTGATCATAATTGAAAGGCTTAACTTGGGCCCTTCTTCATCCTTCCAACACAATATAAAGTGACATCTATCCCATTAATCTCTATCTCTTGTCAGTATTCCAATTTTGTTCAGTAAGGGGAACTGCCGGATTCCCAGTGGGAATGCTCCAACTCTTGCCAGCCATGGTTACTTTCTCTGCTGTATAGTAGTTATTTCCTATAGTTATTTTCTGTTTTTAGAGCCTTCTCTAGGACCCTTTGTTTTTCCAGGGAAATTAGTCTGACTAAAAAACAATATAAAATTCTTCCATGCTAAATCATGAATATTTGATAATTGTTGGAAGGTCTGAAGATATTGCTCTGAGTTTTCAGTGTCATGCCATAGGTCTTTCTTCATGTCCTTTAATTCAGTTAATAAAAAAGGACATGTACCATCTCAGGCCTAAATCCCCCCCCCCCCCAGCATTGTCCTGAGGGGAAAAGTGCCCTGAGTAGCAGATTTTATAGCAATTCTGGGACCATAGGTGAAGTTTGCTCCTAGATAAATAGGATTGGACTCTAATCCTTTTCAATTAGGATCTAAAGGGGAAGAGATCTTAGGATCTATTATCTTTTCTTAAGATAGGGGAGAGGGGATTTCCTGTTCCACTGGTAAATGATCCTTTTTCTCTTTCTCTAGTTTTTCTTTTCTGGGGATTTCGTGTCTGGTTTAGAGGAGCAGACTGTCGCTAAGATCTGAGTGCCAAGTTTGCAATCCTTTGCTAATTCAGGATGATCTGGCCACAAGGAAGATAGGTGATTTCGCAAATGTCTCAAAAAAAAAATTGGGAGTTGCTCTATGATAGGGCCTTTTGACCAGGGCTAACTATCCAGACAAAAGGATAAAGACTCTGCATAGGGAAGAAAAATGAGGATTGACCTTTTCTCAATTGACAAACTGTTGCCACAAGGAGGAAAGGAAATGTTGTCAATTTTATCATGGACAATGGGGCCTATTTCTCATGTGTCTGGGAATTCGACCATGCTAGTCGTGGCTGGGGACTTACCTGGCCTTATAGAGCCACAGAAAAGCCAGATGATCCATGATCACTTTCCAGGTGTCATCAGCCATATGACATGACTGTTACTGACCTTTGAGTCAGTGGTTTTGATCCAGATGAGCTGCCAGTTTTGTTATCATCTATGGGTCTTGGGTTCATTGTCTTCACTCAGCAAAGAATTGAAGAGCAGGACACAGAGAAGGCAAATAAGCAGCAGGTTTACTTCAAAAGTGACAGTAACAAACTTCTCTTAAAAAAAAAAAAAAAAGAGGCCCCAGAGCTGGAAGTCCAATGGGGAAATTTTGGCTTGTTCTTTTTTTTTTTTTTTTTTTTTTTTTTTTTTTTTTTTGATACTGGGGATTGAACCCAGGGGCACTTAACCATTGAGCCACATCCCCAGCCCTTTTTTATATTTGTTTAGAGATAGGGTCTCCATGAGTTGCTTAGGGCCTCACTAAGTTGCTGAGGCTGGCTTTGAACTCATGATCCTCCTGCTTCAGCCTCCCAAGCCACTGGGATTACAGACATGCACCACCATGCCCAACTATGGCTTGTTCTTTTTATGGTTCCTGGAATTTTTTCTTTCCTTATCTCCTCTCCTCTCTTTTCTCTCACTATTGTTCATTGGTGCTCTCACTATTGTTCATTGGTGCCCTCATGTCCACAAATCCATTTTAGTTTTTCTATTGCATCCCCTGCTTAGGAGCATGAATCCTAGTGTCTGTCTGATTATGTTCCCCTCTTGTGCCCATGAACACTTTCATCAGCTGGGAAGTTGACCTCATTAGAAGACCCTCTCCATGCTCCTTTGATCTGGTTCTGCCCCTTACTTCCTCACTTGCCAACTTGCCATGACTGTCTTCACCCTTCTACATCTACCTCAACAGCATTGGGTGGGTTTAGGTCCTCTTGGCTTTCCACCATTGTCAGTGTCAGGGCCTGAGCCTCTTCAGTGTCAGGCCTCCTCTTCAGGCAGCTACCACATCTGAACTTTTACTGTGGTCTGTTACTGTGGTCTTTGATATTAACATGTATTCATACTATACCATATAAAACTAATAGCTGCCATGTGGCCTTTAATGTTAATAAAATATCCATGCAGTAGTATCTGAAATTAATACAATAGCTACCCTGTGTTCTTTAATACTAATATGATATCCATACTATAGCATCAAAAACTAATACACTAGCTGCATTGTGGCACTTAATACTAATATGCTACACATAGTGATATATAATATAATAAAAAAATTATATTAGTATTAGCATCTAATGCTCATCTAATACTAATATAATAGCTGCCTGGTTGATTTAATACCTATATAATATCCATACAATAGCATCTAAAACTAATGTGATGCATTCCCTGTGGCCTCTGATACTGATGAAATATACATACTGTAGCATCTGAAACTAATACAATAGCTAAACTGTGTCTTAGTACTAATATGATATCCATAGTGTAGCATCTACTACTAATATAATAGGCACTCCAATACAACAGCTGTGCTGTGACTTCTAATACTAATGTGACATCCATACAATAGCATTGAAAATGATATATTAATTCCCTGTGGCTTTTTATATTAATATAATAGTCTTGGTATAGCATTTAATGCTGATATAATCACTGTCCTGTGGAATAGATATAATAGCAACAAAAATTAATATAAAACTTCCCTTTTATCATTAATAATCATACTATGGCCTGTAAAACAGGTATAATTTTTGCCCTGTGGCCTTTACTAATAATATAATATTCATAGAGTGTCCTCCAAAACTAGTGTAATAGCTTTCATGTCACATATATACATTTTTTTTTTTTTGGTGGTGCTGGGGATTGAACCCAGGGCCTTTTGCATGCTAAGTAAGTACTTTACCAGCTGAGCTAGATTCCAAAAATTCATGTCACTTTTAATACTAATATGATGTCTATAGTGTATCACCTAAAATAAATTAATAGGTTCCCTGTGGCCTTTAATACTAATGTAGTATCAGTTGACTATGGCATCTGAAATGAATAGAATACTTTCCCTGTGGCAATTAATCCTAATATGCTATTCATACTGTTATATCTAAAGCTAACATAATAGCTGTCTGGTGGCCCTTAATATTACTTTGATATCATGCACTAGCATCTAAAACTACTATAATAGCTGCACTTTGGCCTTTATTGTTGATGTAATATCTATACCTTAGCATCTTTTCCATTAGCTTCCCTGTGACCTTAAATACTATCATGATATTCATAATATAATAGCTATATGTGGCCTGAAATGCTAACATGATATCTATACTATAGCAATTACAGCTAATATACTAACTGTCCCCTTTCCTTATTATTAATATTATATTGTAGCTTCTAAAGATAACACAATCCTGCCCTGTGGCCTTTAAAACCAGTGTAATAGTTTCCCTGTTTCCTTTAATATGAATATCATGTCCACAGTAGAGCAGCTAAAATTAATGCAGTAGCTGGTGCTGTGGCCTTTAATACTAATATGATAACCATACTATAGCATCTAAAGCTAATATAATAGGTATCTGCCCTTTACAATAAATATTATCTCCATATTATAATATGTAAAACTAATTCAATAGCAAACACTGGTCTTTAATACTAATATGAATTCTATAGTGTAGCATCTAATGCTAATATATGACCTGTGGCTTTGATACTTATATAATATCCATAGTATAGTATCTAAAACTATACTAAATCTAAAGCTTCCCTGTGGCCTTTAGTACTAATATAATATCCATATTATTGAATTTGAAGCTTATAGAATAGCTGCTTTCTGGATTTTATTGTGATTATAATATCCATATGCTAGCCCATAAAACTAACACAAAAGCTGCCTATGGCCTTTATTACTAATAGGACATCCATATGACAGCATCTAATACTGACTTAGTGCTGACATAGTGCTGCCCTGTTACCTTAATCATTAATATAAAATCCATACCATAGCATCTTACTAATATAATAGCTATTATTGTGGCCTTTAATACTATTATTGATAGTGTAGCATCTAATACTAATATAAGAGCTGCTCTGTGGCATTAATACTTATATAATATCCTCACTGTAGTATCTAGAACTTATGTGACAGTTCCCTGTGGCCTTTGAAACTAATATAATATCCATATTATAGCATTTAAAACTAGTACAACAGCTGTCCTCTTGACAGTATCTTAAACTGATATAATACCTGCCATGTGGCCTTTAATACTAATATGATGTCAGTACTATAACATATGAAACTAATATAATAGTGCTCTGTCACAATAAAATGATACCCATACAGTACTATTTAAAAGCAATATATTAGCTGCCCTATGGCCCTTAACATGATATCATATTATATCTTTGAAAACTAATAGCTGCCCTGTGACCTTTAATATTAATTTTATATTCATATCATAGCATCTAAATTTAATATAATAGCTGTACTCTGATATTTAATAACAATGTAATATTCATAATACAGCATCTGAAACTGATACAATATCTTCCTTGTAGCCATTGACCTTAATAAAAAAATTAAACTATAGCATCTTAACTAATATTTAGCTGTCCTCTGGCCTTAAATACATTGAGTTTTCTCTATCTTGAGGTACTAAACTCTCATGGCTGGGGATGGAGCTCAGTGGTAGCGTCATTCCCTGGGATGTGTGATGCCTGGGAATGAATTCAAAGGACTCCAGTATAAATTAGTGAATGAATGAATGACAACCAGAAAACAATATAAGGCAAAAAATTTTATGGGATGTTAGTAACCCTATAATTTTTTTTTTGCTAGTTGAGAATTTAACTACTGATGGTGCCAGAATAAATATATGTGTGGTAGGCAGGGGTGCCAGCAAGAGGAGTTTTAGCCTATAGTAGCAGCTTTTTCAGAAGTTGAGGTCGAGGATCATGTGAGTGCAGGAATTACAGGCCTGTTATCAGCCAACACAGCAGAGAAACTGAGGAGAAAAAGAAGGGGAGAGAGGAATAGGAAGTTATGGACAAACAGAAAAGGGAATGTCTAGTTTCCTTTTCTTCCTGGAATAAAGGCAGCATTAAAGAGAGAAACTAGAAAGAGAGTAGTAGAGGGAAGGAAAGAAAGCACAAAATAAATTTATGATTAGTGAAGCTGAGGAATGAACTCGGGTGCACAGTACCTGCAGCTCCAGCTCTTTTATATTTTATTTTGAGACAGGGTTTCATGAAGCTGCCCAGGATAATTTTCTTCCATCTCAGTTACCCTAGTCACTGGGAAGTTTCTTTAAAATTGGTGTCAAAGAAATATACATCCTGTTTAAGGAAGAAAACCAAATTCTTTGTGCCTTAGGCTGTATTCCCTAGGGCTATATTTGTGGGAACACAAAGCCTTCTGTAGCTCAAATGCTCACTTCTTGGAACTGGAGTAGAGTTGAGTACTGGAGGCTTTCCCTGGAGTGTTGAAGCCCAAGATTGTATTCCCAGGACTGTGATATATAAAAAAAGTGAATGAACAAAGGAGTGAGTGACAACCAAAGAAACAAAATCAGTCAGAACAAAAACATGTATGGGATGCTAGTAACATGAAATTGTTTTCTAGCTGAGATGTTTACGCTGGTTGGTGTTGGAAGAAACATCAAAACATGTTCAAGTGGACAGTCAAATATTCAAAGAGAAGGCTCTTATGGGATATGGAGGAACAACTTGGAAGATAATTTAGACCTCCCAAATCAGAAAGAGGTAGTTGTGGCAGTCTGTGGTACCCATGATTCCAGAAGCCAAGGCTGGGGTTTGACCTAAGTGCAGGTGTTCTGGCTCATCCTTGGGGAACACAGTTGGGACACTGTGGAGAAAAAGAAGGGCTGAGAGGAATTAAAGGTCATGGAAGAAGGAAGAGAAGGAAAAGGAAAGAGAAGGAAAAGTCAAGTTTATCTCATTCTGCCTTCCAAGAAAGGAAATAATGGGCTGGACAGTGGTGCATGCCTGTAATCCCAGTGGCTTGGGAGGCTGAGGTAGGAGGATTATGAGTTCAAAATCAGCCTCAGCAACAGAGAGAGACTAAGCAACTCAGTGAGACCCTGTCTGTAAATAAAATACAAAAACGGGCTGGGGTTGTGGCTCAGTGATTGAGTGCCTCTGAGTTCAATCCCTGGTACCACCCCCCACCAAAAAAGGAAGGAAGGAAGGAAGGAAGGAAGGAGGTGAAAACAAGGAGCTTGCTGCCTCTCAGACCCAGCCTCTTTTTGCTTTTTGTTTTCTTGAGATTGAATATTTTATTTGTTCTTATTTTGCTGCAAATCTGTTGCTTCAGTATATAAAAATAATAGCAGCATATGCAGCCTATTATAAAATTAGGACAGTATTGTTCTTATGACACTGTATGACAAATAATTTTTTCCACTCCAGAAATTTTTTTCAAAGGGAAGATTATTAAGTATCTTGATCCCCATCCAGGGATGGTTGTAAACAAGTTACAATACTATAAATGTTTATAACAAGATTTTCCTGGGATTACATAATTTTAGAAGTAGTTTTAACCATAGATCAATGTCATGAATTCTGAATACCAGAGCCTAAAGCCTATTATAAAATCATAAGGAATTGTAAAAAGGATGCATATTGTTGTATTTATCTGCAATTCTTGGGAAGTTAAGGGGGTATCTTCCCCAGTAGCAGTGTTGAAAGTTGTTTCTTTTTAAATATTCTCTCCCCCACTAACTTATGACAACTGCACTGAAGCTATTTCACATGAGTTTATTTAGGGTGCTATTTTTATTTGTCAATAGATTTCACATATTTATCAAATGCCTCTTCACTCATTAAGTCATCTAGTTCTGAAAGGTCACTTGTCATCTTCCTCGGCCAGCCATCTCCATAACAAGGTTTGTTCACAAGCCCTGGGTTTTCTTCAAGTGTCTCACTAATTTCAGTTACTTCTCCTGATAGAGGGGAACAGTGTTCACTGGCAGCTTTCACACTTTCCAAAGCACCAAACTAATCTTGTTTTTTTGATTTTGTCTCAACTGCACATAGACTACAGTAAATAACATCTCCCAGAGCTACCTGTGCAAAACAGCTGATTCCCACTGTTCCAAAGCCATTTTCTGTTATCCACTCATGTTTCTCTGTGACTTTACACATCAAAAGCAGAGTGGTCCTGTCATATCCACCAAGGCTGAGGCTTGCATGCTCTATACCACTTTCAGCACTGGGTGCACAAGTTTACAAAGGGTCACCACCCTGCTTTGAACTCGAGATTCTCCTATCTCAGCCTCCTGAGCCACTGGGGTTACAGGTGTGCACTACCATGCCCAGTGGGATTCTTCTAATTCTTGAACTGCTCACCTCCCAGGGTTTTTCATGTGCCTTCAGGTGAGAAATTAACCACTGTTGGTGGCAGAAGAAACATGAAATCATGTTCAAGAGGCTACAAGTCAAACCTGTGAAGAGAAATTCTGTGTGGGATCAGGACGAACAAAGTAGAAGATAATTTAGACCTTCCAAAATTAGGAACAGGTAGGTGTGGAGTACCAATGATTCCTGACAATGAGGTTGGTGGGTCCAGTGAGCACATGTTCTGGCCTACCTGATTGAACACAGTCAAGATCCTGAGGAGAAAAAGAAGGCTGAGAGGAGAATGTAAATACATAGAAGCAGAGAAGGAAAAGCTGTCTCTCTCTCTCTCTCTCTTCTTTGCTGCCATGAATAGCATCAGCATAAATGATAGAAATAAAGAGAGTGAAGACTGACTTCCAGCTGCATAGGTAAACCTTCAAGTGTCCCAAGAGTCTCTGGACCTTGCAAAACACCTACCATGTTCAGAGTCCTGTGCCAAGTTCTGGTTTCACTGTTGTGCTCTGTGCAGCTTTGGACCAGGTCTGAAGGTACAAGGAAACTTTCTGAAAGAGCACCATGTGCCCATTTGTCCAACTGGGGTCCTAGTAGCTTCAGTGGACCAGTAGAGCTGGCCTCCATCTCCTCTTTTCCTGGGAGATTGATAAAGGTGAATGATGCCAACAGCCTCTACTCACCCACTTGCCTGGCTTGGAAAGGGCAACTCCTGGTCTGGCCTGCATGGATGACCAGTCAAATTGGACAGCAGACACTATGGGCAGGGAAGAAGCTATATTTTAATCTGGGATGATCCAGGACACACTTGAGAGATCTGACCAAAGCCACTTCTGGTGCCTAGGAGGTTGCAAAGTAAGTTTGAAGTTAGCAAATTCTCTTGGTTAAGAACCCAGGCTCCATTGTCTGGGGAGTGTGCAGCCAGGTGTCAAATCCATCCCAGGCCAGGGTTCTTATGATTGGTGCTCAGAGGGAGTGAGACAGGTATTGGTCCAGGCAAGGATGAGGATTATGTGTAGTTGGGTGAATGCCCCTCACCCTGGTCCTCACCCTTCAGCTGCTCCTGGGACAGCATCCTATCCCCAGAAGCAATATCTGCCCCAGAGAACACTGTCCCTGTCAAGGACTGAGATCCCTCCTTCCTTGCCTTAGAGATGGAGAAGTGTGGTGGAGTGGCTGGGAGTAGGGCTGGGGTTGTGCTCAGGACTCCAGGTGTGCTGCGTGCCAGGATGTGGCCCAGGGTAGTTACTTCAATGCTCAGAACCTATTTTAATCCCATCAGTAGGGTATGTCTCAGTACAAGGCTGATGTGACCCTCAGGTACAGTATTCACAATTTCTGTGAAAAAAGTGGCTTAATTGTTTTAGGTCAAGTTTACATTCAGACAAATCAGGTCTTGGATCTCTCCAACCAGTTCCAGAAGAGTGCAGTTAAGAATCCAGCAGATGTGGCCAGCTATCCCTGGATGGAGGAAAGAGGCCTGCCTTCAAATGACATCCAGACTTGTCAATGTCATCCATACTGAAGCCTAGCCCCTCTTCAAGGTCAAGATGGGGAAACCAAAATTATATGGTAAGCATTAGGGTTACGGTGGGAATTATGGCCAGGGTTGTGCCTGTGTGGGGCAGAAGCTTCCCTGCCCTTTTCCACCATGACCCAGAAGCATACCCCTGCTCCTACCCAAGCCACCACACAATACCCTGCTGCCTGCTGTCCCTAGTGTCCTCCCTTAAAACCTATTAGCCTTTCTCTTGCCAAAAGCACAGCCAACAAAACAGGACAGAGACCTCCTCTACTGCCCCTCACTGCTGTTTCCCTTGGAGCCTTGCTGTCACCAGTGCCTGGTCCAGGGCCCCTCTCCACAGTTATGGGGACCCAGCTTGCTTAGATGCCTACCTCTCACTGCTGATGGGATACTTCATCCTTGGTCCTGCCACTTTATTGGATGAGGACTTTGGCCTGTGGCCTGCCATCCTCATGGGGTATTCTACTTCTTCCCAGCTACCAGTCCTCAAGTGGCTCAAGGGCCCGTGTGGGTGGCTTTGTCAAGGACTATACCTGGACCCTGTTGCCTCTCCTTACATATTCTGGTAATGACCTACCACTGTACCATATGGGGCCACCCTGGTGTCTGTCTCACCATTTTCCATAGCCTCATGTCCTACAGGACAGGGATCACCCATGCTCTGGTCTGTTGCCTGTATCTGGCTTATTCTGTGAACCCTGCAGAACTCTCTTCTCCTCCTCCTACTCTGTGTGCATCTGCTGGTCACCTCAGGGACTGCCAAGCTATGTAGGTGGACTTGCCTTCTACTGGTCCTTCTTTTGCATCATAAACCTGAACAGATGCTCAAAGAACATATTTCAGATCCAGAGCATGGTGTGAAGCCCTCACAGCCTGGCCTCTCTCTCACTTTTCCCACCCAAGCACCTGGTTTCTGATGAAGGCTGTGGCTGGCTGGGGTCTGAACTACAATGGCTGCCTGCTCACTTGCCAAGGTGACTAGCCAAGGAGAAAAGGTTCCAGACTCTGGGCACTCACCATTGTTCTGCATCTGCCAGACAGCATACCCCATGCCCCACAGGCCAGAGAGCAGGAAGAGCACTGCAATCTGGGAGGAGCATGGGTGCCCCAGTAGGAGGGCCATGATGCAGGAGAGGTGGGTTGCCGCACCTTGGCCAGAGGGAGGAAGCCAGGACAGGAAGTGGCCAGGGGCACTCAGAACCCCCATTAGAGGAGACACATTTACTTCTCTGCTTCTTGCCTAGCCATTTTACACAATGTGAACAGATTGCTGTTCTACTCTGTAAGCTGGTGTGGTGTGTGTCCTACTCTAAGTTAACACTCTGGACACCACATCTATGGTGAGGACCAGAGCTTCCTTCTCCTTGGCACCTACCCATGGAGACTCCACTGTGGATTCAGGATGACTGAAGTCCATGTGAGGAAAACATGAGGAAGAAGCTTCCTGTGCACTGCCTGGTGTGCTGAGAAGTAAGTTCTGCCATGTTCTTTACTTTCTCAGGTAATATTTTAGCAGAACTTATTTTACAACAGTATTTCTTACTGAGACTTTGGTGCTCATTATCATGGTATGTGGCTTGAGTGTCTAAGGACACAAATGCCCCCTCAAGATGGTGCAGGGAGGGCCCAGTGCCTGGAGTCTCACTGGGGCCTGAGGGTAAGGGCTCATGAAAATGCAGCAAGAAGCTCTCAGGAGCCTCTAGGTTGAGAGATGCAAACATTATGATGGATTGCACTACCCTGAATCCTGGGTAACTGCAGAATCCTCATTGCAGTTACCAGAGCCTTCTGCAGTGAGGGCAGCATGGGTCAAATGACAGACTGTGCTATCCATAATTTTGGGGACCTGCAGCTTTCAGAGACCTCTGCAGAGAGGGATGTACTGACAAAAAAAATCAAACTGTGCTACCAATTACCTTTGGGTGCCTGCTCTGCCCAGGAGCCAATGGGATGAGAATTGCAAGGGCAGAATACCAGAATTCAATGCTCAGAACCTCTGGGGATGCCTACATACCCTGTAACCCTGTAAGTCCCAGAGGTTTCTATGGTGATGGTTGTATTGGTAGAGCACACTACCTAGGCTCTCCAGGGTACCAGGGAAAGCATGGTGTCTTCAGCTCCTGTGATCCACAGCAGGACTGTGCAGGCCAAACACTAGACTGCATTATCCAGAACCCTCAGGGACTGCAGCTCCCAGAATCTTCTGTAGTGAGTGGGCAAACCATTGAACTGCATTATCCACAATCCTAAGGGGGAATTTTAGTTTCAGAATTTTCTGCAGTGAGTATGAAAAACACAGGACTATATTACCCAGAAATCTCAGTGTCAGCAGTTCTCAAGATCCTCTGTTGTGAGGACTGTTGGACCAAGAACTTAACTACAGTATCCAGAATCCTTGGTGGGGTGTGTTGCCCAGGTGAGTATGCAGCCTGCAACTCCCAGAGGCCTCCCAAGTGAGAGTTCTGCATTATGCAGGTCAGACTACACTACCTACAATTCCTAGGGACACACTAGTAAATGTCCTGCCTCCAATTCTAGAAGACTTCAACAGTGAAGTCTTCTCTACCACAGCAAGCATGTGGCCTTCAGTTCTCATGGCCCTTGTAGTAGGGGCATGCAGGCAAAACACTGCACTACCTTATCCACAATCCTTAGGGGGAATTGCAGTCCTCAGGATCTGCAATAGTGAGGGTGGCTGGGTAGGGAGCTGAACTACACTTCCTAGAATTTTTGGAGGTGCCCCGTGTCCATGTGGCTTGGAAGTCTCCATAGTGATGACTATGGAGGCAGAAGGCAAGACTATACTACCCAGAATCCCTAGGGGCCTGCAGCTCCTAGATACCTTCCTTTTGAGTACTGCCAGGGCAAGCTTTGTATTGCACTACACAGACTCCTCAGGGGTGTCTAGGCAGGCTTGTGCAACACAGATCCCAGAGCTTTGATGGTGAAGTCCACTTAGGTAGGATGGACTGCACTACCAAGAATAATCAATGGCCCACAGCTCTCAGAGACCTCTGTGGTCGGGGCTGACTGAGTAGAACTGACTATAATACTCAGAATTCCTGGGGGCTCCAAGCTCTAAGTAGTCACTGTACAGTTGAACATAGCACCAGGCTATAATAGCCATGATCCTTGGGGGATTGCAGCTCCCAGAATCCACTGTAGTGATGCTGCATGGACAGAACACCAGACTACACTGTCCAGAATCCCTAGGGATGCCTGAGTGACTGTGTAGCCTATAATTTCTAGAGACCTCTGCAGAGGGGGCTGCATTGTAGAAGACTGGATTACACTACCCAGAATACTGGTTGGGGATATGAGGGTGAATGTGCTACTTGAAGTCCCCATAGGCTTCTGGAGTGAGGGCTGAATGGGCAGAATGCCAGACTACACTGTTCAGAATCACTAGGGGTGCCTGAGTAGCCTGAAGCTCACAGAGACCTCTGCAGCTGGGCTGCATTATGTAATACAAGACTGTACTACCCAGATCCTGGGGATATGAGGGTAAATGTGCTACTTGCAGCCCCTAGGCTTCTGGGGTGAGGGCTGCATGGGTAGAACACCAGATTCCACTGCCAGGGTCCTCCAAGGTACCTGGGCCAGCACATGGCACACAGCTTCCATGGTCCTGAATGGCAAAGACTGTGTGGGCTGAGCACCAGACTACACTGTCCAGAATCCCTGAGAATCTTGAATCTGTGTAGCCTGCAGCTCCAAGAGGCATCCATGGTGAGAGCTGGACAGGCAGGACAGACTGAATGACCTAGAATGCTCTCAGAGGCTACTGGGAATTTGGTCTGAGCTCAGGTTCTTCTACCTTCCTACAGTGGTCCCCCTGGGCTGGGAATTAACAGATTTTCCTAAAAACCCCTGATTCTAAAATGGAGCAGTCCCTGGCTAAGTCACTCTGTCTCAAAGACTACACATCCCAGAAGCCTCTGAGGTGGTCTGTTTCTGGCCTCTGCCCTTGGTCAGAGGGGACTAGACTCCCTGAAACTGCCTACCTGTGCCTCTGCCTGCCTGTCTCAGGCTGCTGTAGAACTTGGCCTGGTGGAGTGCAGGGAGGGAGTCTCCTGGACTCATTTCTCCTCTCCTAAGATACCACTCCTCATGGTGCCACAGCCAGACCTAGTTAGAGCAGTGGGAACATGTTTTATTATGCAGTAACTGCTGATGGTGGAAGAAGGCACTAACATTCACCAGGGAGCCGAGAGAGGCCCCGCCTCTGAGCCATGAGCAGCTCCTGCTGGAGTACGTGGCCAAAGGGGCGTGGTCAACCAGGGGCGGGGCCTCGCCACCATTTTTACTGCCTTCTCCTTGAGAGTGAGGAGCTGGCTTTCCCCTCAGGACCAACCCAGGAGAGCCTCAGTCCTGGGAGTGTTGGGTCACTCCACAGGGAGGGGCAGAGCTCCCTTCTCAGAACAGATTGAGAGAGACATCCAGGTTGGGGACACTCGTGGGTCATGCTTCCAAGGACTCCGGATCTTCCTTCTCCTCAGAGCAGCCTCAGCGGACTCTTGGCTTGTCTCTAAGGATGCCCGGTGTTCCCTTCTCCTCAGCAGCCTGAGAGAGACACCTGGTGTGGGCACCCTCATGCGTCGTGTCTCTAGGGACGCCTGGCGATCCATTCTCCTCAGAGCAGCCTGAGGGAGACGCCTGGTGTGGAGACCCTTGTGGGGGTCTCCTTCTTACAGCAGCCTGAGGGAGATGCAAGGCCTGGGGACCCTCCTGGGTCACGTCTCTAAGTAGGCCTGTAGTTCCCTTCTACTCAGAGCGGGCTAGGGGACATGCCACTGTGGGGACCCTCCTGGTTCACTACTCTAGGGATGCCGGAGCTCCCTTCTCCTGAGTGGCCTGAGGGAGACACCTGGTGAGGGGACCCTTTTGGGTCATGTCTCCAGGGATGCCCAGGGTTTGCTTCTCATCAGAGCAGCCTGAGGAGGATGCCTGGTGTGGGGAGCCACGTGGGTCATATCTCTAGAAGTAGGGGCTTCTCACCTCATAGCAGGTTGTCTCCAATCTGAGGGGCTAGCTCCACTCCCAGGGGTGTCTCCCCACCTAGCAAAGTACCTCTCTATACTGGGGGGTGGCCTCTAGGACATAGGAATGGGCATCTCTCCTTCCAGTAGCATGTCTCCTCTCTTAGGGGGCATCTCCACTCCTAGCCAAGATTCAGGTGAGTTCGGCAGGGGGAGGGGATGAGGACAGGCCTGGTCCCCATCTTGGATCCTGTGCCAACCTCAGGCTGAGTAAGGAGCTTTCTTCTCAGAGCTGAGCAGAGGAACCCTGACTGTTGGAAAAGGTGGGTCATTCCACAAGGAGGGCAGAGCTCACCTCTCCTCAGAGAAGCCAGAAAAGAAGACAAGCCAGAAAACCCACAGGGGACACATCTCCAAGGGCATCCCAGGGGAACCCACGGAGAGCAGCCTAAGGGAGATGCCAGGCCTGGAGACCCCTTGGCTTCATCTCTATGGAAGCCTGGGGTTCCTGTCCTCAAACCAGCCAGAGGAAGCTGCCTGGGTTGGGGAAGGACTTGGCCTTATGTCTAGGGACACGTGGGGTTCCCTTTCCTCATAGCAGCCTGAGGGAGCTGTCAGGCCTGGGGAACCTGGTGGGCTACGTCTGTGTCTTGGGACAGTTGAGGCAGGGGGTAGGTGCAGCCTTCAGTTCCCAGAAGCTGCTGGGGCTTGGTCTCAGTTCAGGTTTCCCTACTCCTAGAGTGGCCACCATGGGCTGGGATTTCACTGCTTTTCCTCACACCCCTGATCCTGAAGTGAGATTCTGTACCCTATGTCAAAGACCACTTCCAGAGGCCTCTGTGGTGGCCCCTTTCTGGCCTCTGCCCTTGGGTGCAGGAGTGAAGAAGGGCTCACTGTGGCTGCCTGACCCCTGGCCGCAGCAGGCCTGACCTGGTGGAGACAGGCTGGGGTGCAGGGAGGTGTCTCCTGGACTCCCTTTTCTGCTCTCTAGAGATTTCACTCCTCCTCATGCCACAGACAGCACAGCCAGACATAGTAGTGACAGCAGTGGGCACACTCCTGGGGGGAGGAGGAAGCAGAGTCCCAAGGAAGCCCAGATGCTCCCCTTCCAGCAGGAGCTTCTCTCCTCCAAACAGAGTGTCTCCCCATCCCAGGGAGGTGTCTCCCCTAGAGTGGGAGCCTCTGCCCTCCCAGCAGGGTGTCTCCCTTCACAGCCTGGTTCTCCACTTCTAGGTGGTGGCTCCACTCCCAGGGGTGTCTCCCCTCCTAGCAGAGTGTGCCACTTCCCTAGAGGTTGGGGGGGGAGCATCTCCCCTCCCAGCAGGGAATCTCCCATCTCAGGCTTTAGCTTCCTTCTCAGCAGCTATTTCTCCCCTAGAGGGGGGTGACTCACCTAAAGAGGGTGTCTCCCATAGCAGCAGGGTGTCTCCCCTCCTAGGGGGCATCTCCACTCCCAGACAAGCTTCAGGTGGGTAGCATAGTGGGAGGCTAAGTGCGGGGCCTGGGGGCCTCCTTGGATGCTTTCTGGCCCTCAGGCTGAGGAGGGAGCTTTCTCCTCAGAGCTGAGCAGAGGAACCCTGACTGCTGGACAGTGTGGGTCATTCCACAGAGAGGGCAGAGCTGCCCTCTTCCCAGAGCAGCCCCAGGACATGGACAACCCAGGCTGGGAAACCCTCGTGGACCTCATCTCTAGGTATGCCCCTGGGTTCCCTCCCTGAGCAGCCTGGGAGAGATGCCAAGCCTGGGGACCCTGGTGGGCCAAGTCTCCAGGGCTGCCGGGGTTCCTCTCCTCAGAACAGCCTTGGGGAGATGCCAGGCCTGGGGAAACTGTTGGCCATGACTCTAGGTATGCCGCGGTGTTCCCTCATCTCCGCGCAGCATGAGGAGACACCAGTTCTGGGACCCTCTTGACGACGTCTCTAGCGATGCTGGGGGCACTGTTGTCAGAGCAGCCTAGAAGAGATGCCAGTCCTGGTGACTATGGTGAGTGACATTTCTAGGGATGCCCGGGGTTCCATCTCATCAGCGCAGTCTGGGGTGAGACTCCAGGCCTTGCCACCCTGGTGGGCTACATCTCTAGGGAATCCCAAGGTTCGCTCTCCTCACCACAGCTAGGAGGAAATGTCTGTCCTTGGAACCCTCCACACATCTCTATGGACTCCTCGGCTTCCCTTTCCTCAGAGCAGCCAAGGGGAGGCACCAGGCCTGGGTCCCTGGTGAGCCACAGTTCCAGGGACACTCTGGGCAGGAAGCTGCTGAGGCTTGGTGAGTTCTGGTTTTCCCAACCTTGAGTGTGGCCACCATGGGCTAGGATTTCACTCCTTTTCTTCAAACCTCTGATCCCACCAAGTTGGGTTATGTCACCCTGTGTCAAAGACCACTTCCCAGAGGCCTTTGTGGTGGCCCAGTGCTGGCCTCTGCCCTTGGACACAGGAGGAAGCAAGGCTCCATGTGGCTGCCTGGCCCCTGGCCGCAACAGGCCAGATCAGGTGGAGGACTGGCTGAGGTGCAGGGAGGTGGCTACTGGACTCCCTTTTGTTCTCTCTAGAGATTCCACTCCTCTTGGTGCTAGAGACAACAGAGCCAGACCTACATACTGTAGTGGGAACAGTTTTCATCCAGTAACTCCTGAGGTGGAGGAAGAAGCAGAGTCTCCAGGAAGCCCAGGCAGCTCCCCAGCAAGTGGGAGCTTTTCCCCTCTCTGCAGGATGTCTTCCCATCCCAGGAAGGCATCTACCCTATGGTGGGTGCTTCTCCCATCCTAGCAGGGTATCTCCAGTCCCAAGGGCTGGGATTCCCTAGAGATGTAGCCCACCAGGGTGGCTAGGCCTGGAGTCTCACTCCAGACTGCCTTGATGAGAGGAAACCCCGGGCATCCCTAGAGATGTCACTCCCAGGGGTGTCTCCCCTCTCAGCAAAGTGTCTCTCTTTGCTGGGGAAAATCTCTCCATGCAGCAGCATGTCTCCCCTTGTAGGGGGCATCTTCACTCCCAGCCAAGATTCAGGTGAGTTTTGTGGGCAGAGAGGCTGAGGGCAGGAACTGGTTGCCATCTTGGAATCTGTGTCGCCTTCAGGCTGAGTAGGGAGCTTTCTTCTCAGAGCTGAGCAGAGGAACCCTGACTGCTGGAAAAGGTGGGTCATTCCACAGGGAGGGCAGAGCTCACCTCTCCTCAGAGCAGCTAGAAAAGATGACAAGTCAGAAAACCCTCACGGGCCACGTCTCCAAGGGCATCCCGGGGGAACCCACGGAGAGCAGCCTAAGGGAGATGCCAGGCCTGGAGACCCCTTGGCTTCATCTCTATGGATGCCTGGGGTTCCTGTCCTCAAACCAGCCAGAGGAAGCTGCCTGGCTTGGAGAAGGACTCGGCCTTATGTCTAGGGACACGTGGGGTTCCCTTTCCTCAGAGTAGCCTGGGGGAGACGTCAGGCCTGGAGACCCAGGTGGGCTATGTCCATATCTTGGGACAGTTGAGGCAGGGGGCAGGTGCAGCCTGCAGTTCCCGGAAACTGCTGGGGCTTGGTCTGATTTCAGGTTTCCCAACCCCTAGAGTGGCCACCATGGGCTGGGATTTCACTGCTTTTTCTCACACCCCTGATCCTGAAGTGAGATTCTGTACCCTGTGTCAAAGACCACTTCCAGAGGCCTCTGTGGTGGCCCCTTTCTGGCCTCTGCTCTTGGGTACAGGAGTGAAGAAGGGCTCACTGTGGCTGCCTGGCCCCTGGACACAGCAAGCATGACCTGGTGGAGGACAGGCTGGGGTGCAGGGAGGTGTCTCCTGGACTCCCTTTACTGCTCTCTAGAGATTTCACTCCTCCTGGTAAAATAGACAGCACAGCCAGACCTAGTAGTGACAGCAGTGGGAACACTCCTGGGGGGAGGAGGAAGCAGAGTCCCAAGGAAGCCCAGATGCTCCCCTCCCAGCGGGAGCTTCTCCCCTCCAAGCAGGGTGTCTCCCCATCCCAGGGAGGTGTCCCCCCTAGTGTGGGAGCCTCTGCCCTCCCAGCAGGGTGTCTCCCTTCACAGCTGGGTTCTCCACTTCTAGGGGGTGGCTCCACACCCAGGGGTGTCTTCCCTCCTAGCAGAGTGTGCCACTTCCCTAGAGGTTGTCTGAATTGTGTGTGTGTGGGGGGGAAGCATCTCCCCTCCCAGCAGGGAGTATCCCCTCTCAGGCTTTGGTTTCCTTCTCAGCAGCTGTCTCTCCCCTAGAGAAGGGGGTGACTCCCCCAGAGGGGGTGTCTCCCATAGCAGCAGGGTGTCTCCCCTCCTAGGGGGCATCTCCACTCCTAGCCAAGCTTCAGGTGAGTAGCATAGTGGGTGACTGAGGGAGGGGCCTGGGTGCCACCTTGGATGCTGTTTGGCCCTCAGGCTGAGGAGGGAGCTTTCTCCTCAGAGCTGAGCAGAGGAACCCTGACTGCTGGACAGCATCAGCAGTGGGAGGTCAGAGCTGCCCTCTTCCCAGAGCAGCCCCAGGACATGGACCACCCAGTCTGGGAAACCCTCATGGACCTCATCTCTAGGTGTGCCCCTGGGTTCCCTCCCTGAGCAGCCTGGGAGAGATGCCAAGCCTGGGGACCCTGGTGGGCCAAGTCTCCAGGGCTGCCGGGGTTCCTCTCCTCAGAACAGCCTTGGGGAGATGCCAGGCCTGGGGAAACTGTTGGCCATGACTCTAGGTATGCCGCGGTGTTCCCTCTTTTCAGAGCAGCATGAGGAGACGCCAGTTCTGGGACCCTCTTGACGATGTCTCTAGCGATGCCGGTGGCACTCTCAGAGCAGCCTAGAAGAGACGCCAGGCGTGGGGACACTGGTGAGTGATGTCTCTAGGGATGCCCGGAGTTTTCTCTCATCACAGCAATCTGGGGGGAGATGCCAGGCCTGGCCACCCTGGTGGGCTACATCTCTAGGGAATCCCAAGGTTCGCTCTCCTCGGAACAGCCAGGAGGAAATGTCTGGCCTGGAGACCCTCCTCACATCTCGGCTTCCCTTTCCTCAGAGCAGCCAAGAGGAGGTACCAGGCATGAATCCCCGGTGAGCCACAGCTCCAGGGATACTCTGGGCACAAAGCTGCTGAAGGTTGGTGAGTTCAGGTTTTCCCAACCTTGAGAGTGGCCACCATGGGCTAGGATTTCACTCCTTTTCTTCAAACCTCTGATCCCACCAACTTGGGTTATGTCCCAATGTGTCAAAGACCACTTCCCAGAGGCCTCTGTGGTGGCCCAGTGCTGGCCTTTGCCCTTGGGCACAGGAAGAAAGCAGGGCTCCATGTGGCTGCCTGCCCCCTGGCCGCAACAGGCCAGATCGGGTTGAGGACTGCTGGGGTGCAGGGAGGTTGCTCCTGGACTCCATTTTGTTCTCTCTAGAGATTCCACTCCTCTTGGTGCTAGAGACAAGGGAGCCAGACCTACATCCTGAGGTGGAGGAAGAAGCAGAGTCCCCAGGAAGCCCAGGCAGCTCCCCTGGGCAGGAACTGGTTGCCATCATGGAATCTGTGTCGCTTCTCAGAGCTGAACAGAGGAACCCTGACTGCTGGACAAGGTGGGTCATTCCACAAGGAGGGCAGAGTCCCCCTCTCCTCATTTCAGCCAGAAAAGATGACAAGCCAGAAAATCCTCATGGGCCACGTCTCCAAGGGCATCCTGGGAGTACCCATGGATAGCAGCCTGGAGGAGATGCCAGGCCTCGAGATCCTCTTGGCTACATGTCTTCGGATGCCTGGGGTTCCTCTCCTCAGACCAGCCAGAGGAAGCTGCCTGGCTTGGGGACTCTCTTGCCTATGTCTCTAGGGACTCTTGGGGTTCCCTTTCTTCAGAGCAGCCTTGTGGAAATGTCAGGCCTGGGGACCCTGGTGGGCCTGTCTCTATGGATGCCTGGGTTTCCTTTCCTCAGAGGAGCCTTTGGAAATGCCCAGCTGGGGACACTCATGGACCACACCTCTAGTGATGTCCGGGTTTCCCTCCTCAGATCAGCCTAGGGTAGATCCAGGCCTAGGTACCCTGGGGAGCTATGTAGTCTCTTGGGACACTCGAGGCAGGGGGCAGGTGCAGCCTTCAGCTCCCCGAAGCTGCTGGGGCTTGCTCTGAGTTCAGGTTTCCCTACTCCTAGAGTGGCCACCATGGGCTGGGATTTCACTGCTTTTCCTCACACCCCTGATCCTGAAGTGAGATTCTGTACCCTGTGTCAAAGACTACTTCCAGAGGCCTCTGTGGTGGCCCCTTTCTGGCCTCTGCCCTTGGGTGCAGGAGTGAAGATGTGCTCACTGTGACTGCCTGGCTTCTGGCCTCAGCAGGCCTGACCTGGTGGGGGACAGGCTGGGGTGCAGGGAGTTGTCTCCTGGACTCCCTTTTCTGCTCTCTAGAGATTTCACTCCTCCTCATGCCACAGACAGCACAGCCAGACCTAGTGACAGCAGTGGGCACACTCCTGGGGGGAGGAAGAAGCAGAGTCCCAAGGAAGCCCAGATGCTCCCCTCCCAGCAGGAGCTTCTCCCCTCCAAACAGGGTGTCTCCCCATCCCAGGGAGGTGTCTCCCCTAGAGTGGGAGCCTCTGCCCTCCCAGCAGGGTGTCTCCCTTCCCAGCCTGGTTCTCCACTTCTAGGGGGTGGCCCCACTCCCAGGGGTGTCTCCCCTCCTAGCAGAGTGTGCCACTTCCCTAGGGGTTGTCTGGGTTGGTGGGGGCAAGCATTTCCCCTCCCAGCAGGGAGTATCCCCTCCCAGGGGTTGGCTTTCTTCTCAGCAGCTGTCTCTCTCCTAGAGGGGGGTGAATCCCCTAGAGTGGGTGTCTCCCATAGCAGCAGGGTGTCTCCCCACCTAGGGGGCATCTCCACTCCCAGACAAGCTTCAGGTGGGTAGCATAGTGGGGGACTGTTGGCGGGGCTTGGGTGTTACCTTGGATGCTGTCTGGCCCTCAGGCTGAGGAGGGAGCTTTCTCCTCAGAGCTGAGCAGAGGAACAGTGTGGGTCATTCCACAGGGAGGTCAGAGCTGCCCTCTCCTCAGAGCAGCCCCAGGATATGGGCAACTCAGGATGGGAAACCCTCGTGGACCTCATCTCTAGGTATGCCCCTGGGTTCCCTCCCTGAGCAGCCTGGGAGAGAAGCCAAGCCTGGGGACCTTGGTGGGCCAAGTCTCCAGGGCTGCCGGGGTTCCTCTCCTCAGAACAGCCTGGGGGATATGCCAGGCCTGGGGACACTGTTGGCCATGACTCTAGGTACTCCCCTGGTTTCCCTATCCTCAGAGCAGCATGAGGAGACACTAGGCCTTTGACCCTCTTGATGACGTCTCTAGCGATGCCGGGGCTACTCTTATCCGAGCAGCCTAGATGAGATTCCAGGCCTGGTAACAATGGTGAGTGACATCTCTAGGGATGCCCAAGGTTCCCTCTATTCAGAGCAGTCTGGGGTGAGACACCAGGCCTTGCCACCCTGGTGGGCTACATCTCTAGGAAATCCCAAGGTTCGCTCTCCTCAGCGCTGCCAGGAGGAAATATCTGTCCTGGGAATCCTCCTCACATCTCTGTGGACACCTCAGCTTCCCTTTCCTCAGAGCAGCCAGGGGGAGGCTTCAGGCCTGGGTCCCTGTTGAGCCACATCTCCAGGGACACTCTGGGCAGGAAGCTGCTGAGGCTTGGTGAGTTCTGGTTTTCCCAACCTTGAGTGTGGCCACCATGGGCTAGGATTTCACTCCTTTTCTTCAAACCTCTGATCCCACCAAGTTGGGTTATGTCACCCTGTGTCAAAGACCACTTCCCAGAGGCCTCTGTGGTGGCCCAGTGCTGGCCTCTGCCCTTGGGCACAGGAGGGAAGCAGGGCTCCATGTGGCTGCCTGCCCCCTGGCCGCAACAGGCCAGATTGGGTGGAGGACTGGCTGAGGTGCAGGGTGGTTGCTCCTGGACTCCCTCTTGTTCTATCTAGAGATTCCACTCCTCTTGGTGCTAGAGACAACAGAGCCAGACCTACATACTGTAGTGGGAACAGTTTTCATCCAGTAACTCCTGAGGTGGAGGAAGAAGCAGAGTCTCCAGGAAGCCCAGGCAGCTCCCCAGCAAGTGGGAGCTTTTCCCCTCTCTGCAGGATGTCTTCCCATCCCAGGAAGGCATCTACCCTATGGTGGGTGCTTCTCCCATCCTAGCAGGGTATCTCCAGTCCCGGGGGCTGGCTCCACTCCCAGGGCTGTCTCCCTGCCCAGCAAAGTGTCTCTCTTTGCTGGGGGGGCATCTCTCCACGCTGCAGCGTATCTCCCTTCTTAGGGGGCATCTCCACTCCCAGCCAAGATTCAGGTGAGTTTTGCAGGTAGAGAGGCTTAGGGCGGGAACTGGTTGCCATCTTGGAATCTGTGTCACCCTCAGGCTGAGTGGAGAGCTTTCTTCTCAGAGTTGAGCATAGGAATCCTGACTTCTGGATAAGGTGGTTCATTTTTCAAGGAGGGCAGAGTCCCCTCTCTTGTCAGAGCTGCTAGAAAAGATGACAAGCCAGAAAACCCTCACGGGCCTCGTCTCCAAGGGCATCCTAGGGGTACCAATGGAGAGCAGCCTGTGGGAGATGCCAGGCCTGGAGACCCTTTTGGCTACATCTCTATGGATGCCTGGTGTTCCTCTCCTCAGACCAGCCAGAGGAAGCTGCCTGGCTTGGGGATCCTCCCAGCCTTGTGTCTAGGGAACCGTGTTGTTCCCTTTCCTCAGAGCAGCCTGGGGGAGATGTCAGGCCTGGGGATCCTGGTGGGCCCTGTCCCTATGGATGCCCAGGTTTCCTTTCCTCAGAGTAGCCTTCGGAAATGCCAGGCTGGTGACCCTCATGGACCACGTCTCTAGTGATGCCCGGGGTTACCTCCTCAGATCAGCCTAGGCGAGATGCCAGGCCTAGGCACCCTGGTGGGATATTTATGTCTCTTGGGACACTCAAGGCAGAGGGCAGGGGCAGCCTGCAGCTTCCAGAATCTGCTGGGACTTGGTCGGATTTCAGGTTTCCCTACTTTTAGACTGGCCCCCATGGACTTGGATTTCACTGCTTTTCCTCATACCCCTCATCCTGAAGTGAGATTCTGTCACCCTGTATCAAAGACTTCTTCCAGAGGGCTCTGTGGTGGCCTCTTTCTGGCCTCTGCCTTTGGGCACAGCAGTAAAGAAGGGCTCACTGTGGCTGCCTGGCCCCTGGCCGCAGCAGGCCTGACCTGGTGGGGGACAGGCTGGGGTGCAGGGAGGTGTCTCCTGGACTCCTTTTACTGCTCTCTAGAGATTTCACTCCTCCTCATGCCACAGACAGCACAGCCAGACCTAGTGACAGCAGTGGGAACACTCCTGGGGGGAGGAAGAAGCAGAGCCCCCAGGAAGCCCAGATGCTCCCCTCCAGTGGGAGCTTCTCCCCTCCCAGCAAGGTGTCTCCCCATCCCAGGGAGGTGTCTCCCCTAGAGTGAGGGCCTCTGCCCTCCCAGCAGGGTGTCTCTTCTTCTAGGGGTTGGCTCCACTCCCAGGGTTGTCTCCTCTCCTAGCAGAGTGTCCCTCTTCCCTAGCAGTTGTCTGAGTTGGTGGGGGCAAGCATTTCCCCTCCCAGCAGGGAATATTTCCTCCCAGGGGTTTGCTTCCCTCTCAGCAGGTATATGTCCCCTAGAGGGGGTGTCTCCCCTAGCAGCAGGGTGTCTCCCCTCCTAGGGGGCATCTCCACTCTTAGCCAAACTTTAGGTGAGGAGCATAGTTGGGGGCTGAGTGTGGGGCCTGGGTGCCACCTTGGATGCTGTCTAGCCCTCAGGCTGAGGAGGGAGCTTTCTCCTCAGAGCTGAGCAGTGGAACCCTGACTGCTGGACAACATGGTCATTCCACAGGGAAGGCAGAGCTGCCCTCTCCTCAGAGTAACCCCAGGACATGGGAAACCCAGGCTCGGAAACCCTCATGGACCTCATCTCTAGGTGTGTGCTAGGAGCCACAAGCAAATATACAATGTATGGCACCTTTGGTTGTAAAGTGACGCCAGCTAGCCACTGAGATGATTATGTTAAGATTTACATTCATATGCAAATTGGACTCCCGCTGTTCACCTTGGCCTGCTACCGGACTCATGTTACGGACTCATGTTACCAGACTCTTGGAGAGTTCCCATTGGTTGGGGAAGGATAGTAGGAGGAAATTCCGGGGGAGGTCCGGGGGACCCCGGGGTTCCGGTCGGCGCGCGGTTCCGGTCGGACACCCTCGTGGGAGGATCGGTTTTTGACTTGCTGGCGCTGAGAGTGTTAGCGGCTTTTTCAAAATAAAGTTTTGTTCCTGCTTGATTGGCTCGTGATTCTGTGCCCAGCCAAGACTGCGGCATTTGGCGGCCCGTGCGGGGAACGCCTGAAGCTTAGAGGTGAGTAAATTGCTCGCCCCTGAGGGAAGGCGACAGGATGGATGACCTTCTCAAAAAACAATGTGTTCTTGTTTTGATTTATTTTGTTTTTATTTCGAGCTCCCTAGCCCTAGAATTTTCTCAGGCGAACTGGGAAAAATGGTTGGCTCAAGGTTTGAAGTTATTCGGCCCTGAGAAAGAGAAAATTGATACAACCATTGTCTGCTCCGTTTTTGTTTCATTCTGCTTCGGCTTTGTTTTATCCTACCTTATTGGGTTAGGTTATAGTAGATTAGAATCCAATAAAAAACAAACCGAAAAACTGTTAAGTAAATTGTTAGAGGTCCAGACTATGGTAGAAAAAACGCTAGGTCAAGCAAAAGAGAAGGTCTCTCAAGCTAGTCAGACAGAGGAAAATTTAAAAAAAGCAAGCTTAGAGGACAAGAAGCCATCAGGTGGAGAATTACAACAGGAGGTTGCTACCAACTCCGTTCTATCACCAGAGGGCGTAACTCAGCCAACAGCTCCATCTACCGCTGAGCGGCCCTCAATTCCCGTAGTTGATGGACGGAATTCTGAGGCAGGACCCCAAAGATTAGCATGCCCTGTACTTGAGCAGGCAGGAGGGCAACGAATTCACCGTGCTTTAGATTTCAAAACAATAAAGCAATTAAAGGAGGCTGTAACGACCTATGGGCCGCAAGCTCCCTTCACAATAAGCATGGTCGAATCTGTTACCAACTTGGACATGACACCAGCAGATTGGGCTAACATGTGTCGATCTGTGCTAAACGGAGGACAATATTTGTTATGGAAGGTTGCCAATGAGGAATTTTGCATGGAGACAGCTAGGCGAAATGCAGAAGCTGGTTATCCTCAAAGAAATATAGAAATGCTTTTGGGGAAGGGACCTTATGAGGGTCAAAGACAACAAATTGAATATGACCCTGGTGTGTACGCACAAATTGCTGTAGATGCAGTTAGGGCATGGAAAACTTTACAGGGGCATGGAGACTTACAAGGTCAATTATCTAAGGTAATACAAGGAACTAATGAACCTTATGCTGAATTTGTAGATAGACTTATTCAGTCAGCCTCTAGGATATTTGGAAATACAGAACAGGTAATGCCATTTATAAAACAACTGGCTTATGACCAAGCAAATCGTTGCTGCAGAGAGGTCATTAGACCATGGAGACATGAGGATTTAAACACATATATTAAATTATGTAGAGACATTAATGAACAGGGGCAAGTCTTAGCAGCAGTACAACAGGCTTTAGATGCCAGGCCAAGAACATGCTATAATTGTAATCAAACAGGACATTTTAAAAGGAGTTGCCCCATAAGAGGAGGGTTTAACAAAGCTGGATATCAAAGGAATAGAATACCAGGTATTTGCCCACGATGCCGTAGAGGGAGACATTGGGCTAATGAATGCCGTTCTCAAACCACCATAGAGGGTATTCCGTTATCAAAAAACGGACAAGGACCAAGTGTTTACCCACGATATCGTGGAGAAAGGTATCAAGCTCCATTGCCAAAAAACGGACTAGAGGGCCCAATGCCCCGGGGCCCCAAACCACAAATATATGGGGCAATGGAGGAACCCAACAGCCCCATCAAGGTAGTGCCCAGGACGCATTATCCATTAAATCCCTCATCAGACAAACTAGAGGGAGCGCAGGGCTGGACATCTGCGCCTCTGCCAGAGCAGTACTAACCCCAGAGATGGGAATTCAAATCATTCCCACAGGAGTAAAAGGACCTCTTCCCCAGGGAACAGTAGGCTTATTATTGGGACGCAGTTCTTCTACACTAAAAGGACTTATGATAAGTCCTGGGGTAATTGATCCCGATTATGAAGGTGAAATAAAAATTATAGCTAGTTCTCCAAGAGGTATATCAGTAATTTCACCAGGAGATAGAATAGCACAGTTATTAATAATACCCAGCCTGCATGATAAATTTTCCAGTTGTAATGTAGAAAGAGGTTCCAAGGGATTAGGCTCCACAGGTGTAGATTGGGCTATGCTGTCTTTGAATTTAGATTCTCGCCCAATGCTAAAATTAAATATTCAAGGACATGACTTTAATGGGCTGCTGGACACAGGAGCTGACCTTAGTGTCATCTCTCGTCAAGAATGGCCAAAATATTGGCCATTACAACAAGCCACTCAAACGCTTCGAGGCCTAGGAGTGGCAACAAATCCCCATAGAAGTGCTATGGTATTAGATTGGAGGGATCCTGAAGGATGTGAAGGAACTATACAGCCCTATGTATTGGATCATCTTCCTGTAAATTTATGGGGACGAGATGTCCTAGATCAATTAGGATTGACATTAACAAATAACATCAATCCTAACGCGCCCACTACTAGGGCTAAACAAGGCTTTAGGAAAGAAAAAAGATTAAGAGAACAAGAACAAGGTATGACAGCACCTATTCAAATAGATCAAGAAATAAATAGACATGAATTGGGTTTTCAGAAAGGGCCACTGAGACAATCAAAATTACTTGGAAATCAGAAAGACCAGTGTGGGTTCCTCAGTGGCCCTTGACTAAAGAAAAGATACAAGTAGCCCATGACTTGGTCAGACAACAGTTAGCGGAAGGACATATACAACCTTCCGTATCCCCCTATAATACTCCCATTTTTGTCATTAAAAAGAAATCTGGTAAATGGAGATTATTACAAGATTTAAGAGCCATTAATAATGAGATGGTTATTATGGGACCTGCTCAATCAGGGATTCCTCAATTGTCTGCTTTACCAAAAACCTGGCATGTTTTAGTTATAGATATTAAAGATTGTTTCTTTTCAATTCCAATTCATCCCGAGGATAGTCCACATTTTGCATTTACTATCCCTGCACTGAATCATGAAGGTCCTGATCAGAGATATGAATGGAAAGTACTCCCTCAAGGGATGGCTAACAGCCCAACTATGTGTCAAATTTATGTTAATAAAGCAATCCAGCCACTTAGAAACCAAAATCCTGAACTACAAATATTTCACTATATGGATGATGTGTTATTGGCACATAAAGATAAAAACACATTACTAGAATGTTATGCCACACTTACAAACTTATTGAAAAACTATAATCTAGAGATAGCAATAGATAAAGTACAATTAAATCTTCCAATTAATTATTTAGGAGTTCTATTATCCTCAACCATGGTCCGTCCACCAAAAATTCAAATACGAGTAGATCAACTCAAATCACTTAATGACTTTCAAAAGTTATTGGGAGACATAAATTGGATAAGGCCTTATCTAGGCATACCAACAGGAGAGTTAGGACCTTTATTTGATATTCTAAAAGGTCCATCAGATCCAAATTCACCCCGCATGTTAACGCCTGAAGCAAGAAAAGTATTAAAAATCATTGAAACATATATGGAAAATATGCATTTGGATAGAATTGATATAAGTTTGCCTTTATTATTTATTGTACTACCAACAAAAAATATTCCTACAGGAGTATTTTGGCAAGAAGGTCCATTATTGTGGATACATTTATCTTATTCCCCTAACACTATTCTTACTAGATATCCTGAGGCTGTAGGACAATTAATACTCAAAGGAATAAAAGCAGCTAAGGGAGTGTTTGGGATTTCTCCCAATAAAATTATTACTCCATATACTATGGATCAAATTGATGAGTTAGCTAATGAGTTAAATACTTGGGCAATAATCCTGTGTAAAACTAGTGTTTCATTTGATAATCACTTACCATCTAATCCTTTGTTGTCTTTTTGGTCTAAGCATCCTGTAGTTTTTCCAAAAATGACAAGAAAAACCCCTATCATAAATGCTCCAAATATATTCACTGATGGGTCAAACAATGGTACAGCAGCAGTAGTTACTCCTGATCAAACTTTTACATTTTTAGTACCCAAACAATCAGCTCAAAAGGTAGAGCTTAATGCAGTATTACAAGCTTTTATGATGTTTAAAGATTCTGTATTTAATTTATTTTCTGATAGTCAGTATGTAGTTAATGCTATTAATTCCCTTGAAGATGCTGGTAGGATTTCCCCTTCCTCTACTGTTTTCTCTTTGTTTTCCGATATACAAAGTCTAATCTGGGACCGAAAAGATCCATTCTTCATAGGTCATATCAGGGCACATACAGGATTGCCTGGAGCCCTTAGTATGGGCAATGAACTAGCAGATAAATCTACACATGACATACATATTTTCTCCACAATAGAAGAAGCTATAAATTTTCATAAAAGGTTCCATGTCAATGCTAATACTTTACAAAAGCGTTTTAAAATAACTAAAGAACAGGCCAGACATATAATAAAACAATGTCAAAATTGTGTGACATTTTTACCACAAGTTAATCTTGGAGTCAATCCTAGAGGACTAATACCTAACCATATTTGGCAGATGGACGTCACACACTTGCCAGAATTTGGAAAATTAAAATATTTACATGTTACAGTTGATACCTCTTCCGGATTTTTGATGGGCTCCCTTCATGCCGGAGAAAAAACTAAAGATGTTATAGCTCATTGCTTACAAAATTTTGCCACTGTGGGCGTTCCAAAACAGTTAAAAACGGACAACGGTCCTGGTTATACTTCCTCCTCTTTTAAACAATTTTGCTCATCATTTGGTATTACTCACATAACAGGAATTCCATACAATCCACAAGGACAAGGCATAGTTGAAAGAGCTCATCAAACTATTAAAATGTACTTATTAAAACAAAAGGAGGGAATTGGAAAGGGGTATATATCCCCCAAAGATAAACTTAAAATAACCCTTTTTACTCTAAACTTTTTAAATTTAGATTCATTGGGACTTAGTGCTGCGGAAAGACATTTGTACCCCAAAAATGTACATAAGCCTAAGGTACTTTGGAAAGATATTCTAACAGGACAATGGAAAGGCCCGGATCCAGTGATAGTCTGGAATCGGGGCGCTGTCTGTGTTTTCCCACAGGATGAACAGCAACCAATTTGGATTCCAGAGAGATTAACTAAAACAATTTCTACAGAAAAAGAAGATGATTTGACTCAAATCCATAACAGCTGACATCCAGAGCTCCAGCTTGGCTATTCTTACATCGGCGACAGTGATTAACCAAGGTGTTTTTTTTTTTTTTTCAGTATCTATTTTATTATTGCATTTTTCCACATCATAAAGTTCTATTTTATTTTTGAGCTCATACAAACCTAGGTTAATGTTTTTCTGATCAGTTTTATTTTTTGACTGTGTTTTATTTTTTTTTTATTTATTTATTTATTTATTTATTTTTTGACTGTGGAGTTTTTAAACATTGCAATGGAGATTTCACCTAAGTATAGTTACAAGGCCTTTATTTACTATTGTCTTATGTGTTGTATGTTGTGTGCACACTTCTGTTTTGTGTTGTATGTCTGTATGTGTGTATGTCCATATTTCTTATATGAGGAGCGCTCATGAAAAAATGGATCCGAATTTTTTCTTTATTCACGTGATTTATATGGTTTAATTTAAATTAGGTGAACAGCTGTTTATGATTGTTGTTAAAGATGGTTAACAGATCTGTTTGTTTACTTTCACCATTCCTTTTCATTATATTTAATAACTCTGTTCAGGATAATGTCTCTTTAGCATCATTGCCAGAATTTCCATCTCCATCCCAATTCCGGTGAAGACTGAGATAAAACCAAACTACAGCTTCTATGATAGCTATCACAGTAAACTGTATAAACTGATGCATCAATGAATATAACTCAACAAGTAATGCTCAATCAAGGACTTGATTTACTTTGGGAGGAAATGGACATATTGATAGACTCCTCCAATTTGAACTGCTTGCAGAACTTGCCTGGACTATATATCAGTTGTATACATTGTAAAATATCATCTGGTGCACCGAATTGTGGTACTGCTGGCATATCTTTGCTGATGGTGTCACCAGTGATGCAATTTCCTTGCCAGCTCACCCCATGTTTATTGTGGTAATACTGGCATATCTTTGCTGATGGTGTCACCAGTGACGCAATTTTTCCAAGGAGCCATCAATTGGCTTGGTGTCGTGGCATTTCTGTATCCTCCTCCCTTCTACTAGTGATGGTCTAAAATTTGGGGGCCAACAGAGGTGAGGCAAAGAACCTCACCCCCCCACTGGCACCAAGGCAAAATTTGGGGGCCAACAGAGGTGAGGCAAGAACCTCACCCCCCCACTGGTGCATAGGCCTATCCACGAGCATGGCTGAATGCTGGACCGGTAGTCAGCGACGGGTTGCTCTGATTACAGTGGATTCAACCTAAGACAGGAAGCTGACGCCTAAAGGTCAGTTCTCCCATGACGGGTAAGAACCATATGTTAAATTGGACAACCTACCAGGCACGGTCCCTAGCCACATTGCTTGTTGCTTAATTAAACAGAAGGGGGCAGATGCTAGGAGCCACAAGCAAATATACAATGTATGGCACCTTTGGTTGTAAAGTGACGCCAGCTAGCCACTGAGATGATTATGTTAAGATTTACATTCATATGCAAATTGGACTCCCGCTGTTCACCTTGGCCTGCTACCGGACTCATGTTACGGACTCATGTTACCAGACTCTTGGAGAGTTCCCATTGGTTGGGGAAGGATAGTAGGAGGAAATTCCGGGGGAGGTCCGGGGGACCCCGGGGTTCCGGTCGGCGCGCGGTTCCGGTCGGACACCCTCGTGGGAGGATCGGTTTTTGACTTGCTGGCGCTGAGAGTGTTAGCGGCTTTTTCAAAATAAAGTTTTGTTCCTGCTTGATTGGCTCGTGATTCTGTGCCCAGCCAAGACTGCGGCAGGTGTGCCCCTGGGTTCCCTCCCAGAGTAGCCTGAGAGAGATTCCAGGCCTGATGACCTTGGCGGGCCATGTCTTCAGGGCTGACGGGGTTCCTCTCAGAACAGTCTGGGGGATATGCCAGGCCTGGGGACACTGTTGGCCTTGACTCTATTTATGCCCTGGGGTTCCCTCTCCTCAGAGCAGCAGGAGGAGATGCCAGGCTTTGGACCCTATTGATGATGTCTGTAGTGATGCCTGGTGTACTCTTTTCAGAGCAGCCTAGGGGAGATGCCAGGCCTGGGGACAATGGTGGGCTATGTCTCTAGGGATGCCCGGGGTTTCCTCTCATCAGAGCAGTCTTGGGGGAGATGCCAGGCCTGGCCACCCTGGTGGGCTACATCTGTAAGGATTCCCAAGGTTCCCTCTTTTTAGAGCAGCCTGGGGGAGTTGCCAGGCCTTAGGAACCTACTGGGGTGTGTCTTTAGGGTCACCCCAGAGTTCCCACTCCTCACAGCATTGTGGGGAGATGTCACACCTGGAGACCCTCTTGGCTATGTCTCTAGGGCCTCCCGGGGTTCCTCATCTCAGAGCAGCCTGAGGGAGATGACTGGCCTGGGGATTCTCTGTGCCATGTCTCTAGGGACACATGAGGTTCCCTTTCCTCAGAGAAGCCAGGAGGTGATATCTGGCTTGGGGACCCTCTTCACTAGGGACACCTGGGCTTCCCTTTCCTCAGAGCAGCCAGAGGGAGGCACCAGGCCTGCATCCCAGGTGTCGGATCCCGCTGACAATCTGTAGGTCCTGTTACAGCAGAGATGCTAAAGGAAGACACACACACACACATCCAGTAGAAATGAGCACCTTTTTATTTTTTCCCTTCTTTTATTCAGCAAAAAAGAATCATATCCTCTCGGCAGCTTAATCTTTTCAAGCATGGATAAACATTCTCAGAATAACTTTGTTCTTGGTCACAGTCCCCCGTACTTCTTTTTATCTGACTTGTAGTTAGTTATTTCCTGGTAAGCATATATATATATGTATACACACATATATATATATTAAAAATGGCAGAACACTCTTTTATCTTCTTAAGATAGCAACAAGACACAGTTCAAAGAGTTCATACTTTCTCACAGAACCCCTTGTTTTGCTAAGCAGAGCAAAACTTAACTGTTTGTGTGCGTGAGCACACAGTTCCCCCTTAAATAACAATGACGGAGATTGTGCCTGTCTTAGGTTGTGAACCATACTGCAACATTCTTACCCGTAATGGATGACTTCCATTGATGGAAAAGGAAAGCCTCTGTCTTAGGTTGATATGTGCAGTGATTCATCTTACCCGTCACTAGCAACAATCATCCAAACTGGTGGAGGGATGTATGAAGTCACCATAGGAGGACGAGATAAGAGACAAGTGATCATACAACAACCAATGATACAAAAAAGTATAGACATGCCAATTATCAAAATCATACATATCATTAATTTTTTAACCAGGAAATATTAGGAAGCCAAGATGTTAACCATGAAAATAATTCTTCATTTTCTTTATATTGTCTAATATTATCAATAATTTCTTTCAAATGATGAATTTCTGTATCAATAGGAACACTGTTATCAGTCAAATTAAAGCAGCACATATTTTTTACTTGAATACATATTTTATGGTGTAACAATAGTAAATAATCTATAGCAGCTCTGAAACTCCTTGTCGTAAAACCTGCTGTTCAACAAGGCTAGAGCAGTAGATGTACGATTAATGTTTTTTTGCCATTACACATGCCAATTTCATAGTTGTCTTATAAGCTCCTATTGCCAATCCAGGGATCACTACAAGGGAAAAAGTCAATGCATCAAACTCTGCTTTAGATAATAAGTTTATATCGTCCTTAAAGTCTGATGTTAGCGTAGCCATTCTTCGTAAGTGACGAGAAGGATTTTCAGGAAGCAAATCACCAATGGAGGGAAGGAAAACTGTGAGTCGACTAAGACAGCAACGTGTTACATGAGTCATATTTGCCAGTATGTAGTTGAATGTATAAGTTCCACAGGGGAAAAAAAACAGCCTCTTGGAAGTGGCACATGTCCATAACTTGAAGGAACTGCAAAGGAATTATTACATGCAAAGGAAGGTCCCATAGATCTACATTTAGTTGCACAGTTGTGAAACTCAGCGCAGGTGTCATTATCTGTTACAATAACAGTAGTGGTTATAACTTGAACTGCATTTCGGGGTAGGCGATAAGAAGGGGTGTCTCAATTAGAATAATCAGCATAAGTAATAGTTTTGTCAAAATTGGAGAAAAATGTCATATTTTTATTTCTTCTGCTGGATGACAGACAGATAGTAAACAGGAACCCAATACTGCTCCCAGATGGACATCTTGTTTTAGGCAGATATTATCAGTCCCTGCCAATTGAGCCAATCTCAGCCATACACTGGTATGATTGAAAGAGGCAATTTCCATAGCTCTGAAAAGGAGAAAAAAGTTTAGGGACATCATCTATAAAAAAATAAAACAAACCAAAGAGGTAAGAGCATTCATGATGTAGTTTTAGAAGAGTCAAACCGTATCAAATAAGAAGGAATCCATCGAGGTCCGGGATCATTTTGCAGAAAAACACAGGCAGCTCCTTTTCCCCACATTAATACAGGATCAGGACCCATCCATTGTCCTGTTAAAACATCTTTCCACCTTATAAGTGGATGGGCTGTTTTTCCCTTAGCATGCCATAAGTGATCTGCAGCTGTCAGTTTTGAAGCTGGGTCTATAGTTAAAAATTTTAAAATAAATAATACATGTGCTAAACAAGAGCAGGGACTGCCGCTACTCCCCCCTTTTGTTTTTGACATATATGCTTTAAGAGTTTGAAGAGCTCATTCTACTATACCTTGTCCTTGAGGATTATAAGGAATACCTGTCATGTGTTTTTCATCATAAGTGTGAAGAAATCTTGCAAATGATGTACTTATATATGCTGGTCCATTATCTGTTTTAATATGTTTAGAGAGACCCATAATAGAAAAAGCTTCCATACAGAGAGCAATTACATCTTTGACCCTTTCCCCTGAATGAGGCGAAGCATAAATGAAATGAGAGTAAGTATCTATAGACACATGAACATATGCTAATTTGCCAAAAGAAAGATGAGTAATATCCATCTGCCATAAATGACCCAGTAAAAGGCCTCTAGGATTAATGTCAAAATTAGGAGAGTGTAGTGTATCTGTGTAGAGCAGAGGGAACAATTGTGAATAATTTGAGAAGCTGCTTCATGAGGAATTTTACAATGATGAACTAAAGAAGAAGCATTAAGGTGAAATTGAGAATGTAAAGTTTGGGGATCCATAGATAGAAAGGCAGACATTTTGGAGGCTAAATCAGTGGCAGCCTTTTTTTTTTTTTTTTAACTAATCGGTCCTGATAAAGTTGAATGACCTTTGTGTCTAATAGAGAAACCTTTAATTCTGTTACTCAGTACTGGATAATCATGCTAGCAAGCCTACCTGTGTAGGTTAGGAATATCTGTAGGCCTTAAACTAAAAACTTCTGTCTCTGGAAGCTCCTCTTGATAGTCTCTTTTTATAGTTGTCAGACATTTCTTTTTTTTTTCTTACTATATATAATGTTTATTTAACTGAGAGTGGTCTAAATAATTAGATATTTTTCAAATTATAGATTTAAATACCACTCAAAATTTCTTTTTTGAAAACCTGCCTATTGTGAATAAAGTTAAAAATATGTGCACATTAAAAAGGAGAATACTGCAATTACATTTCTAGGTTTATGACCAAAAGAATGGAAAGCAGAGACTTAAAAAGATATTTATACACCTATCTTCACAACAGAATTAGTCATAATAACCAAAAAGTGGAAACACCCCAAGTGTCCATCAACAGATGAATGGATAAACAAAGTGTGGTATATACATATACTGTAATACTACTATTCAGCTTCAAGGAAATTCTGACACATGCTACCACATAGATGAATCTTAAGCACATTGTGCTAAGTGAAATAAGACAGCTATAAAAATGACAAATATTGCTTGATTCCCTTATGAGGTCCCTATAGTCATCAAATTCACAGAGACAGAAAGTAAAATGGTGGCTTTCGAGATGTTGTGGGGAGAAAGGAATTTGGAATTAGGTCCAATGGGTATGAAGCTTCAATTTGAAAGAATGACATAGTTCTGGAGGTGGATGGTGGTGATGGTTATACAGTGAGAATGTCTTCAATGCCACTGAATTGTACATTTTTTCCTCCACCTGGTGAAACTCATCCATAGTCATATGTGTAGTTGCAATCCACTTGTTGTCATTACCATATGGTGTCCTCTTATCCATCCTCCTGGATCCTGAAAAATGCGGAAAGTTAGGAGCCGAAAGCCCATTCTTGCAAGGCAGACAGGAACCAAGACTGGGGGTGAGCAAGGGCTGCGGTGGGGCCCCTGGGTGTTGGAGAATGAACTCCCACCGAAAGAAGGCAGGTTCGGCAGCTCAAAGGGTGCCTAAACGCGAGGTGCAGGGAGAGCCAGCTCGAGGTGCAGCAATGGGCCTGGGAAGAAAGACGGATTGAATAGTCACGCGGAAGTCAGCACTGAAAAGAACAGGAGAGCCCCTGGACTTGAGCACCTGAAGAGGCAAAGGGGCCAAAGTCTAGTTGTCAGACATTTCTGTCTGAGAATCCTTCTTTGTAGCCTCCAGTTACTTATCTTACTTATCTCAGGCTAACATAAGGTGTATACCTTAATAATAATAATAATAATTATTATTAATTATTATTATTTAAAATGCCCAGGAATGGCTGTGTTTTGGTTTTAACTGTATTTGCTGAGTGTTTAAGATGAAGCAGTTAAACTAACTTTTGTTTTTATCTATTATTAATAGCTGAGTTTTTATGGGAGTCATTCCTGGGGAAACTTTACAGCAGCTTCTCAGTTCTGCTAGTGCCATTTGCACTAGGATGGGTCCAGGCCTTGCTTGACCATGTGGCTTCCCTTGGAAAGGGAATGTCTCTAGGGATGTCTCCCTTCTCTGATGACCCTCCTCTTTATAGCAAATGCACGGATTGGCTTTTTGTTTTCTAGTGGTCTCATTAATCTCCCTGATCGGGAGGTTATGTGGCCCAGAGTTGCAAAGCTTTTTAAGAAGTTTTCTGTTTCCTGGATTCAGACTGACACAGAGGGCAAGAGCCAAATATTGGTTTTCTTGGCCCTTTTGATTTAAATTTAATTTTAAATCTTCATCTTAAACATGCAGTGAATAAATTTTAACAGCCTTATATTAAGAGTACTGGGCTTTAATGTCTATAACTTTACAATTATTTATCTTTTTTATTAATTGGGGTCTGTATTATTCTGTCTTGTAGGTGATGGCTTATTATCTTAAATTATCCCAGGTTGTGTGTTTTTAAAGCAGTACCTCTCTAAAACATTAACAGGCAATCTTTAGACCATTTATAAGAAAACTACAAAATAAAATTAACAAGAGTGAAAACATATTTAGTTCATATAATAGCTACCTAGAATTTTGGCTGAGTTATACATATATCCCCTGTTTGAGATCCTAGTAGTCTTTACAGAAAAAAAAAAAAAAAACAACTTTTGAACATAACTTTAAATGAACTAAAATCTGGCCTACTGCTTTTGTAGTCATTCTCATTTGTGGTAAGATGGGACACAGAGCCTTATCTCAGGTAAGGCAGGGCTCTTCATAAATCTTAAGTACTGTAGTTCTGAAGCTGATCTTTGTCTTTTAAATATCATTTTACAAAGTTTACATAAATTGTTTGAGATCACATGAACATTAGCTAACACCATATGATATCACATTTAAAACATGAATTAAAGAAAGGCTGAAAATTTTTAATCATTTGTGGAAAGGTAGCAAAATATTTTGTGCTTATCAATATTAACCTTTACATAGATTAGGCTCTCATTAACTTAAAAATACATTTAAATTGTTCCCCAATGTAAAAAGTAATATAAAACTTTACATATCTTATTGATAACAGGTAAATAAATCCCCAATATGTTTTTAAGCTTAAAATTACCATACAACTTTAGAACACCAGCATGATATAATGCTCTTTTAAAGCTTCTACCTTACAGACTTGTATACCTGGAAGATATGAGCACATTAATAGCATCACAATTACATTGATGTTTCTATATTAACCAAGTTTAGCTTTTAAAGAAATTACAGTACAATGCTCTAAAATAACAGTTCTTATTTAACCAGTTATTTAATTTTTATGGTTAATTGCTCTAGAAAAATAAAACTTAATGAACACAATGTTATGGGTAAACATGTTTTAAGAAATTTTTGTCTTTTTAACACATGACTGATTGTAAAACAAACTTATACAGACCTTAGTAAATCAATCGGATATGTAACAAAAGTACTCATGAATGAGTAATCCCATATTAAATTTACTTATTTTATCAAAATATTAGACAAGTATATTGAACAGTGTTAGTTATTTTTTGAAGGAAAAGTCCTAGAACCAAGGCATATTAGACATTTTATAGACATTAATATTTTATTAGTTTTTTTTGAACACCTAGAAAAACTTGTAAACTTAAATTTAAAGGCATTTATTTTTATCTGTTTATTAAATTTAAATTGAACCATTTTAATCATTTGAATTAAAGATCTTTGGATCTATTTTTTAAAATTTTTATGAGTGCTCCTTATATATGTTAATTTGTATATCATATATATGATATACAGGCATATGTACATATAGACATACAACACATAACACAGTGTGCACACATAACACAATAGTAAAGGCCTTGTAGCTTTTTGCAGGTGAAATCTTCATTGCAATGTTAAAACAAAACAAAAACAAACAAACAAACAAACAAAAAACTCCACAGTTGATTAAAAATAGAACTGATCAGAAAAAAACATTAACCTAAGTCTGTAGTGGATCAAAATCATGAGCTAAAAAGAAAAATACAGAATTAGTAAATACCAAACAATTTACTTTTTTTTTTTTTTTTTTTTTTTTAGGTCTCAGATCAGTCTCCTACTGAGCTTGCAGACTTCTTTCATTTGCATTTTAATGTAAGTTCTGACTGAGGTCTGGAAGGAGCAGGGAAAACTGTTATTCTGAGCAGACACCTCATGTATTAGGCATTTTAACCATAAGTCATAATTTTTAGTTTTGAATGTTGAAAATTATGATACAAGTTTAAGATACAATTCACAAAATTTTATATCTTTACATCTTGTTTTGTCAACAGATACCATACTATGATTTACAATCCTTGTCCAAATTAATGCACTGGTACACATAGTGAAATCTTCCCAGGCTACCCAATTCAAAAATTGGTGAAAAAACTGAATGATTGGGAGTTACTTGCCAACTTAGAAGTAGAGTTCTTTAGTTTTCCATCCTAAGTATTTAAGTTCTCTGGTATGAATTATCTGAAAAACATAAACTAAACAATTACCTAAACCCAACTTTTAACTGCAAGATTGTGCAATGCTTCAAAAACCCATTCAGATAAGTAGACAGAGGTAGCATATCCTTACAGTGCAGGGAAGGAAGGCGGGAGTTCCCTGAAGCAAAAAAGGGCTTCGGCAGCTGCTGGGAGTCCCTCCTTTTACTTACAGGATTAGCTCCTCTTTTGTAGGTGGTGGATCCTCTGTTTTTAATTTAGAAGCATCATAAACGGGGGCCTCATCATCTGAGGAATCACTTTCACTCACTGAAACTATTGATTCCCTGTCCTGAACCTCCATCAAAGTTCCCTGTGTCTGCAGTAAAAATTCATGCACTTTTACATCTCGAGATAAAAGTGCATCATTCACCAAATTCCACAAAGGAAAAGTAGCTACAGGAAAACTGTCTGGACCCTTTTCCCTTAAATCTTCTTTTACAATCAAGAACCATTAAATTTCCTGAGTGCAAAAACCAAGGAGATGCAGTTTCAATACCATGCATAAAAGCAGAAGCTGTCCTTTTATTAATTGCAGTTTCTTGTTTCTTAAGCAAAGCCATAATTGCCTGTTGCATTTGACTTCTTGAGATTTTTAATCTCATTATACCTCTCCCCTTCACTTACCTTTTCCAGTAAGGGAACTCTATGCTGCCCACCCAAGGACGCCACCTATCAGATCCTGCTGACAATCTGTAGTTCATGTTACAGCAGAGATGCTAAAGAAAGACACACACACACACACACACACACACACACACACACACATCCAGTAGAAATGAGCACCTCTTTATTTTTTCCCTTCTTCTTTTATACAGCAAAAAAGAAACACATCCTCTCGGCAGCTTAATCTTTTCAAGCATGGATAAACATTCTCAGTATAACTTTGTTCATGGTCACAGTGCCCTGCACTTCTTTTTATCTGACTTATAGTTAGTTATTTCCTGGCAAGCGCGCACGCACGCGCGTGCGCGCACACACACACACACACACACACACACACACACATATACAGATAGATAGATAGATAGATAGATAGATATAGATTTTAAACTTGGCAGAACATTCTTTTATTTTCTTAAGACAGCAACAAGACACAGTTCAAAGAGTTCATACTGAATTCTTGTGAATCCCCCTTGTTTTGCTAAGCACAGCCAAACTTAACTGTTTGTGTGCATGAGCACACACCAGGTGGGCCACATCTCTAGAGTCACTCTGGTCAGGAAGCTCCTGGGGCTTGATGAGTTCAGGTTTTCCCAACCTTGAGAGTAGCCACCATGGGCTAGGATTTCACTCCTTTTCTTCAAACCTCTGATCTCACCAAGTTGGGTTATGTCACCCTGTGTCAAAGACCACTTCCCAGAGGCCTCTGTGGTGGCCCAGTGCTGGCCTCTGCCCTTGGGCACAGGAGGGTAGCAGGGCTCCATGTGGCTGCCTGGCCCCTGGCTGCAACAGGCCAGATCAGGTGGAGGACTGGCTGGGGTGCAGGGAGGTGGCTCCTGGACTCCCTTTTGTTCTCTCTAGAGATTCCACTCCTCTTGGTGCTAGAGACAACAGAGCCAGACCTACAAACTGTAGTGGGAACAGTTTTCATCCAGTAACTCCTGAGGTGGAGGAAGAAGCAGAGTCCCCAAGAAGCCCAGACAGCTCCCCTCCAAGTGGGAGCCTTTCCCCTCTCTGCAGGATGTCTTCCCATCCCAGAAAGGCATCTCCCCTAGGGTGGGGGCTTCTCCACTCATAGCAGGGTGTCTTCACTCCCAGGTGTTGGCTCCACTCCCAGGGTTGTCTTTCCTCCCAGCAAGGTGTCTCTCTTTGCTGGGTGGGGGCATCTTTCCTCTCAGCAGTGTGTCTGCCCTCTTAGGGGGCATCTCCACTCCCAGCCAAGATTCAGGTGAGTTTTGTGGGCAGAGGGGCTGAGGGTCTGAGGGCAGGAACTGGTTGCCATCTTGGAATCTGTGTCACCTTCAGGCTGAGTAGGGAGCTTTCTTCTCAGAGCTGAGCAGAGGAACCCTGAATGCTGGACAAGGTGGTTCATTCCACAAGGAGGGAAGAGCTCCCCTCTCCTCAGAGCAGCCAGAAAAGTTGACAGTCCAGAAAAACCTCATGGGCCACATCTCTAAGGGCATCCTGGGGGTACCCCCCCAGAGCAGCCTGTGGGAGATTGCTGAGGGCCATTGCCAAGTAGGAATGACGCATCGAAATTTCCTTGCCAGCGTACCCCATGTTAAATGGACTTGCCTTGGAAATTCGCTGTGACATTGCATGTGTGTTTGAGAAAGGTGACCCTGCTCAAGGACCAGGGTAGATCCAGGTTTAGGGTGTATCCTGCAGGTTTTAGGAAGTATCCCGCTCTTTGGGTTTAGGGCGTTCTGGTTTAAGACAAATTTAAGGCATTCCCCGTTCCCGGTTTAAGACAATCTGGGTTTAGGGAAGTTCCAGGTTTAAGGTTATTGCTGCTGGGAATAGGGCGTATCCTGCTGCCTGAGTTCCCGTTGAGTTCTCGTGGAATTGAAAAAGTATTTTGGGACGTGAATTGTGGGGCAGAACTTGGATTTCCAGAGAACGTGTGTGTAGAGGCCGGTGTGAGTTTGGGAATAAAGAATTGCTGTTTGAATCTACAAAGCTGTGAGTGGCTCATGATCTTGTGCCCAGCCAGACTGCGGCAGGAGATGTCAGGCCTGGAGACCCCTTGGCTACATCTCTAGGGATACCTGAGGTTTCTCTCCTCAGACCAGCCTGAGGAAGATACCTGGCCTGTGGACCCTCCGGGCCATGTCTCTAGGGACATGAGGATTCCCTTTCCTCAGAGCAGCCTGGGGGAGACATCAGGCCTGGGGACCCTGGTGGTCTATGTTCATCTCTTGGGACACTCAAGGCAGGGGGAGATGCAGCCTGCAGCTCCAAGAAGCTGCTGGGGCTTGGTCTGAATTCAGGTTTCCCAACCCCTAGAGTGGCCACCATGGCCTGAGATTTCACTGCTTTTCTTCACACCCCTGATCCTACAGTGGGATTCTGTAACCCTGTGTCAAAGTCCACTTTCAGAGGCCTCTGAGGTGGCCAAATTTCTGGCTTCTGCCCTTGGGCACAGGAGTAAAGAAGGGCTCACTGTGCCTGCCTGGCCCCTGGCCGCAGCAGGCCTGACCTGGTGGGGGACAGGCTGGGGTGCAGGGAGTTGTCTCCTGGACTCCCTTTTCTGCTCTCTAGAGATTTCACTCCTCCTCTTGCCACAGACAGCACAGCCAGACCTAGTGACAGCAGTGGGAACACTCCTGGGGTTGAGAAAGAAGCAGAGTCCCCAGGAAGCCCAGATGCTCCCCTCCCAGCAGGAGCTTCTCTTCTTCCAGCAGGGTGTCTCCCCATACCAGGGAGTTGTCTCCCCTAGAGTGGGGGCCTCTTCTCTCCTAGCAGAGTGTCTCCACTTTTAGGGGGTGGCTCAAGTCCTAGGGGTGTCTCCCCTCCTAGCAGGGTGTCTCTCTTTCCTAGGGGGTTGTCTTGGTTAGTGGGGGCAAGCATCTCCCCTCCCAGCAGGGTATCTCCCCTCCCAGGGGTTGGCTTCCCTCTCAGCAGGTGTCTCTCCCTTAGGGGGAGGGTCACCCCTAGAGGGGTGTCTCCCCTCCCAGCAGGGTGTCTCCCCTCTCAGGGAGCATCTCCACTTTCAGCCAAGCTTCAGGTAATTAGCATAGTGGAAGGCAAGTGCGGAGCCTGGGGGCCTCCTTGAATGCTTTCTGGCCCTCAGGCTGAGGAGGGAGATTTCTCCTCAGAGATGAGCAGAGGAACCCTGAATGCTGGACAGTGTGGGTCATTCCACAGAGAGGGCAGAGCTGCCCACTTCTCAGAGCAGCCCCAGGACATGGACAACCCAGGCTGGGTAACCCCCGTGGACCTCATCTCTAGGTGTGCCCCTGGGTTCCCTCCCTGAGCATCCTGGGAGAGATGCCAGGCCTGGGGACACTGATGGGCCAACTCTACAGGGTTGCTGGGGTTCCTCTCCTCAGAATAGCCTCAGGGATATGCCAGGCCTGGGGACACTCTTGGCCATGACTCTAGTTATGCCCTGGGGTTCCCTCAAAGCAGCATGAGGAAATGCCAGGCCTGGGACCCTCTTGATGATGTCTCTAGCAATGCCGGGGATACTCATCTCAGAGCAGCCTACAAGAGATGCCAGTCCTGGGGACAATGATGAGTGATGTCTCTAGGGACGCCCAGGGTTCTCTCTCATCAGAGCAGCCTGGGGGGAGATGCCAGGCCTGGCCACCCTGTTAGGCTACATCTCTAGGGAATACCAAGATTCCCTATCCTTGGTGCAGCCAGGAGGAGATGTCTGGCCTGTGGACACTCTTCACATCTCTATGGACATCTTGGCTTCCCTTTCCTCAGAGCAGATTCGGGTAGGCACCAGGCCTGTGTCTCCTGGGAGCCACATCTCTAGGGACACTCTGGGCAGGAAGCCACTGAGGCTTGGTGAGTTCAGGTTTTCCCAACCTTGAGAGTGGCCACCATGGGGTAGGATTTCACTGGTTTTCTTCAAACCTCTGATGCCACAAATTTGGGTTATGTCACCCTGTGTCAAAGACCACTTCCAAGAGGCCTCTGTGGTGGCCCATTACTGGCCTCTCTCCTTGGGCACAGAAGTGAAGTGGGGCTCCATGTGCCTGCCTGGCCCCTGGCCTCAGCAGGCCTGATCTGGTTTTGGACTGGCTGGGGTGCTGGGAGGTGGCTCCTGGACTCCCTTTTGTTTTCTTTAGAGATTCCACTCCTCTTGGTGCTAGAGACAACCAAGCCAGACCTAGATACTGTAGTGGGAACAGGTTTCATCCAGTAACTCCTGAGGTGGAGGAAGAAACAGAGTCCCCAGGAAGCCCAGGCAGCTCCCCTCCAAGTGGGAGCTTTTTCCCTCCCTGCAGGATGTCTTCACATCCCAGGAAGGCCATGTCTCTAGGGATAAGTCGGGTTCTGTGTCACCCTCAGTCTGAGTAGGGAGTTTTCTTCTCAGAGCTGACTGCTGGAAAAGGTGGGTCATTCCACAAGAAGGGAAGACGCTCCCTCTCCTCAGAGCTACAGACAACAGAGCTACCATCTCCCCTATGGTTGGGACTTCTAACCTCCTAGCAGGATGTCTCCATTCCCATGGGCTTGCTCCACTCCCAGGGGTGTCTCCCCTCCCAGCAAAGTGTCTCACTTTACTTGGGGGTCATCTGGGGTCATGGGAGTGAGCATCTTTCCTCCCTGCAGTGTGTCTTCCCTCTTAGGGGGCATCTGCACTCCCATCAAAGATTCAGGTGAGTTTTGTGGGCAGAGGGGCTGAGGAAGGGTACTGGTTGCCATCTTGGAATCTCTGTCACCCCCAGGCTGAGTAGGGAGCTTTTTTCTTAGAGTTGTGCAGAGGAACCCTGACTGCTGGACAAAGTGGGTCATTCCACAAGGAGGGCAGAGTCCCCCTCTCATCAGAGCAGCCAGAAAAGATGACAAGCCAAAAAAACCTCTCAGGCCATGTCTCTAAGAGTATCTCAAAAGTACCCTCAGAGAGCAGCCTGGGGGAGATGCCAGGCCTGGAGTCCCTCTTGGCTATATCTCTATGGATGCCTCTGGTTCCTCTCCTCAGACCAGCCTGAGGAAGAATCCTGGCTTGGGTACCTACTCGGCCAATTCTCTAGGGACACGTTGGGTTCCCTTTGCTCAGAGCAGCTTGAGGAAGACATCAGGCCTGGGGACCCTGGTGGGCCATGTTTCTAGGGATGCCCGGGTTTCCTCTCCTCAGAGGAGCCTTCAGAATTTCCAGGCTGGGGACCCTCATGGACCATGTCTCTAGCGATGCCCAGGATTCCCTCCTCAGGTCAGCCTAGAGGAGATGCCAGGCCTCGGCACCCTGGTGGGCTACTTATATCTCTTGGGACAATTGAGGCAGTGGGCATGTGAAGCCTACAGCTCCCATAAGCTTCTGGGGCTTGGTCAGAGTTCAGGTTTCCTAATTCCTAGACTGGCCACAATGGGCTGAGATTTCACTGTTTTTCTTCACACCCCTGATCCTAAAGTGGGCTTCTGTCACCCTGTGTCAAAGACCACTTCCAGAGACCTCTGTGGTGGCCCCTTTCTGGCCTCTGTCCTTGAGCGCAGTAGTGAAGAAAGGCTCACTGACTGCCTGGCCCCTGGCCACAGCAGGCCTGACCTGATTGGGGACAGGCTGGGGTGCAGGGAGGTGGCTCCTGGACTTCCTTTTCTGCTCTCTAGAGATTTCACTTCTCCTCATGCCATAGACAGGACAGCCAGACCTAGTGACAGCAGTGCAAAAATTACTGGTGTGAAGGAAGAAGCAGAGTCCCCAGGAAGCCTAGGATGCTCCCCTCCCAGTGTGAGCTTCTCCCCTTTCAGCAGGGTGTCTCCCCTCCCAGCTGGGTGTCTTCACTTCTAGGGGCTGGCTCCACTCCCACAGGTGTCTCCCCTCCTAGCAGAGTATGCCTCTTCTCTAGGGGTTGTCTGGGTTGGTGGGGGCAAGCATCTCCCCTCCTAGGAAGGAATCTCCCTTCCCATGTGTTGGCTTCCCTCTCAGCAGGTGTCTTTCCCATAGAGGGGGGGTCACTCCACTAGATGGTGTATCTCCCCTAGCAGCAGGGTGTCTCCCCTCCTAGAGGACATCTCCACTCCCAGCCAAGCTTCAGGTGAGTAGCATAGTGGGGGGCTGAGGGCAGGGCCTGGGTGTCATCTTGGATGCTGTTTGGCCCTCAGGCTGAGGAGGGAGCTTTCTCCTCAGAGCTGAGCATAGAAACCCTGAGTGCTGAACAGCGTGGGTCATTCCACAGGGAGGGCAGAGCTCCCCTCTCCTCAGAGCAGACCCAGGACACGCCAGGCTGGGAAAACCCTCATGGACCTCATCTCTAAGTATATCCCTGGGTTCACTCCATGAGCTGCGTTGGAGAGATGCCAGGCCTGGGGACCCTGGTGGGACAAGTCTCCAGGGCTGCCGGGGTTCCTCTCCTCAGAACAGCCTGGGGGAGATGCCAGGCCCGGGGACACTGTTGGCCATGACTCTAGGTATGCCCCGGGGTTACTTCTCCTCAGAGCAGCATAAGGAGATGCCAGGCCTGGGATCCTCTTGGCCACATCTGTAGCAATGCCGGGGGTACTCTACTCAGGGTCACCCTGTGTCAAGGGGCCTCTGTGGTGGCCCATTGCTGGCCTCTGCCATTGGGCACAGGAGTGAAGCAGGGCTCTGTAAGACTGGAAGACGCCGCACCACATGACACAGATCACCAAAGAGGTTTCTGCTTTATTACAAAAGGCTATGTGTTTATATACGTCTAAGGAGAGGTCGCAGGGCTGAGGGAGATAACAGGTTGCCCGTTTATTGGCAAGCTCTTCCATATGTCAGTTCCGGAGACCAAGAAGTTAATTCTAATTGGGGCTAAGGCTTCCCACCAGCAGGGTTTGAACGTTTCGCACCAGTGAAAGAAACAAAGAGGAGAAAGAGGGTCGTTAGACGCCATGCTGGGGTTTTTCTCTGGGGTGCTGCTGCCATTATATGTTTACCCAACAGGCTCCATATGGCTGCCTGGCCCCTGGCCTCAGCAGGCCTGATCTGGTGGAGGACTGCCTGGGGTACAGGGAGGTGGCTCGTGGACTCCCTTTTGTTCTCTCTAGAGATTCCACTCCTCTTGGTGCTAGAGACAACAGAGCCAGACCTAGATACTATAGTGGGAACCAGTTTCACCCAGTAACTCCTGAGGTGGAGGAAGAAGCAGAGTCCCCAGGAAGCCCTGACAGCTCCCCTCCAAGTGAGAGCTTTTCCCCTCTCTGCAGGATGTCTTCACATCCCAGGAAGGCATCTACCCTATGGTGGGGGCTTCTCCACTCCTAGCAGGGTGTCTCCAATCTCAGGGACTGTCTCCACTCCCCTGGGTGTGTTTCCTACCAGCAAAATGTCTCTCTTTGCTAGGGGGCACATCTGGGGTAATGGGGGTGGGCATCTCTCCTCCCAGCAGTGTGTCACACCTCTTAGGGGGCATCTCCACTGCCAGCCAAGATTCAGGTGAGTTTTGTGGGCAGAGGGGCTGAGGGTGGGAACTAGTTGCCATCTTGGAATCTGTGTCGCCCTCAGGCTGAGTAGGGAGCTTTCTTCTTAGAGGTGAGCAGAGGAACCCTTACTGCAGGACAAGGTGGGTCATTCCACAAGGAGGCCAGAGTCACCCTCTCCTCAGACCAGCCAGAAAAGATGTCAAGCCAGAAAACCCTCACAGACCACATCTCTAGGGGCATCCTGGGGGTACCCATGGAGAATAGCCTGGGGGAGATGCCAGACCTGGAGACCCTCTTGGCTATAATTCTACAGATGCCTGGGGTTCCTCTCCTCAGACCAGCTTGAGGAAGATTCCTGGCTTGGGGACACTCCCAGCCATATCTCTAGGGACACGTGGGGTTCCCTTTCCTCAGAGCAGCCTCAGGGTGATGTCAGGCCTGGGGACCCTGGTGGGCCACGTCTCTAGGGATGTCTGGGTTTCCTCTCCTCAGAAGAGCCTTCAGAAATGCTAGGCTGAGGACCCTCATGGACCATGTTTCTAGCAATGCCTGGGATTCCCTCCTTAGATCAGCCTAGGGGAGACGCCAGGCCTAGGCACCCTGGTGTGCTAAGTATGTCTCTTGGGACACTCGAGGCAGGGGGCAGGGGCAGCCTGCATCTCCTAGAGCTGCTGGGGCTTGGTCGGCGTTCAATGTTCCCAACTCCTAGACTTGCCACCATGGGCTGGGATTTCACTGCTTTTCTTCACACCCCTGATCCTAAAGTGGGCTTCTGTCACCCTGTGTCAAAGACCACTTCCAGAGGCCTCTGTGGTGGCCCCTTTCTGGCCTCTGCCCTTGAGCACAGGAGTGAAGAAGGGCTCACTGTGACTGCCTTGCCCCTGGCCGCAGCAGGCCTGACCTGGTGGGGGATAGGCTGGGGTGCAAGAAGGTGGCTCCTGAACTCCCTTTTGTGCTCTCTAGAGATTTCACTCATCCTCATGCCACCAACAGCATAGCCAGACCTAGTGTCAGCCTTAGGAACACTCCTGGGGTGGAGGGTATCTAAGGATACCCGAGGTTCCCTCCTCAGGTCAGCCTAGGGGAGACTCAAGGCCTAGGCACACTGGTGGGCTATGTATGTCTCTTGGGACACTCAAGGCAGGGGGCAGATTCCCCAGGAAGCCTAGGATGCTCCTCTTCCAGCAGGAGTTTCTCCCCTCCCAGCAGGCTGTCTCCCCATCCCAGGGAATTGTCTCCCCTAGAGTGGGGGCCTCTGTCCTCCCAGCAGGGCATCTCCCCTCCCAGCAGGGTGTCTCCACTTCTAAGGGGTGGTTCCACTCCCAGGGGTGTCTCCCCTCCTTGCAGAGTGTCTCTCTTCCCTAGGGGTTGTCTGGGTTAGTGGGGGCAAGCATCTCCCCTCCCAGCAGGGAGTATCCCCTCCCAGGTGTTGGCTTCCCTCTCAGCAGGTATCTCTCTCCTAGAGGGGGGTGACTTTCCTAGAGTGGGGTGACTCACCTAGAGGGTGGTGACTCCCCTAGAGGGGTATCTCCCCTAGCAGCAGGGTGTCTCCCCTCCTAGGGGGCATCTCCACTCCCAGCCAAGCTTCAGGTGAGTAGCATAGTGGGGGGCTGAGGGAGGGGCCTGGGTGCCACCTTGGGTGCTGTCTGGGCCTCAGGCTGAGGAGGGAGCTTTCTCTTCAGAGCTGAGCAGAGGAACCCTTTCTGCTGGACAACATGGGTCATTCCACAGGGAGGGCAGAGGTCCCCTCTCCTCAGAGCAGCCTCAGGGCATGCCAGCTTGGAAACCCTCATGGACCTCTGTGAACGTCTAGAGTGTTGGGGTCCCTGGGTAAGGTTCGCGAAATAACCGGGACACAGGGGATGCAGAGCAAAGGCAGCAGTTGCAATTGCATGCTGAGATTTATTTGCAAGTTCCTTTTATATTCTTCTTCTAACAAAGCAAGCAATTAACACTTTACCCACATTGCCCAAATGTCATGCCTCAGCGGGTACACAGAGCTAAATTCAGATCGTTCCTGTTCATATGATAAGTACCCTCCCAAAGTTCTTTGTAAACATTATCTAATCCTCTGAGGATGCATTTGTTTCTTTAGAATGTACTGTTCCCAGGACAAGTATGCAGGAAGCTTCTTCCTCCTAGCCAAACCATGCAGAACTTGTGACTTGCGATAAGGGGAAAAGAACTTTTTCTCCTCCTAACTGAGGTTTGCCTCAGCTGACCTAAATCACAACCACAGCTCTTGCAACCTGTCAGGCCTGAGGGAGCTAAACTCTGCACACTCGAACCCCAACAGACCTCATCTCTTAGGTGTGCCCCTGGGTTTTCTCCCTGAGCAGCCTGGAAGAGATGCCAGACCTGGGGACCCTGGTGGGCCAAGTCTACAGGGCTGCCAGGTTTCCTCTCCTCAAAACTGCCTCGGGGAGATGCCAGGCCTGGGGACACTCTTGGCCATGACTCTAGGTACACCCCGGGGTTCACTGTCCTCAGAGCAGCCTGAGGAGACACCAGACCTGGGACCTTCTTGACTACATCTCTAGCGATGCTGGGGGTACTCTTCTCAGAGCAGCCTAGAAGAGATGCCAGGCCTGGGGACAATGGTGAGTGATGTCTCTATGGACACCCGGGGTTCCCTCTCATCAGAGCCATCTGGGGGGAGTCGCCAGGCCTGGCCACCCTGTTGGGCTACATCTCTAGGGAATACCAATGTTTCCTCTCCTCAGAGCAGCCACAGGGAGATGTCTGGCCTGGGGACACTCTTCACATCTCTATGGACACCTCGGCTTATGTTTCCTCAGAGCAGCCATGGGGAGGTGCCAGGCCTGGATCCCTGGTGAGCCACATATCTAGGGACACTCTGGGGAGGAAGCTGCTGAGGCTTGGTGAGTTCAGGTTTTCCCAACCTTGAGAGTGGCCACCATGGGGTAGGATTTCACTGGTTTTCTTCAAACCTCTGATGCCACAAATTTGGGTTATGTCACCCTGTGTCAAAGACCACTTCCAAGAGGCCTCTGTGGTGGCCCATTACTGGCCTCTCTCCTTGGGCACAGAAGTGAAGTGGGGCTCCATGTGCCTGCCTGGCCCCTGGCCTCAGCAGGCCTGATCTGGTTTTGGACTGGCTGGGGTGCAGGGAAGTGACTCCCAGACTCCTTTTTGTTCTCTCTAGAGATTCCACTCCTCTTGGTGCTAGAGACAACCAAGCCAGACCTAGATACTGTAGTGGGAGCAGGTTTCATCCAGTAACTCCTGAGGTGGAGGAAGAAACAGAGTCCCCAGGAAGCCCAGGCAGCTCCCCTCCAAGTGGGAGCTTTTTCCCTCCCTGCAGGATGTCTTCACATCCCAGGAAGGCCATGTCTCTAGGGACAAGTCGGGTTCTGTGTCACCCTCAGTCTGAGTAGGGAGCTTTCTTCTCAGAGCTGAGTAGAGGAACACTGACTGCTGGAAACGGTGGGTCATTCCACAAGAAGGGCAGACTCTCCCTCTCCTCAGAGCTAGAAACAACAGAGCCACCATCTCCCATATGGTTGGGGCTTCTCCCCTCCTAATGGGATGTCTCCAATCCTAGGGGCTTGCTCCACTCCCAGGGGTGTCTCCCCTCCCAGCAAAGTGTCTCACTTTACTTGGGGGGCATCTGGGGTCATGGGAGTGAGCATCTTTCCTCCCTGCAGTGTGTCTTCCCTCTTTGGGGGCATCTGGTCTCCCAGCCAATATTCAGGTGAGTTTTGTGGGCAGAGGGGCTGAGGAAGGGTACTGGTTGCCATCTTGGAATCTCTGTCACCCTCAGGATGAGTAGGGAGCTTTCTTCTCAGAGCTGCTCAGAGGAACCCTGACTGCTGGACAAAGTGGGTCATTCCACAAGGAGGGCAGAGTCCCCCTCTCATCAGAGCAGCCAGAATAGATGACAAGCCAGAAAAACCTCTTAGGCCACGACTCTAAGAGTATCCCAGGGGTACCCTCAGAGAGCAGCCTGGGGGAGATGCCAGGCCTGGAGTCCCTCTTGGCTATATCTCTATGGATGCCTCTGGTTCCTCTTCTCAGACCAGCCTGAGGAAGAATCCTGGCTTGGGTACCTACTCAGCCAATTCTCTAGGGACACATGGGGTTCCTGTTCCTCAGAGCAGCCTGGGGGAGATGTCAGGCCTGGGGACCCTGGTGGGCCATGTTTCTAGGGATGCCCGTGTTTCCTCTCCTCAGAGGAGCCTTTGGAAATGCCAGGCTGGGGACCCTCATGGAGCATGTCTCTAGCGATGCCCGGGATTCCCTCCTTAGGTCAGCCTAGAGGAGATGCCAGGCCTAGGCACCCTGGTAGGATATTTATGTCTCTTGGGACACTCAAGGCAGAGGGCAGGGGCATCCTGCAGCTTCCAGAATCTGCTGGGACTTGGTCGGATTTCAGGTTTCCCAATTCCTAGACTGGCCACCATAGGCTGGGATTTCACTGCTTTTCTTCACACCCCTGATCCTAAAGTGGGCTTCTGTCACCCTTGTCAAAGATCACTTCCAGAGGCCTCTGTGGTGGCCCTTTTCTGGCCTCTGCCCTTGGGCGCAGGAGTGAAGAAGGGCTTACTATGGCTGCCTGGCCCCTGGCCACAGCAGGCCTGACCTGGTGGGGATCTGGCTGGGGTGCAGGGAGATGGCTCCTTGGCTCCCTTTTCTGCTCTCTAGAGATTTCATTCCTCCTTATGCCACAGAAAGCACAGCCAGAGTAGGGAAAGCAGTGGGAACATTTCTGGGGTGGAGGAAGAAGCAGAGTCCCCCGAAGCCTAGGATTCTTCCCTTCCAGCAGGAGCTTCTCCCTTACCAGCAGGGTGTCTCCCCATCCCATGGAAGTGTCTGCCCTAGAGTGGGGGCTTCTGCTTTCCTAGCAGGGTGTCTTTACTTCTAGGGTGTGGCTCCAGTCCTATGGGTGTCTCCCCTTCTAGCAGGGTGTTTCTCTTCCATAGGGGGTTGTCTGGGTTTGTAGGGGCATGCATCTTCCCTCCCATCAGGGTATCTCCCCTACCAGGGGTTGGCTTCCCTGTCAGCTGGTATCTCCCTTAGGAGGAGTGTCACCCCTAGAGGGGATGTGACTCCCTTAGAGGGGGTGTCTCCCCTCCCAGCAGGGTGTCTCCCCTCCCATGGGGCATCTCCACTCCCAGCAAAGTTTCAGGTGATTACCATAGTGGGAGCCTGAGTGGGGGGCCTGGGTCCACCTTGGATGCTGTCTGGGCCTCAGGCTGAGGAGGGAGCTTTCTCCTCAGAGCTGAGCATAGGAACCCTGACTGCTGGACAACATGGGTCATTCCACAGGGAGGGCATAGCTCCCCTCTCCTCAGAGCAGCCCTAGGAGAGGCCATGCTGGGAAACCCTTGTGGGCCTCGTCTCTAGGTGCGCCCCGGGTTCCCTTCCAGAGCAGTCTAGTTGTCTGAGTGTCTAATTGTTTAGGTAATATATGTTTATCTAATTGTTTTTCTTTAATATAAAACACATAATTTATACATTTCTTATATATGCATTTATCTGATGCTCTGCCTTTTAATTGCAGATATTTGAGATAGATGTATTTTACCATATATTTTCTTTCAAGAGGTGAAACAACAATCAAGTAATCTCATATTAGTATACAAACTGTATTAGATGATAAACAGATATAATTCTGTCTACAGAAATATCCAAGTACTTTAACTATATTTTCATGAAGATATTTTTTCTTATCAAGGTACAATAACTTGTTTTGATTCTAAAGTTTTGTTCCAAAGTATAACCAGGAAAAGTTTTTTTTTTTTTAGAGAGAGTGAGAGAGGAGAGAGAGTGAGAGAGAGAGAATTTTTAATATTTATTTTTTTAGTTCTCGGCGGACACAACATCTTTGTTGGTATGTGGTGCTGAGGATCAAACCCGGGCCGCACGCATGCCAGGTGAGCGTGCTAACGCTTGAGCCACATCCCCAGCCCCCAGGAAAAGTTTTAAAAGAAAAGAAGATGCTTCAACAGAGAAGAAGCACACATTGAAGGTCCTCAGAAGAAGAAAAAAATCATCTTTGGGTAAAACAATGTCTTTCTATTCTAGGTTTTAATAATAAAGATATTTTCCTAAATAGATCTTTATATCATTATCTAGACAGACAGATCATATAGAAAGTTAAAATAATTGAGAAAAAGATTTATATGTACTGGACTGACTATAAGAATTTTAACTAATTAATTTAAGAATATTTCAGGCTATTTTCCTGATTTTACTATGCTGATATGAGCTAATATTTTGTCCATATTTAGACATGATGAAGACATATTAAAATGTTAAGTTAATTTTCTTTAAGGAAGGTCTTTATTGCCTAATGATTTCTACTATTCAAGGCAAGGATTAATTTTTTCAATAAATTCATATCCTTAATTAAACACTGAATATATTAAACTGCTGACTTAGATCCCAATTTTGACAATTCTATTTGGTTACTAAATTTGATTGATTCAAATACACTGCTGATTCTTACATGTTACTTTGTTTCTTGGATAATTATGAGATTTGGGAGAACATTTTATTAGGACTGAGGTTTTCCAAATTAAAGTTGTATGTTAGTTTTGAGCAATAATGGTTACAAACCTTGTTGAAAATTCATTGGTACTTTATAAGTTCTCTGACTGGACCTATTATCTGTAAAAAAATATGATAAAATTTATATATCACTCTCTACACTGGGAAGTAACCTTAATCATATTTTCTAAAAGACAATTAAGAGACACCTAATTAAAGGATAATATTCTGAAACATAGAGATATTTTAAGACTTTGTCTCAGAAAGAGGTTGATGGTTGTTTCTAAATTGTTAGAATAAATTATCTATATAGGGTAATTACAATAATCAATAAAAGGTATCTCATTTTCATATCTAGCCTTAATTACTCTTAAGAGAAGGCCTTAAAATTTTACCTACCAAAAACTATAATCAAAGGAAACCTCTCAAACTTAATATAGACCAAAATAAATTCAGGGAGATTTCCAAGAGATCCAGATTCATATATTAATATATTAGAATCTACACCAGATCTTTAATCAATTTTATTAAATAAAGAAAAGGGGGAAAACAGGACTCCACAGGCACACACTACATCTTACAAATATTTCAAAATTTTCTTAAATTGTGATACTGAGAGTCTTATTGTTACTGAACATGATTCAGTAAATTAATCAGATTTCAAAAGATAAAGTTTAAACCTGTCATCATGATAATGACTGAGAAACCTGGCACAGGAAGGTAAATTTTCAGCTGCAGAGTTTATAGCTATATAGATTCATGAGCTTGTCAGGTCAGTAAAAATTATGAAGAGACTTCTATGGACCCATTTCTCAGGTCCATTTTTAATGTACATTGCAGTGTGGACTGGAAAGTCCACCAATGAAACTAGATTAACTGTACTAATGATACCACTAGTTATTGAGTGACAAGTCCTGCTTCCCCATGAAGTTTGAACATTAGAGAAGCATGCTGAGGTAAGCATATGAACCAGGGTTTATTTAAAAGGGGATAACATAGACTTCTCCCGTGAGGGAGAAGGGGGTCATAGCTGGTATCCCAAGAAGCAAGGTGTTGTGCCCTTTTTATATGACCTAGGCTTTCTTTGTTATCCTGCCTTTCCCCCCTTATCTTTCTCCTTCCTTTCTAGTGGCTAGGCCCAGGAATGCTCAGTGGGTAGGTCAAAAGGTGGGAAACAGGTAGGCTGAAGAGGGAAAAGCAGTGTAGAAGTCCTGGACATATTAACAACCTTATAGCTCCCTGTAGGGAGGGCAAATTCCTGGGACAGGTTACCTTGGGAACAGGTTGGAGCAGAGGCAGGTTCTTGATAAGATCCCTCAGGGGACAGTCTCCAACTTCCCCGACTCACTCAAAATTGGCCTCCTTGACCTGACCTGTCTCAATACTGACTGCCTGTCTAATTCTGTCTTCACTGACTGTAGTGGTCAATTATACCTATATGTTGATCCTATGGTAAACAGGATGTCTGGAAGTATCATTTGAGAAAAAGACAGCATATAAGAAACCTAAACCAGCCAATCATGCTGGTCCCTAAGATTAAGACTATATTTACTTATCTAGGCAATTGTCAGAAAAATTAATAAAATAGATTTTTTCCTATTCAAGACAGTTATTTACATAGAATATCCACCAATGTATTATTGCCCTAATATTTCTACAATAGAAGTTGATACCTTTTCTAAGTGGATGGATTGTGCATGTCTTGTCAGTACAACACAAGATATCTAGAAATAAAGTATATATTTTAGGCTGGTCTCCTAGAATGGACAAGAACAATTACATGAGGATGCCATAACTCCTAGAAACTTTAAACTCCCAGTGAGATGGCATCCAAAAAGATGTTTTGATGTTTGACTCCAACCTTCAGAATATTTATATTACTGACAGACCTAATAAACTCCTTAAATGTGAGAATTAAGAGTAAGGATGAAAAATACAACTTATATTATGGTTATCTCTAGCTAATATTTCAGATCTATTATATGCTGAAGTTCATGTTCAGGCTTTAAAACAGGTGCATGCCAATTAACCAGACCTAGGTCAGCTCTTGATCTCATGATCCTTGAAGTGATACTTTAAATATTATTCCTTACTTCTACAATATTTCTTGTGGTTATATCTTAAAACTTATATTGATTTTCTTAATATTTGACTTAAATTACTTCCAAGACTCTTCATAGTCAGATAAGTGCTGATGGAAGGATTGGAACTAAGTTAAAATGCTCTAAAAAGCCACTGTAATAAATACTGTGAATGAGCTCTCTGCTCTATGGTTTGTGGAAAGGCCTAAATGCCATGCCAAATAAAAATGTATATGTTACTATGGCCAAACAGAATGCTTCCCAATAAAATTGGGAAAAGATTAAGAATCTTCTGATAAGCATTGGCAAAATAATAATAATAACCTGGATCTTCCAAAGTTAATTAAATGACTTTAATCCTAAATATGTTGAAACATTCCACATGGTGTGTCATTGAGATAATATGTTTTCTACTAATTCCTTTTGTGTTTCAATAGTAGATCATGATGACCTCGGACCAAGAATCCAGTGACTAAAAGATATAATTCCCCAAATGTATTTAAATATTAAGAAAGGGGGAATATGTGGGGAGCCACATTGAGCTACCATGTCTTCGAGTCCTGATGCACCACAAGGATCTGAAAGATCACTGTAGTTGGCGTGGTAGTGCCATGACTCATGACTTGGTCTTTTCCCCCATTCAGATAGCAAGGCCAGTCTTCTGAGTAGACACACCCCTGAAGTTGAGCTATACTCACCTATTCTTTTGTAACACTACCCCTTTGCCCTGTTTGGGATAAAATGTTCCATGGAAACTCCCTAAAAAAAGGCCATGCTTTTAAGCATGGCCTTTCTAGATGTCAGTCAACCTGCTGACAGCAGACATCATGAAGCCACACTCAACCCCCTGAAACCTGACCACTTACATCATTTGAATGGCTTCTCCCCAATTAAAGGGTTCAGTACATGTTCTCTCTCTCTTTCCATGAACCCCTAAGGTCAGAGGAGCCTTCACAGGACCCAAAGAAAAAGGTTTCTCTGTCTCTTGTGTGATTACTTCATGCAACCCAGTTCAGTTTATGTGGAGTGACCCTAAGTGTTTTAGTCATGAGAAATGCAACAATTATGGGTAATGTTATTGTGAGTTTTGCCCTCTCACCTCTGTCAGGAATCCCATGGAAACTGAAAGCCATATACCCTGGTGCCCTGAGGATTCTGAGTATTGTTAGCTCCAGTATTAGGGCTATGGTAAGTTTAGGGTTTGTTTTGGTACTAGGGATTGAACCCAGGGGTGCTTAAGCACTGAGCCACATCTCCAAACTTTTTATTTTTTGAGACAGGGTCTTGTTAAGTTGCTTAGGGCCTCACTAAATTGCTAAGGCCAGCTTTGAACTTGTAATCCTTCAACCTCAGCCTCCCAAACCTCTGGGATTAAATACAATGTTTAGCATTTTGCCAATTATCTTCTAGGGATCCTGGTGGTTTCTTCCAATTAGAATTGTGGGTAATGCATTCCTGTGTTTAGCCCACTCACTATAAAAGGAGGGCTCTGACAACTTCTGCCCCTTGGCATCATGGTTGATATAATTCTGATTTTTGCCCACATACCTCTGCTAGTAGTCACATAAAGATGAATGCCTCATGCTTGCCCTGGTACCCTGAAAATTCTGAGCAGTTAGGGTTAGGGCTAGGATTAGGGCAAGGGCTAGGAGTTGGGTTAATATTTGCCCTTTGCTGATTTCTACATGGGATCCTGGAAGTATCTGCCACTTCAGATTGTGGGTAAGGTAATCTATTATGTGCCTGCTTATTGTGGAGAATCCTTGGAGCATTGGGTGCTCCCTAGCATTTGGGGTATAAGGAGAGTAAAGGGTGAAAAATGACTGAGAGAACCTGGGGGCAGGTGCCCACTGTGTTTCTAGGAGAGATTGAGGGTGACATTGAAGTACAAAGAGAGTGAAGTGCTTATAATTAGGGTCAGGGTGAACCACAGGCAAGCTCGGTTCAAGTGGTCAAGAGCCAGGGTGACAGAAGGGAGGTCACTGACCTGATGAGAAGTAGGGTCCTGGAGGCTCTTACCATGTGGTAAGTAGGGGTGATGCACCTCAGCCAATGTCTGTACAGGGGAAAACTGATCAATGACCCTCTTTCTCACTGTAAATTTGGATAAATGAGATAAAGCCTCTTTTCTGCAGAATCAAAACAAGGATGTCTGCTGTTGCCCTCAGATATGGTCATTGTCCTAAAACTCACCCATTGCTTAGGCATTAGAACCAACAAAACCTGTCCCATTCAACCACAACCACTAATGCCAGATGACCCCAAATCATAATCTACAAAACCACAATCCCCAGGCATATAGCATTTCCAGCACAGTTCTCCTAGGACAAACACAATTTCAAGGCCACTGGCTGCCAGGTGCTGTCATCCCCTCAGGCAGTTGGGCCATCTCTTATGCTCAGTTCCCCTCCTTCCTTAGTTGGAGACCAGGGTTTAGAGATGGAGGCTGGGGCACAGCAGTGATGAACTTGGCTCAGGTGGCCTAGGATAGCTGGGCTAGATGCCATGTCTGCCTCCCTACTTGAGGTTGTGTTATACTGCATGTGGACTATGCTCCCTCCTCCCTCCAGTGGGTTGTGGAATTTCTTTCCTTACAGGATTTACCCACCCATGCAGCAGCTATCACCAGAGTGTTCCTGGAGAAGGGTCCAGGCCCAAGTGATGAGCTGGCAGAGGTGGGCAGCTTCCTGGTGACAGTGCTCCCACCATAGACTCCTGATTTATGGTCCCCAGAGGTAGGCCCCAAGAGCCTTCAGCCTAGATAAGCATTTCTGCAGGACATGAGGTTGGATACTGCCTGATTTATAGACTTGCCATCTCAGAATATGCAGATAAAGCCTTCCTCAAGGATTTCTGAAAACTCTAATAGTTCCTGCCTACATCTTTCAAAAATAGCAGTTTTGCCTTCTAATAAAAGAACAGGCTGGGAAGGGTCTTTAACAGCCTAGGTAAGAAACTGCTCTTGATGACATCAAAGCTATGTACTGTTGAAGATGCAGCAGAGATGACCAAGGTCTCTGGGGAACTGCAGAGATGGGGTTGAAAGTGTGAAGGTGTCATATGGGGTCCCCTTTGGAGAGATAGACCAAGTTCAAAGATGGGAAAACAAGTAGGAGACCACAGAGACAGGTTGGACATTGTGGTGGAATGGTCTGGGGTCCTCTGTGGAGAGATTAAGGCCTCCAGACTGGGAATACAGGTTATGGGTTGAAGAGAGAGGGGGTGGGATGGAGAAATGTGATGGGATGGTCTGAGGTTCTCCAGTGGAGAGAGGATCACCTCCACCACACTTGTCCTATCTCCATTAGTGGCCACCAGGACTAGGTCCCTGGGATAGAGCTAAAGTTCTGGGGACCCAAGGCAGGTGCTCAGTGAGGGAAGAATTAGGGAATATGAGGAAAGGGTAGTAGCCCCCACATCACATCCTCTGCTTGCTGAAATGATACAATTATTAGAACACAGATGAACTTGCTGTTGCCAGGGTAGGACAGATGCCTCAGAGCCACCTGTGTCCCTGTGGGTGGCTGACAGTTGCTTACCTGTTCTTCTGTGGATGACATTTGCATGTTGGTGGTTATGTTGTGGGGCAGGTCACTCAGAAAATACCAAGTCCCAGTTTTGTCCAAATTGAAGAGTCTTTATTCTGACTGGCTGGGACTGCTTCCTACAGGACCAAGTTGTCTCTGCAAAAAACAGCCTTGAACTTCAACATTTTAGGGTATTTAAAGGCAAAAGCCACATCCAGGTTGATGTAGCTGCAAGCAAGCAGGGTACAGAAGCTGAATTGAGCAGTTAATGAAACAATGCAACAGATGTTCCATGTTGCCATAGCAGCAAGCAAGCAAAAGGGAAGTGTGTCAAAATGACCCCAGTTGAGTACAAGTTAGAGAATAATTACTAACGGTTACTACTAATGGTTACTAGACAATCTCTGTCAGGGTACATTGCCCAAGAAAAATGGGACCAAAAGAGAACAGTTTTACTTTGTATAAAAATTGACATTTTGGGGGCTGGGGATGTGGCTCAAGCGGTAGCGCGCTCGCCTGGCATGCGTGCGGCCCGGGTTTGATCCTCAGCACCACATACAAACAAAGATGTTATGTCTGCTGAAAACTTAAAAATAAATATTAAAAAATTAAAAAAAAGAATTGACATTTTGTGTTGAAAAGTATGCTATGCTAGGTAAATATTAATGAGTACAGAGGCAGGTCTTTCCCATAGGAGAAGTATTTCTTGCAGGATATGGAGTCTCAGGATAAAATGGAGTCTGTTGATCATTGCCCATATAGCCTGACCCATAACAGAGCATTACAAAATAGGCTGCTGTGAATATTCCTGTGCATGTGTGCTCTGCAAACCCCTTCACTTTCCCTGGTGCACAACTGACCACCAACATGGAGGCATGTGTTGACATGTTTAGGAATAACTGTTGTCCTGGGTGACTATGTTTGCCCATTCTCTGCTCTCCCTCCTCCTGATCCTTAACTTTGTCCTAATGGCCTCCCATCTCCTTCATAACTCAGGCCCATCCTTCACCATCTCCTCCTTCACATGCGTGCACTGGATCCATCTCCATAAACTTGCTCTGACACCCTATTTTCTCTTGCCCTGTGACTTGTGGAGCAACTCTATTCAGGATGTGTCACATTTCCCTCTTAACAGACATCCTTTACAGGGTTGAGCATTCACATTGAGCACCTAGGATGACTCCTAATGTGGAAACACATTGGTGGGATGATCTTGTTAGGGAGACAGAGCCCATCCTGATGTGTAAAAAGGAGGACTGCAATATCTTGTCACATAGCACCCCTGAGGCAGGGCCCATCTCGACACTGTTCTTCTGCCAGGGCCCCAGAGCAGCTGCCAGCACCATCTGCCACCCCAGGCCCCATTGTCTGCCATAGAGCTGAGCCAACTCCTGCTCTCCAGCAAGATGAGGCCTTCCTATGAGCACCACATGTTTCCCTCTTCCTTCATGATTTAGAGCTCAAGGCTGAGGAAGGCTCAGCTAGTGTTGTTGATATGAATATATGAGGTTAACAAAGATCAGAGACAACTCACAGCTGGATGTTAGTGGACTGAGAGCTGGAGTGGGGTTGTTGCAGGGAATTGTCCCCTCCAGAGTCCAGAGTATGGCCTGCACAGGGCCAGGAGGTTCCGTGGGGAAGACAGACCTTGGGAGAGGTGCCTCTGCATGTAATGCTTTGTTGGCTTTCTGGGAACATTGGCCTAAAGCTGGGCCTCCTGTGATGCCTTCTTGGAAGGCAGGAGGCTACTTGAACTTTCAGTGGCATCTGGGCAGAAATATGTATGCGGAGCCAGGTCAGCCCCCCATGAGGATCAGGTAAAGATTATCAGTTTTTCAACAAAAATTATAGAGCTTCATTTTGAGTAAAAAACAGAGGTCCCCAGAAATTTCTTAAGGTTTCTGTGGAGACAAAAACACTGCCACCCATTCAGTAGTGTGTTTGGCAGCTCCTTGTGTTAGAGGGAGCATTTGAGAAATGTTCAGAAATTGAGCAGCAGCCACAGGTCAGAATTGAGCTCCCTGTGTCCTCTGTGCAGTGAAGTCTTACCTAGAGAGGGAAGTGTTCCTTTTCCCACCACCTGTGCACAAGATCACATTCCTGCACCCCATTAGCCTTCTAAATGGGGTGTGGCCTGCATTCTGAAATGCTTGTGTCCATGGGGCATCTCCTTTGAGTACTGTGAGGGAAACCTGACTGAGGAAGGCCCAGGGAGGGTTGACAAGGGTGGATTTTGATTAAATTGTAATTCATTGGGTTTGAGAAGAGGGCTGTAGCCCCCAGCTTATTCTACCCTCACTGCCTTAAAAGGCTGGCTGGGCCCAGTGGACACAGGTGAGATACCATGACCAGGTGGAGCATCCTTTTCTGTGCCTTCCTGAGACACCCTTCCTGCTGAGATTAAAAGGGACACCTCGGCTGTTCCAAACTGTGGATGGCTAGGGGGGCATGAGAGATTGGTGGGCTTTCTGGATTCTGGGATTTTGGAGATTGAGTTTCTAACACAAAAAATTTTAAACACATGTGGAATGCAAACATTCAAGCCATAGTGGCATGTTTTTAGATTCAGGCATGGGATAATGGGTTCAATTTCAGCTTCAATGTGCAAACTTATGTTGTGGAATAAAGGGAACACTGGATCTCTTTGGCCATTCTGAATAGAATTTCTGTGTATAAATGCATGTTGTATATACATATTTTCAAGACATATTTTCTAAGCAATTGTCTAAATTCTTAAGATTTTATTGGATCATATGGTGTGCTTATGTATTGCTCTGGAAAAAACTTAAAACTTTTAAAAGTGATGAACTATTATGCATTTCACCAGCAATGAATGAGAGTTCTGGTTCTACATCTTCCAATTGAAAAAGTTTGGAGCCATTGAATGCAGTTGAAGTTCCATACAGCATTGTGGGTCATTTCCCCTCATGTCAGGTGTAGCTGAGCAGCATTTCTATGCTTCTTTGCCATTTTCATATCTTCTTTGTTGAGTTGTCAGTTCAGATGTTAACCCATTTTAATTCAATTGTTTCTTACCATATTTAGGATACAAGTCCACTTTAGATGGACTTCATGTATTTTCCAAATATTTTCACCAGTCTCTGGCTTAATTTTTTTGTTCCTTTAATATGAATTTTTCAGGGTAGATGTTTTTATTTAAAATAATTGGGGGTGGGGGCTGGAGCTGTGGCTCAGTGGTAGAGCACTTGCCTAGCATGCATGAGGCACTGGGTTTGATTCTCAGTGCCACATATAAGCAATTAAATAAATAAAGGTCCATCAATAACTAATAAAAATATATTTTTAAAAATTGGTACTGAACATAAAACACAGGGGTGTTCTACCACTGAGCTATATTCCCAGCTCTTCTTAACTGTTTTACTTTGAGACAGGTTCTTGCTAAGTAACCTCAGGCTACCTAGTAGCTGGGACTATAGGCATGCACCACCATGCACAGCGACAATTTAAATTTAAATTAAGTCCACATTATCAATTCTTTCTTTCATGGATTTGTTTTTGCAGCTGTATTTTTTAATAAAAACTCAATATGAAACATGGTCATAGTAGTTTCTACTATAATTATTATAGTTTCACATTTTTGATGTATGCCATGGACTATTTAGAGTGAGTTTTGTGAACCTTATAAAGGTTTTCCCTGTCCATTTCTCCCATAGGGTTTCCAAACACTCCAACACCATCTGTGCAGTAGATGCTGTTTTCTTCATGAAGGTCTCTTTCCTTTGACAAAATCAGCTGCCTGTAGGCATGTGTGAGTTTTGGGCTCTCCACTCATCTCCATTTATATCTACCTGTGTATCCCTTCACAGCATCACATTTCCTCACTACTTCAGGTGTTGTGACACAGATGTGCGAATTCTTTGTCCTTCTGTAGTCTGTGACATCTATTCTAGGTTCAGAAAAAAAAAATTCTGGAAATTTGAGTGTGATTGTGCTGAATCTGCAAATCAACTGTGGGAGAATTTCATCTTTACTATTTAGACACCTGAACAACAAATATCTCTATTTATATTTTGTTTGATTTCTTTCAATTGTTTCAAGATTTTCTAAAAGTATGGTTGTAATTTAAAACATATAACTTTTCAATTTTGGGGGTGATATTGTAAATGGAATAGTTCAATTTTTTTTCTTATTCTAGTTTTTAAATTCCAATTTTTCCTATATAGTTTTGCAGATATATAAGAAATCAATTGATTTTTTCTTATTGACTATGTATTTTGCTTTTTTCTATCTGTATCCTGTATGAACATGGTATAGTGGATTCTATTGCTGTTTGATTTCCAAAATTATGGCCTCATAAAATCAAAACCATGAATTTCAGAGCTTCACCAGGACTGCTACAAGGGGGTGCAGGGCCAATGCTGAACAGTGAGCACTGATTATCCTCAACTGCCCACAGTGGCCAGAAGAGGGTTCTCAGAGTGACTTTTTCTAATCCCCTTGAATCATATGACTGCCAGGGATTGATGTCCTATTCCCACAACAAACTTTTTTCTCAGGACTCACCTGGTGAAATTCCATGGCTGGGGGTACCTGGGGTCTATGTCCACAGTGAGGTAACCCAAACCTTCAAGACTTGCTGTAACCCTCACCCTTGTGGTCCACCAGGGGAGACCATTGCTGTGGACACCTTGGGCTATGAGTGTGGTGACAAAAGCTTCCTTCTCCTTGGGACCCACACAGGGAAATGCTGTAGCTGAGGACACCTGGTGCCCATGTCCAAGTGAAGTAACTCTAACCCAAAACTGGGAACCCACCCAGGAAGGGACCATGGTGCAGGCTAAAGGCACCTTGGAGCAATGACTGTTGTGACAGAGCTTCCTTGATACCCTCACAGGGAGATGCCTTGGCTGGGAACACCTAGGGACGTGTGTACCATGAGATTTCTTCCCCTAGGAATCTACATGTGGATGGCACAGTGATTTTGGGATAACTGAAGTCTATCAGAGGAAAAGGTGGGGGAAGAATGAGGAAAAGCCTCTTTGTCCACTATCCCAGGCACTGAGAAAGAAGCTCTGCTGTGTTTTTACTTTTGTAGGTAATATTTTGGTGGGACTTAATTTTATGAAAGTATTCCTTGTGAGGCTTTGAATGCTCATTGTCATAGTATATTTTATGGGGAGAAAACCCAGCACACTAAAAGGAGAAATTGAGGCATAGACTCAGGGTAGTGCAGGGGAGGCCTGGGGTTCCCAGCACAGGGGACTCACTAGTGCCTGAGGGCTAAGGCTAATGTTGCTTCATTGTTTATATTTATTCTGGGTAAGTCTGCACACAGTTGAGTGATCTGCCTGATAATTCCCAGAAGCCACTGTGGTGATAACTGTGCTTACATAGACATCTGACAGAGGTGTATGTGGGAAAAACACTGGACTACATTACCCACAATTCTCAGGGGGCAGTAGAAGCTTACAGGAGTGCTCCCCACTGTGAGCTAGCAAAGTGTGGGACTACATTACCTACAGTCCTAAGGGGGAAGAAGCTCTCAGGGTCCCCCACAGAGAACCAGCAAAACACTAGACTACATTACCCACAATGCTTGGGGTGGAGGTGGGAGTGGGAGGTTCATAGGAATTCCTTCACCATGAGCTGTAATGTGGGACTACATTACCCACAATCCTGGGGGACAGGAAATCACAGGATTCCCGTGCCTCACGTGAGCTGGTAAAACATGTGACTAAATTATTCACAATCCTGAGGTGACAGAGGCTCCCAGATTCCCCCACAGGAGCCAGCAAAATGTTGCACTACAGTGCCTTCAGACCTCTGTTGCGGAAATTCTCAAGAGCCCCCTTTCTCCACCCCCCAGGCAGGCAAAATGCTGAACTACATTATTTATAATCCATGGAGGGGGAGGTAGAAGTGCACAGAATCAACCCCTCTGAACCAGAAAATACAGGGACTTCATTACAATCTGAATGGGGCAGAAGTTCCCTGGGTTCTGCAGAGAGAACCAATACTGGACTACATTACCCACAATCTATGGGGGGGGGTCACCTCATGGGAGCAAACTGACAAAATGCTGGACTACATTACCCACAGTCCTCAGGGTCAGAAACTTTTAGGAGAATTATTTCCACCTCTTCCCGTGAGTGGGAAAAAGTCTGGACTAAATGACCTACAATCCTAAGGAAGATGAAGCCCCAGGATCCCCCATGAAGAGCTAGCAAAATGCTGAACTACATTACAACAAGAATAGAGTTAGAGTTTGGGTTTTCCTGACTCTCCTTGGGAGATTCTGGGTGCTTCCTCACCCTAAGAATTATGGGTGATGTAGTCCTTGATCTTACCCACAGACCTCTGCCAGAAGACCAATGAAAGCTGAATGCACATGCTTGCCCTTATACCCTGAGGATTCTGAGTAATTTTAGGGGTAGGGATAGGGCTAAGCAAAAATTAGCCACAGAGCAAAGGTTAGTGAGATTTACAAAACCAAGAGGTACTCTTGAATTTCTGCCACTAAAGACCATGGGTAGTATAGGTCCAGGTTTAACCACTGACACTGGAGATTCTTCCCCTTAGGATTATGGATAATGTAGTCCCAATATTTCCTGCTCTTAGCTTGGTATTGTGGGAGGCTCTCCCCAAATATTGTGGGTGAAGTATTAACAGGTGTATGGCTTAGGTTGAGGAATTCTGGGTAATTCCTCCTACCAATTCACATGGAATTGCAGGTAATATAATCCCAAGTTTTATTCAAACTGTGGAGACTTGTGGGAGATTCCTCCCCTGTTATAGTTGTGGGTAATGTAGTTTCATGATTTATTGGCTCTGTGCAGAGGATCTTGGGAACTTCCTCCCTCCTAGGATTATTATGGCACGATGCACAGGGCTCCTGGACTCTACAATGAGAGATGGAAAACTGGTGTTCTATGACAGCAGGACAACTGATCTTTATGTAGAGAAAATAAACTGTTTTCTATGATAGCATAAACACCAGAGCTGCTATGAGATATGTGGAAAGCCAGGGAACACAGGTTTGATAATTTGGCCTCCAATGTTTTCTTGGCTTTACTTGGAGACATGGAAATGGGGTTCTATCGTGTCAGAACTCACAGTTCTGCAGGTCTGAATATGGAGAGCAAGGAAACTTGGTTTCTATGATGACATGACTCTCAGGACTGCTGTTATCCATGGATATAGCAAGTGAACTATTTTTTTAATGTTTCCAGGAAAATCTAGTCTGGTGGAATTTACATGGAAATCACAAGAAACTGGGGTTATATGATGACAGGACTCTCAGTACTTTTGACTATCATATTAGTATTAAAGTTCATAGGAGAGTCATTGTATTAGTTTATACATATGTATACATTCTAAAGAATTTAAAATACAAAAAAAGGGCTGGGGATGTGGCTCAGTGGTCGAGTGCCCCTGAGTTCAACCCACATCACCAAAACAACAACAGCAACAAAAAACCCACAGGGGACTGCAATTCTAGGAGGTTGGACTATCTGTCCTGCTAATATTTATGTGGAAAGCATTGAAGCTGAGGTTCTATTTATGGAAGAATTCCTGGTCTCCTGGGGTCCACAAGAGAGACAGGTAAGTGGGTTTCTCTGGTAGCAGTGAAGCCAGAATTAGGCAGTCAGTGTAGATAGGTAAATTGAGTCAGGTCAGATCTAGAGGCCAATTTGAGTGAGTATGGGCAGTTGGATATTGTCCCCTGAGGGATCTTATCAAGAACCTGCCCCTGCTCCAACCCGTTGCCAAGGTAACCTGTCCCAAGAATTTCCCCTCCCTATAGGGAGCTATAAGGTTGTTCAAGTGTCCTTGGCTACTCTGCCCTGCCCTTCCCCCTTCAGCCCACCAGTTTTCCAACTTTTGGCCATCCCACTGGGCATTCCTGGTGTAAGGGTCCGGCGAAGTGTCGGAGAAAGAGACCACGAGACTAGCTTCATGCAATGGCAAGGGGGATTTATTAGGGATCCGTTCCAGCGCGCTAGGGCCCCATGCTCACTCAGGAAGGGAGAGCAGCCCAGAGCCCAGAGCAGAGGTCAAGCAGAGCTTAAGTACACTTTTTGGAGAGGGCGGTGGGCTTTACATACATCAGAACAAATCATCATGAGGCACGGGGAAATTGAACAACAATTCTGATACATGATTAGTCCATTCATTGGAGGGAACAGTTTGGGTAGGGGTGATTGGTCACTTCCAAGTGGGGTACACATTCAAACTGATTGGTTCTGGGGCCTGGATGCCTATGTGCCATGTTACCTGGAGCCCTTAGCTATTAAACAACCAGGGAATCAATGGAGATATTTACTGAGCAGGTCCCGCATTGTCCTAACAAGTTTACAGAGATTGCAGGTTCCGGGGATAGCAGGGGAATTGTAACAATAAACTTTTACCTTTTAGCCCAGGCCTTGTAATCTAGAAGCTTTACAATGCCCTAGTCTTTTACACTTTAACTCAGACTTTTGCAGCTTAGAATCAGCTTAGAAATTCTACCTTTACACTGGGTCTAGTCACTAGGCAGGAAGGAGAAAGATCAGGGGGAAAAGGCAGAAGAACAAAGGAATTCTAGAACATATAAAAAGGGGAGAACACCTCATCTCTTGGGATACCAGGATACCAGCTATGGCCCCCTTCTCCCTCGCTGTTACCCCCTTTAAAATAAACCCTGGTCATATGCTTGCTTTGGTGTGCTTCTCTAATGTTAAAACTTCAACATGTGGGGAAGCAGGACTTGTCACTGATAACTGGCAGTGTTACAGCTGTTTATTGGTGACAAGTCCTTGCTTCCCCGAAGCATGCTGAGGCAAGTGTACAGTGGAAAGTGGAAGGCTTTATTAAAGGATTTCAGAAAAGACTTCCTCCAGGAGGAAAAAGAATCCATGATGAGGGAGGTCTTCCCTTTTTTATAGCTAAGGTCTTCTTTTAGTCTTCCCACATTTTTGTCCTTTGTTTCCCTTTATCCTGCATTGATAGAATGTAGGTGGGAAGGCCAAAATGTGGGAGACAGATGACTGGAGGAGTTATCTGGGCAGGAAGGGCCTGGGGTGGTTTGATTAGCACTTCCCTGTTTGCTGGAAGCTGTTTCATTAACAGTTCCTTAGAATGAGTTCCAGGCGGGCCATGGGGACATTAACATTTCAATTTCCCCAAATTCTGCTCTGGTTTCTTGGACTCCAGTTTTTGATAATGGCCTCAATTTTCTTTATCTTACTCCATATTAGACCTGATTTATGTAACTACACTAACTACCTATCTTTAAATCTGGCTTCAGCGGTATCGCAGGGCAGTCAGTTCCTCTGAACTCTATGTTTAGAAAAATGGAACTGGGGTTCTCTTGATGGTAGGACTCACAGTGATGCTGGGCTTTACATGATGAGCTAGTAAATTAGAGTCTATGACAGCAGTACTCACTGGGAATCTTGGCTTTTTTGTGGAGCATCCAGAACCTGGGATTTTATCATGGCAGTATAGCTGGGGTCTATGTAGAGAGCCAGGGACCTTAAATTGTGGAGAGCAGGATTTACAGAGATGGTTACCTCCTCATGGAATGTCAGAAAACAGGACTGAGGGAGCCTTCTGGCTGGAGTGATGATGAGGTACACAGTAAGATGGACCTTAAACAATGGTGAGGGTTTTAATTAAGGCAAGGACACTCAGAGCAGCAAGAACCAAGGTGAAAAGAGAGGTGGCAAGTCATAATGACACAGGATTCATTTAGAGGAGTGGTTCTTAAATTTTTTGTGTCAAAGGCAGAGAGGCTGAGGCAGGAGGATCACTTGAGAGGTCTTGAATTTGAGACAAATTCTGTGCAACAGAGCACAATCCCATTTTTATTCATTATTAAACATTATTCATCACAAAGAGCCTTTATCATAAGATGACGTCAATTAGTTTTTATTGTTTTGGGAATTAAAATTTAGTAAAGTTTGAGTTACTATGTCAATTCCCTATGGCTGCTCAAGGACATTGCCACAGATAATGACTTAAGTGACAAAAAATTATTATCTAGCTCCTGTAGTAAGAAGTCTAAGATGAGTTTCACAGGGCTAAAATGAAGGTATGCCAGGCAGCAATCTCTTGATGTCTAGCTCCCAAGATAAACCTCAGCTCCATGGGATTACAGATGTGCACCACCAAGCCCAGCAAAAGATTCTTAATCATATCTACAAAATCCCTTTTGTCACTTAAGATAACATATTGAAAATTTCCCACAGATGAAACATGTATATATCTTTGAAAGACCATTATTCTGCTTATCACAATTAGTAATTTACTAATTGCACATTGGCACACATTCATAAATTCTAGGGACGTGGGAAGTTGAGACAAGTGGATCAAAAGTTTGAGGAGAGCCTGGGACACTTAGCCAGACCCTGTTTCAAAATAAAACAGAGGGCTGGGGATGTAGCTCAGTGGCCCACATCCCTGGGCTCACACCTCAGTACCACAACACACACACACACACACACACACACACACACACACTTATAAATACATTACAAGTTAACATAAAATTGTTATAAATAATAATCAAAAAAGTGAGAAGAGCAGTATTGTTTTACTCTTTTGCAAATATTTTAAAGTCTAGCCTGATTAAATGCCAGATTCTTGAAATTTGCTTCTGCATTCAGTTTCTTGGGTTAATGAAAGTCTGGTAGTCTCTGGTCAAATTCTGCTATACAAATATGAAATGATGATAATAAAAAGGCAAATAATGTATTATACCATGAAAAGTTTTCACTTTATGGACCCTCTGAAAGAGCTTCTTGTTCCATAGGGGCTTCTGGATTATACTTTTGATGGTTGTTTTGAGTTTGTCTGAGATACAAGGTGTATGTGTGGATGATGACCTTGGAACTATTGTCATATTGATCTCCCATCTATGGTGGCCACCGAGTCCCCAAATGTCTGTAAGTTATACTGACATCAATAGAGGCTTTAAGAATCGGTAAAGGTGTCACTATTTTTTTTTTTTTATTTTTTAGTTGTAGATGTGTTACCGCTGTTTTACCAGTGAAGAGTCCTTGCTTCCCCAATGTTGAAGTATAACACCAGAGAAGCACGCCGAGGCAAGTTTAGAGTGGAAAGTAGAGGCTTTATTAAAGGACAGCAGAAAAAACTTCTCCCCTCCCTGGAGGAATAAGGGGACCCAAGAGGTGGAATCCATGGAAGGGTGAATGTGTTCCCCTTTTTATAGCTAAGGTCTTCATCCAGCTTTCCCCCATTCCTGTCCTTTGTTCTGTTATCTTTCAGTGATGGAATATAGGATGGGGCACAGGTGGGCCAAAGGAGTAATCTGGGCAGGAAGGACTTTTGGATTAGCATCTCCATTTTTGCTGGGAGCTGTTTCATTAACATTTCTTTTGGATGGGCTCTGGGCCTTGGGGACATTAACATTCCAAGAGTTGTTCTGCTTTTCCCTGACTCCATTCTCAACATGGCCTTCATTTTCAATTTTACTCGATTCACCTAACTACACTACCTATCTTTAAATCTGGCTTCAGATGTGAAAGACCCCAGCCCCATAACCTAAGGCTTGATTATGAAAAGTAGAAAGTATGCAGTAAACAGGTGAGCTCACCACATGACCTGTTAGAAAGGGCACCCTGCCCACATCACAGGACACGCTTGAGCAAACTGGGATCATAAGCGGGAACAGGGAGGAAACACAATGTAAACCTGTGAGATTGATGAGTTTTTTGGGAACCTATAGTGAAAAACAAGTTTATCATAGTGAAAAACAAGTTTACCCTTTAAGTGACCTGTACGTTGGATTCAAAGGGACCAATAAGACACCTGTTACTGTGCTAGGCGGGAAACAACTCCTTTTTCCCTATAAAAGATCTGTACCCCAAAGCCCGGTGTGCCAGTTCACCAAAGCTTCAGCTGAGGTTTTGCTGTGCACCCGCAGGCGCCTGTGTATTAATAAACTTGCCTCTTGCTTTTGCAGCCAGTGTGACGCTAGTTCTTTTGGACAGGGGATTTGAGGGTCTGGGGGTCTTTTCAGATGGACACAATATCTTTATTTATTTACTTATTTTTATGTGCTGCTGAGATTCAAACTCAGTTCCTCATGCATGCAAAGCAAGTAATCTACCACAGAGCTGCCACCCCAGTCCACTATGTTGTTTTTGCTATTATTTTTGCAGTACTAGGGATTGAACCTAGGGGCTCCTGCATGTTTGGCAAGTGCTCTGCCACTAGGCAAGATCTCTGTCTCTCCTTGCCCTTTATTTTATTGATATTTTGAGACACAAGGGATGGCTAGTTTGCCCAGGCTGGCCTTGAACTTTCCAGGACTCCTCCTGCTTCAGCTTCCCAAGTAGCTGGGATTATATGTATGCCCTACAGTACTGGCTCACCACATGTTTTTATTTATTTATTTACATTTTATTATTAATATTTCAGTTTTAGGTGGACACAACATCTTTATTTTATTTTAAGGTGGTGCTGAGGATCGAACCCAGTGCCTCACGCGTGCTAGGCAAGCACTCTACCACTGAGCCACAACCCCAGCCCTTCACCACATGTTTTTAAATGGAGAAAGATATGATTTAAATTTTCAAGTTACTTTAGTAGAATCCTGGTAACATTTTGTGGCAAAAAAGAAAAACCACATAATTTTCACATGGAGGGTGAAAGTAAAAAATTTGTCATAATGAGGAATTAAGAAAGTAATAGTTCAGGGTTGAGCTCTTGAAGCTGAAGAGGTTGCTAAAGATGCTCAGGTGGAAGGTGTGGCTGTGACTGCACAGGGCTATAGGACCAGATAAGTGCTGTCTGGCATGGAGAGGTTCAAGGATGAGTGTTAGAAAACTCACCACACTGGCATCACTCTGCAAGACAGGGGGCCTGCTAAAATTACCAAACAAAACAGGAGGCTGTTCTGGAGGCCTTTAGGTGATGATATGTGAAACCAAGTATCATATCATTACTAACATAGAACACAGACCTCCATAATTATCTCACTTCTAAATAATTTAAAAACTCATTTCTCTGTTTTAACAATGAGAATAGTAGCACAGTCAACTTCTATAAAATACCACATGATAATAAGTTACTAGGGAGGACTTGTACTTGGCAAACACAGGTTATTAAGTTCATATGACACTAAGATGCGATACTGTTACATTGGAGCCTTAACTCATGATCAACAGTCAACGGGTTGGGCTTTGCTTAAGCTCCGTGGGTGGTTTCTAGTGTGTCTCTGCTTGGGCTCACAGGAGGGCACCCTCTGCAGCAAGCAGCACCACCTAAAGGAGCCGACTCCATGGTCTACTGACTCACTCAAGTCGATTCCTTTCTATGGAACCTCCCGCTGTAAGGACACCGGGCAGCCTTGGCTTTAGCTTTCCTGGGAGTCCACTTGGGTGAGCAACAGAGGCTTGGGGCCGCTCACCCTGGAATCCTAGCTCCAGCTGCGAGACTGCGCAGATCGCGACCTGGAAAGAGACCCCGCCCTTGAGGCTCAGGGGGCTAGACGGAGCCCAAGCGCAATGGCAGGCAGCCCAGTGCGGGCGCGCTTCCTTCTCTCTTCCGCTGGTCCTCCCGTGCACACCATTAGCTCACCTGGACGCTACTGTGGGTCTGCTGTCCGTCTTGATTGCCTCCGCCCGGGTGAGGGCAGGCTCCTGACTTGCGGTGGCATCAGAGAGCGAGAGGGCGGGCGCGGCAGGCGGGATGGGGGCGCGCGGGGGTGGGGTGGGGGACCGCGGGGCGGCGGGGCACGGAGGCTCCTGCCGCTGGTATATGGCGCTGCGGATATAGCAGCGCGGGGAGAGAGGGGCGCCCTGGAATGCCTTCCATGGCCGCCTTCGGAACTCTGGGCGCTAAGGTCCTAAGGTGAAGGTCAGGTGGAGAGCGACAGCTCCCTCTGACCGGGAGGGCGGTGGTCGCATCCTTAATGCAGAGGGGTCTGCGCTGCTCCGGAGCCTGCGTGGTAGAGTCGTAGAGGTCAGGGCTGTAATTAGCTGGAGGGACTCATTGTGTAGCAAAGGGATCTGCAGCCTGTGATGGCAAGATGTTCAGAATTGATGGCTTTGAGTGGTAAGCAATGGAATAGTGAGTCAATGATGTCTGGACTCCCAGAGCTGCTGCTTTTTTATATGGCGAACAAGGAAACTGATGTTCTGTTGATAAGACTTGAGGTGCTCCCAGATTTATGAGAAACATCAGGGAAGTGTGTTTCTGTGATGGTAGGACTCACAGTACTGCTGGACTCTGGTAGCAAGGGAACTGGGATTCTATTGATGACTGGACAACTAGGACTACTGTCTTCTAGATAGAAAGATGGAACTGTTGTCTATGACAGCAGTACACACAGGGCTGCTGCAGTCTTCATGGAGACACAGAAAGTTGTGTTTCCATGATATCAGAAATCCAAGGGCTGCTGGTGTCCACATGGAGAGGCAGGAAACTGGTGTTGTAGGATGGCAGAATTCCCTGGGTTACCGGGCTGTATGATGGCAGGATTGACAGAGCTGCTGAACTCCATGTGTAAGCAAGGGGAATTTATGGTATGCCTCACAGTACTGCTGGGATCTGCTTGGAGAGCAAGTTAACTTGGTTGTGTGATGGCAGGAATTGCCAGGCTGCTGGTTTTAATGTGGAGAGCAGAGAAAATGGGTTTCTCTAATGACAGGATTCCTGGGGCTGCTGGTGTGTATGTTCAAGGGGAGACAATTGGGTTTCTATGATGGCAGAAATTGCAGGGCTTCTTGAATTTACATGGAAGTCACAGAAAATTGGGGATCTGTGATGTCAGGACTTACAAACTTGCTCTGCTCTTTGTGGACAGCTAGGGAAATGGGTTCTTATGATGGCAGGATGTGAAGGACTGATGGGCTGCTGTAGAAAAGCCAGGCAACTTGGTTTCCATGATGGGTGGACACACAGTACTGATGGGCTGTACATCAGGAACAGGAGAATGGGATTCTATGTGGTCAGTAAATCATACTGTCCATAATTCCCATTGCTAGTGGTCTATAATGGTCATGGTCTCAGAATTACCATGGCTGCTGGAATCTATTTGGAGATCCACAATGCCAGGGCTACTTCTGTCCATATTCAAAGCCAGGCACCTGGGATAATGATAGCAGGAAATGCAGGGCTTCTGGGCACCAATTGTATAGACAGATGACTGGGGTTCTATTGATGGATAGATGTGCAATACTGTTGAATTCTATATCCAGAAAACTGGAGTTTTCTGATGGAAGGATTCTTAAGGTTGATCATGTCTACTGGCAGATCCAAGAAACTTGATATCTAAAATGTGAACAATTGCAGAGTTGCACATGTCCACGTGGAGAGACAGGAACATACAGGATTGCTGTGCTGTATATGGAGACCCACCTAACTGGTGTTCTATGAGAGCAAGAATCACAGGGCTTCTGTGCTCCGTGAAAAGAGCTGACAGTTTCTTTTTTTTTTTTTAATGGGGGATGAAACACCATAACTATTATAATTTTTTACTCATATCCACATTTTTCTTCCTGGAACTCTTTATGAGCCTCTCCCTCATTTTCATGACTTAAACAGATGGAAAGAACACATACACATTTTCCTTTGAATATCTTCTTCCAGTTCTTTGGTGTAAAAACCTAGGAACAGACTTGAGTACTATGATAATTCTAATAATTCTAATTTTAACTTTTTGATGAAACTGCAATTATTTCACACATAGGTTACACATTTGTCTTAATTCTTACCAATGCTTGTATTTTAAATTATTTTGAAAATGGTTATATTAACAGGAGTGAGGAAATTTCACTGTGACTTTAACTTACATGACCATAATTAATGAGACCTTAAGCATCTTTTCATCTTTGCTAGTGCAGTGTGTATTTAAGTTCTTTTTCAAGTTGAAAAGCATATATATATATATATATATATATATGACTTTTATTTCTTTATGTATGTTGGTGAGTCATAATAAGAAATCTGGACAAGGCACAGTGTTGGATGCCTGTTAATCTAGTGCCTTGGGGAGGGTGAGGAAGGGGGAATACAAATTCAAAGCCAACTTATTGATATCCTAAATCAACTTAGGAAGACCTTATCTAAAAATAAAATAGTTGAATAAATAAATAAATAAAGGTACGGGGATGGAGCTCAGTAGTTAAGTGTCCCTGGGTTCAATCTCTGGTACCAAAAAAAAAAAAAAAAAAAAAAAAAAAAAAAAGGTCTTTGACCCAGTTTCCTGGCACTAACCTCCTGATCCTTCAATCTATGAAGCAGTTTGTCTATTTGCAGCCAGGGAGGTGAACCATGATCTATGATTTCTGGGTGGCCCTGGATGGCTGGGTGCAGTGGAACCAACTCTGTGATTAGCTCATTGGAACTTGTGCCCTCCCACAAGTTTGGGGAGGATTGAGGATTTGGGAGGATTAGTTCCAATGAGCTAATCACAGAAGTTGATTAAACTTGTGGGAGGGTACAAGTTCCAATGAGCTAATCACAGAAGTTTCAGGTGATCACCATGAGCAATTATTTAATAAATCATTAAATGAAAAGCAAAAGGACAGGGGTTAAGGACCTTCCATGTTGCTGAAGGTGCTGGGAGGTGGGACCTGGAGAGGGCATGAAGGGACATGCTCTTTATGACTTCTTTTCCTGATTTTTGTCACCTGCCTGTTCTAGTTTATTATTTAAGATATGTTTGAAAGATAGGCTTTGTGGTGAATTGGCAGTACTAAGTACACTCCTTTCTGACTCCTGTCAGCCACATTAGAAAAAAAAGGGGCCTTGAAAGCTCACATTTTTTTTAATATTTATTTTTTAGGTATCGGCGGACACAACATCTTTGTTTGTATGTGGTGCTGAGGATCGAACCCGGGCCACACGCATGCCAGGCGAGTGCGCTACCACTTGAGCCACATCCCCAGGCCTGAAAGCTCACATTTGTGTCCATGAACATGGGAGGTATTTACATCTTCTTGAGTCATCTTCAATTTCTTTATTCTATGTTCTATAGATTTCATTGTAGAGATCTTTCACCTCCTTGGTTAGATTTATTCCCAGGTATTTTATTTTCTTTGAGACTATTGAGAATGGAATAGTTTTCTTGATTACTTTCTCTGCAGATTAATTATTGATGTATAGGAAAGCTACTGATTTTTTATGTTGATTCTGTAACTTGCTACTTTGACAAACTTGCTTATTAGCCCTGATAGTCTTTTGGTGGTGTTTTTTTGATATTCTAAGTATAGGACCAAATCATCTGCCAACAGTAATAATTTGACTCCTTTCTTTACTACTTTTAATCCCTTTATTTCCTTCTCTTGCCTAATTGTTCTGCCTAGAATTATATTAAACAGGAGTGGTGAGAGTGGACATCTTTGTCTTGTTATTGATTTTAAAGAAAATGCTTTCAGTTTTCTCCTGTTTACTGTGGGGTTGGCTTTAGGTTTTTTCATATATACCCTTTAGGGTATTGAGTTAGGTTCCTTCTATCCCTAGTTTTTTCATTGCTTTTATTTTCTCAAATTTTGTGCTGAATTTTATCAAAGGCTCTCTCTGTACCAATCAAGATGACTAAATGATTTTTGCCCTTAATTCTACTTATGTGATGAATTACATTTATTGATCTGTTTTTATTAAACCATCTTTGCATCTCTGGTATAAAACCAAGTTGATCATGAGGTACAATCCTCTTAGTATGTTGTTGAACATGATTTGATAATATTTTATTAGGTATATTGTTTTAAAAGTCTAAGTTCATCAATGATAGTGGTCTGCAGTGTTCTTTACTTGATGTGTCCTTATCTGGTTTTGATATGAGAGTGATACTAGCTTTATAGAATGAATTTGGAAGTGCTCCATTCCTTTCTATTTCATGGATTAATTTGAGGAGTATTGGCTTTAGTTCTTCTTTAAAGGTCTGGTAGAATTCAGCTGAGAATCCATCTGGTCCCAGGGTTTTGTTTTTTGGAAGGCATTTTTTATGATTTCTATATATCATTCCTAGTTATTGGTCTGTTTAGGTTTTCTATGTCCTCTTGATTCAGTTTTAGCAGGTTGTATGTGTCTATTTCTTCTAGGCTTTCCAATTTATTGCAATATAAGTTTTCAATATAGTCCCTAATGTTCTGCTGAATTTCTGTAATGTCTGTGATTTCCCCTTTTTCATCTCTAATTTTATTTATGTAAGTCTTCTCTCTTTTCATTTTGGTTAGTTTGGCTAAATGCTTATCAATCTTGTTTATCTCAGAGTTAGCCACTTTATTGCACAAAGTGTGTCCACTGAAAGCCCATTTCACTGAAAGCCCATTTCTGTGCAAGGGCAAACCTGCATTTACTTCCCCTTGGCCAGCCTTTCACATCCCCTTTTTGCAGCTGCCTGCTCTTTGCAGTAGCATCCATTGGGCTTAGACACTGAACTTCTGCTGAAATCCAGAAGGCCTTGGTGGAAAACTCTTGTGTCCAAGATGAGGACAACCTGGTGTCTGTAGGACAGGGAACCTCCTGGCAGTAAGTAGGCGGGGCTTATTGCCCCATGGGGAAGGGCCACAGGTCAGAGCAGTGTCCAGAGCCCAGCCAAGTGTAAGATCCCTTCTGCAGTCTTCCTTTCTGCCTTTCTCCTGTGAATTGCTTTCATGTATGCTATGTAGAAGTAGCTCCCATTCCACCTGTTAATTGGTGTAATTCTGGGCTGGGGATGTGGCTCAAGCGGTAGCGCGCTCGCCTGGCATGCGTGTGGCCCGGGTTCGATCCTCAGCACCACATACCAACAAAGACGTTGTGTCCGCCGAGAACTAAAAAATAAATATTAAAACTTCTCTCTCTCTCTCTCACTCTCTCTCCTCTCTCACTCTCTCTTAAAAAAAATTGGTGTAATTCAGACTCAAGATCAGAGAGGCAGGGCCTGGGTGTTTACTCAACAGTTCTCAAAACTCCTTACATAGGCTCAGTCACTATTCCTAGACATAACTTTGTCCCAGCCTCAATATCATGGTGTAAACACAACATCATGCCTATCAGCTTCTGGCCCCACCATATTGCAGGGCCCAGTCTTAGATGAAGGAAAAACCAAACCCACCTGCATCAGACACTGAGGAATCTCAGATCCAAAGCTTGAAAGAAAGGTTTAAGTCTTGAAAGGGGGAATAGCAAATGAGGGCATTTAGTTTTTATTTTTAATTTTTATTATCTTTTTATGTGGTGCTGAGGATTGAACCCAGGGCCTCACATGTATGAGGCAAGCGTTCAGTCACTGAGCCACATCCCAGCCCCGCAAATGAGGGCATTTACTGCATGGTTCTCCAAACAATGTGGGATATATTGAAGAATGGGCGAATACCTATGAGGAATTATGTTATGGCTGCAGTGACTTGAAGCGTGAGTACAAGCTGAATACAGAGCTATGGAGAGGGGAGCAGGATCCATGCACAGAGGGTGGCAATGCTACAGAGCCCCAGAATGCTTTCCAACCCTGAAAGCACCAGCTCCTTGCTGCCCATCTGGCGGGAACCAGGACAGCACTGCCACCGCCTGGCGCAGGTGGGAAACTACAGCTCAGAGTTGTTAAGTCACATAGCCAAACTACGCAGGCTTGGGCCAGGGTGCAGCGGAATTAGAACTCAGAAATCACGACCTGGAACGCAGCCCTTTCTCCCAAGCCAGCACCCTGGATTGACTTTATGGAGTCTGGAGGGCACTCGCCCTTCTCAGGTGTGGCTTCAGGGGTTCCTGGTCTCCATGCTCTGCTACCAAAAAGGTCCCCTGTTTGTGCCGCCCATAGGAGGTACCTGGTGGACATAAGTCAGGTTGTAGTATCTGAAAGGTGCTTGGTTTATCCTGCAGTGGAAAGTGTGGGTCTGGCATCCATGCACCTCGGCTCTGCCCTTTCTCCTCCAGGCTCCCTATCCCGAGGAGGCGCTCTCCTGTTCTGCTCCACTCCAACAGAGCTGCCACCAGTCCCAGGGAGAGAGGGACACTCTGCTCACCAGAGGAGACCTGCAGAATTTCGGTGGGTTGGAGCTACAGTTGCTAACCTCAGGGCCACTATGGCTCAATGAAAATGAAGGGAAAAGTTAATTGGAACAACAGATAACACCTCTGTAGCCTCTGGATACAGAGAAAGTTGCTCAGATGGCAGAGTGTGCAAACCCCAACAACTGCTAACCATCCTTTTAGATCTATTTTAGCCAAAAATATGCAAATGTATGTTGAATAACCAGAACAGTGAATTTCAGAGGTTGTGCATCAGGACTAGGTAGTGGAATAGTTCTCTTTTTTTTTTTTTTTAAAGAGAGAGTGAGAGAGGAGAGAGTGAGAGAGAATTTTTAATATTTATTTTTTAGTTCTCGGCGGACACAACATCTTTGTTGGTATGTGGTGCTGAGGATCGAACCCAGGCCGCACGCATGCCAGGCGAGCGTGCTACCGCTTGAGCCACATCCCCAGCCCCTCTTTGCAACATTAAACAAATTAATCAGTCAACAGAATCCAAGCTCAGGATGCATTTGCAACCTGTGGAAAGAGATGAAATTAAAAGTTGGGATGGAGGTATGAAGCTGTAGCATAATGTCCTTTAAGCTAATCAGAGGTGAGACACAGGGGCCCTAATGACAGCCACCTCCAGGTTCTCCCCTAGATGTGGTTATGTGGGGATCCTGGAGTTGCCTCCATGTTTGTCTGTTGTTCCCTAGGAAGCTCCTATGAACAAAGATGTAGGCCTGGGTTGTTGTGCTTGCATTTTTCTAAGTTTACCACTCACATCCAGAACTTTTTAATCTCTTTCCATAGGCAGCAACTGCATATTGAGCCTGAGTTTATCAGCTGCATGTACAGGTGTTTCTATTCAGAATTCACTTTTCCCTCTGTGAGGTGTGCAAAGGTAAAGGCAGTCCAGAGTAGAGACCTGGGGGAACTCAGAGACACCAGGGCCTCCGTGGCATAGATTCATAGCAGTTATGCTATTTTATTACCCATTGAAGCACATCCTGATTGCTTAAGGTATTAGGACATTGTGAATAGAACTACTATATGTAATGGTGTGCTGTTATCTCGATATACATTTTTGAGGCAGTTGTCTATATTTTTAGGACCATGTGGTGAGACCATGTCTAACTTTGGGTAAAAATGCCCAGTTTTTTGATAGTGTTGAACTGTTGTGTGCTCTTCCAGCAATGCACAAGAGTGCCTGTGGCTGTTCATCATCCTCATGGTTGATACTACACTTACTAAAGACCTTAGCAGCTCAGTAGGTGTGCAGTGCACTTGGGGTCTTAGTTTGTGCTTTCCTCATGACAGGTGATACTAAGAATCATTTCTATGCTTCTTTACCATCTCGTATCTTTCTTGTGAGTTGTCTGTTCATATCTTTACCCATTATGTTGTCTTATTGTTGAGTCTTACTATATTTTTTACACAAGTTTGTTTTAGACATATACTTTCCAAAGATTCCCCCAGTCTTTGATTTGTCTTTTTATTTCCTTAATATGATTTTTTTTTACAGAGGACTTTAATACATTCCACATTATCAGGTTTTTCTTTCATGGATTTCTTGTTGTTATTGTTTGTTTGTTTGATAGCAGGGATTGAACCCAGGGTGCTTAACCACTGAGCCACATCCATAGCTTTCATGGATTTGGGGGGTGGGTTGTATTTAGAACCTCATCATGAAACATGTGGTCATGCATATCTTCTAGAGTTTTACAGTTTCCCATTTTAAATGCAAGTCTAGAGAGTATTTTGATAGGTTCTGGCATCCATATGTGTGGCTTCTTGAAGTGTGTGTCCTTTTGAAGTCAGTGATGTCTAGTCTAGGTTTAAAAAGAGCGTGTTGGGAATTTCTGGAATGCACTGAATCTTCAGATCAGGTTTGAGGTAGTTTCATTTTAATTATATTGAGACCTTAACAAAGACTATCTCTGTATTTATTTATATTTTATTTGATTTCAAGATTTTCTGAAATATGATTGTACTTTATTACTTACATGTAAGTACTTCAAATTTGGGGTCTCTATTTTAAACATTAATGCTTTAAAACTTTTCTTATTCCAGTTTATAAATTTCACTGTTTCCCCAACATGATGGCTGAAATATAGGAAATTAATGAAATTTTGTCTATGGGCCATGTACTTTGCTGCTTGCTATCTCCATCCATTCTGATCAAGACATAGGAGGTAGGCTCTATTTCTTTTCGATTTCCAAAATCATGACCTGGAATAGTCAGAACTATGAATTTAAGAGCTTCAGTGTACCTAGCACAAGGGGGTGCAGCTCTGAACAGTGAACACCCAGCATCCTTCACTGCCCACAGTGGCCAGCAGGGGGCACTCAGAACAACTTTCTCTGATCAACTACTTTTGGGGGCTGTGTTCTGTGCCCTAATCAAACTTCCTTCTCCTGGGGACCCACCTGAGAGATGCCACATCTAGGGACTCCTAGAGGCTCTATCTAAGGTGTAGACCAGAGGTTTTTTTTTTTTTTTTTTTTTTTTTTTTTTTTTTTTTTTTGTAATCCTGGAGAGACACCTGAAAAGATACCATGGACTGGGGATGCCTGGTGGATATGTCTACGGTGAGGACCAGAGCTTCCTTCCCCTTGGCACCTACCCATGGAGGCTCCACTGTGGATTCAGGATGACTGAGGTCCATGTGAGGAAAACATGAGGAAGAAGCTTCCTGTGCACTGCCTGGTGGGCTGAGAAGGAGTTTCTGCCATGTTCTTTACTTTCTCAGGTAATATTTTAGGAGAACTTATTTTACAACAGTATTTCTTACTGAGGCTTTGGCTGCTCATTATCATGGTATGTCAATGTATTTTGTGTGGCTTGAGTGTCTGAGGACACAAATGCCCCCTCAAGATGGTGCAGGGAGGGCCCAGTGCCTGGAGTCTCATTGGGGCCTGAGGGTAAGGGCTCATGAAAATGCAGTAAGAAGCTCTCAGGAGCCTCTAGGGTGAGAGATGCAAAAATTATGATGGATCGCACTACCCAGAATCCTGGGTAACTGCAGAATCCTCATTGCAGTTACCAGAGCCTTCTGCAGTGATGGCAGCATGGGTCAAATGACAGACTGTGCTACCCATAATTCTTGGGGACCTGCAACTTGCAGACACCTCTGCAGAGAGGGCTGAATTGACAAAATATCAAACTATGCTACCAATTACTTTTGGGTACCTGCTCTGCCCAGGAGCCTCTGGGGGTGAGAATTTTAAGGGCAGAATACCAGACATCAATGCTCAGAATCTCTGGGGATGCCTACATACCCTGTAACCCTGTAAGTCCCAGAGGATTTGGTGGTGATGGTTTTGTTGGTAGAGCTCACTTCCTAGAATCTCCAGGGTCCCAGGGAAAGCATGGGGTCTTCAGCTCCTGTGATCCTCAGCAGAAATGTGCAGGCCAAACACTAGACTGCATTATCCAGAACCCTCAGGGACTGCAGCTTCCAGAATCCTCTGTGGTGAGTGGGCAAACCACTGAACTGCATTACCCACAATCCTAAGGGGAAATTTAGTTTTAGAATTGTCTGCAGTGAGTAGGAAAAACCAGGACTAAATTACCCACAAATCTCGGTGCCAGTAGCTCTCAAGATTCTCTGTTGTGAGGACTCTTGGACTGAGAGCTTAACTACAGTATCCATAATCCTTGGTGGGATGTGTTGCCCAGGTGAGTATGCAGCCTGCAACTCCCAGAGGCCTCCCAAGTGAGAGCTGTGCATTATGCAGGTCAGACTACACTACCTACAATTCCTGGCGACATAGTGCTGAGTGTGCTGCCTGCAATTCCAGGAGGCTTCCACAGTGAGGTCTTCAGTACCAAGGCAAGCATGTGGCCTTCAGTTCTCATTGCCTTTGCAGGAGGGGCATGTAGGCAAAACACTGGACTACCTTATCCAGAATCCACAGGGGGAATTGCAGTTCCTAGGATCTGCAATAGTGAGGGCTTCAGGGTAGGGAGCTGAACTACAGTACCTAGAATTCTTGGAGGTGCCCCATGTCCATGTGGCCTAGAACTCTCAGAGGCTTCCACAGTGAGGGCTATGGAGGTAGAGGGCAAGACTATACTACCCAGAATCCCTGGGGACCTGCAACTCCTAGACACCTACCTTTTGAATACTGCCGGGGCAAGCTTTGTATTGCACTACACAGACTCCTCAGGGGTGTCTAGGTAGGCTTATGCTACACAGATCCCAGAGCCATGATGGGGGTGAAGTCCACTTAGGTAGGATGGATTGCACCACCCAGAATAATCAATGGCCCACAGCTCTCAGTGACCTCTGCAGTCAGAGCTGGCTGAGTAGAACTGACTATAATACTCAGAATTCCTGGAGGCTCTGAGCTGTAAGTAGTCACTGTACAGTTGAACATAGCACCAGGCTATAATACCCATGATCCTTGGGGGCTTGCAGCTTCCAGAATCCACTGTAGTGATGCTGCATGGGCAGAACACCAGAATACACTGTCTAGAATCCCTAGGGATGCCTGAGTGACTGTGTAGCCTACAATTTCTGGAGACCTCTGCAGTGGGGGCTGCATTGTAGAAGACTGGATTACAGTACCCAGAATCCTGGGTGGGGGTATGAGGTTGAATGTGCTACTTGAAGCCCCCATAGACTTCTGGAGTGAGGGCTGATTGGGCAGAATTCCAGGTTACACTGTTAAGAATCACTAGTGGTGCCTGAGTAGCCTGCAGCTCACAGAGACCTCTGCAGCTGGGCTGCAATGTGGAATACAAGACTGCACTACCCAGAATCCTGGTGGTATGAGGGTGAATGTGCTACTTGCAGCCCCTAGGCTTCTGGGGTGAGGGCTGCATGGGTAGAACACCAGAGTCCACTGCCAGGGTTCTCCAGGGTGTCTGGGCCAGCACATGGCACACAGCTTCCATCGTCCTGAAGGGCAAAGACTGTGTGAGCAGAGCACCAGACTACACTGTCCAGAAACCCTGAGAACCCTGAATCTGTGTAGCCTGCAGCTCCCAGAGGCATCCATGGTGAGAGGTGGACAGGCAGGACAGACTGAATGACCTAGAATGCTCTCAGAGGCTACTGGGAATTTGGTCTGAGCTCAGGTTCTTCTACCCTCCTACAGTGATCACCCTGGGCTGGGAATTAACAGATTTTCTTAGAACCCCTGATTCTGAATTGGAGCAGTCCCTGGGTAAGTCACTCTGTCTCAAAGACTACATGTCCCAGAAGACTCTGAGGTGGTCTGTTTCTGGCCTCTGTCCTTGGGCTGAGGATCTAGACTCCCTGTAGCTGCCTTCCTCTGTGCCTCTGCCTGCTTGTCTTAGGCTGCTGCAGCACTTGGCCTGGTGGAGTGCAGCGAGGGGGTCTCCTGGACTCCATTTCTCCTCTTCTGAGATTCCACTCCTCAGGTGCCACAGCCAGACCTTGTTAGAGCAGTGGAAACATATTTTATTCATTAACTGCAGAGGGTGGAAGAAGGCACTGACATTCACCAGGGAGCCAGGAGAGGCCCCGCCTCTGAGCTGGGAGGAGCTCCTGCACAGCGCATGGCCAAAGGGGCATGGTCAATAAGGGGCAGGGCCTTGCCGCCATCTTTAATGCTGCCTCCTTGAGAGTGAGGAGCTGGCTTCCCCCTCAGGACCAACCTAGGAGAGCCCCAGTCCTCGGAGTGTTGGGTCACTCCACAGGGAGTGGCAGAGCTCCCTTCTCAGAGCAGATTGAGAGAGACATCCAAGTTGCGGACTCTCGTGGGTCATGCCTCCAGGGGCTCACAGAGCTCCCTTTTCCTCAGAGCAGCCTCGGCGTGTGGATTCTTGGCTTAGGGACTTTCGTGAGTTGTGTCTCTAGGGATGCCTGGGGTTCCCTTCTCCTCAGCAGCCTGAGAGAGACACTTGGTGTGGGAACCCTCGTGGACCACGTCTCTAGGGGTGCCTGAGGCTCCCTTCAACTCAGAGTGGCCTGAGGGAGACACTTGGTGTGGGGACCCTTGTCTCTAGGGGTGCCTGGGGTTCCCTTTAACTCAGAGTGGCCTGAGGGAGATGCCTGGTGCGGGCACCCTCTTGGGTCATGTCTCTAGGGACGCCCGGGGTTCTGTTCTCCTCAGAGCAGCCTGAGGTAGATGCCTGGTGTGGGGACCATTTTGGGTCACATTCTAGGGACACTGGTGGGCTCCCTCATCCTTACAGCAGCCTGAGGAAGATGCCAGGCCTGGGGAGCCTCGTGGGTCATGTCTCTAATTAGGCTGGGGGTTCCCTTCTCCTCAGAGCAGCCAGGGTTGCTTTGCGTGGCCGAAGGGGGCATGGCCAACCAGGGGCGGGACCTCAGCGCCATCTTTAAGGCTGCCTCCTTGAGAGTGAGGAGCTGGCTTCCCCCTCAGGACCAACCCGGGAGAGCCCCATTCCTGGGAGTGTTGGGTCACTCCACATGGAGGGGCAGAGCTCCCTTCTCAGAGCAGATTGAGAGAGACCCAGGTTGGGTCATGCCTCCAGGGGCTCACGGAGCTCCCTTCTCCTCAGAGCAGCCTCAGCGCGGACTCTTGGCTTAGGGACTTTTGTGAGTCATGTCTTAGGGATGCCTGGGGCTCCCTTCTCCTAACATTGGCCTGAGGCAGATGCCAGATGTGGGGAGCCTTGTGGGTCGCAACTCTATGTAGGCCCTGGGTTTTCTTCTCCTCAGAGTGGCCTGAGGGAGATGCCTGGTGTGTGGACCCTCGTGGTTTATGTCTCTTTGATGCCTGGGGTTCCCTTCTCCTCTGAGTAGCCTGGGGGAGATGCCTGGCTTGGGGACCCTCATGGGTTATATTTTTAGAGAAGCCTGCGGTTTTCTGCTCAGAGCAGCCTGAGGAGATGTATAGCATGGGGACCCTCATGGGTCATGTCTTGAGGGACACCTGTGATTCCCTTTTCCTCAGAGCAGCCTCAGAGAGGTGGCTCAGAAGCTTCTGGCAGCTCTGGCAGCCGGTGAGGGGATGGTGGGAAGCATGAGGAGCAAACCCTGTTCTGGACCTGAGAGCTGAGGGCAGCCTTGGCTGTCAGCCCCACTCTGTCATTCACAATTTCATCCTGGCTCCCTGTGCAGCAGTGACCCTTCCTTAGGCTGTGACCCTCATCACCTTAGCATAGTGACTCAGGGTGGTTTCTAGGGAACCTGGCAGGGAGGAAGGAGGAATGTGTAGGGAGGGAGGAATGTACAGCCTAAGGGAAGGGGACCTCAGTCCACTTCCTTGTTTTCCTTAGTGTTTAAATGGTTTGCTTTTTGCTGAGGCTGGTTTTGAAGTTGAGATCCTTCTGCCTCAGCATTTTGAGCCGCTTGAGTTTAAATATATTACTTCTAACAAAGCCAGAATTTATTAAAAATACATCTCATGTTTTTTGTGGAACCGAACTCATGAACCACATTTTTCTTTTTCTTTAATCTCTGCTTAGTTTTTTTTTTCAATTTTTTTAGTTGTAGAAGGGCACACTATATTTTATTTATTTATTTATTTATTTTTATGTGGTGGTGAGGATCAAAACCAGTGCCTCACACATGCTATGCAAGCGCTCTACCACTGAGCTACCACAGCCACACGTTTTTCTTTTGGTGGAGAGTTTAATTAGCAAGAAGCCACCCCTCCAGGACCCTCATGCTAAGGCCTTCCCCTCCAGATCCTGCCTCTCCTCTAGACCCCACCTATATTCTATGGCCCTGCTTGTCCTCCTGAACCACCCTTCCCCCTCCTTCCTACCCTGCCTATCCTCTAGGTCCTACTCATGTTCCAGGGCCTTTCCCTTCCTCAGGTCCCACCCCTCTGTGAGGCCCTGCCCCCTTGTGACTCATTCTCCCCCTCCTTCAGACCCTGTCTCTCCTCCAGATCTTTCCCTTCTTCCTGTCCTGCCCCTCCTGCAGACCTCACCCCTCCTCTTTAAAAAAAAATTTTTCTGTTGCACATGGACACAATGCCTTTATTTTGTTTATTTATTTTTATGTGGTGCTTAGGTTTGAACCCAGTGCCTCACACATGCTAGGCAACTGCTCTACCACTGAGCCATAACCCCAGCCCAACCTTCCTCATCTTTAAGACCTTGACTCTTCTCCAGACTCCACTTATCTTCCAGGCTCCCCCTCCTCCTGACCTTCCGTCCCCCTCCTCCAGACTCTGCCCCTGCTAGTCTAGGATGAGCAGCTCCCTGGCTGCTGTGCTAATTGGCATTATATTTGTAATGGTGCACAAATAACATCTTTTGTATAAACACTGACATCCTGCATTGGATGAATTATCTTGACTAGTATCAAAATTTGACATACCATAAAATAAATTTAGAAAAGTCACCTTTCTCTCTCTTTTATTCTCTATAGATCATGAACATTTGAAATAAAATTAGAATTTGTTAAAGGGCAGATGACAGCCAGCCTTGAGCCCTCATGATCCCAGGATCCCATCCAGTGGGAGAACTCTAAGTATCAGTCCAAGCTTTTGTATGCTAATTGATTCATTTATTTTTCTTATTTTAGAGTTATTTTGCTATGTAATTCCCCATGGCCTTTGGTTCTGTGTAATAGGTTTTTGCTATTCAATTTTTAATTAATATTCTTTCAATTTTCTACAGAATTTAAAATTTTTTTTTTTAGTTGTCATGGATCTTTTTATTCTATTTATTTATTTTGTTTATTTATATGTGGTGCTGAGGATTGAACCCAGGGCCTAACACATGCCAGGCAAATGCTCTGCCTTTGCGCCACAACTCTAGCCCTGTATAGGATTTTTAATTCTGTGAACTTCTATTTGTTATTCATTTTCTATTTGATTACACCAATAAGGAATATTTTAAAAATTTCTTTTAGCTTACTTTTTGATTGAGAGAATTGTTTTGTTTGAGAGAATTGTCTTGTTTGGAAAGGCTCATAATCAAATGATTTTAATTAATTTCCATTTATTAAGACATGTTTGAGACTGGGTGTGCAGCTCAGTGGTAGAGCATTTGCCTGGCATGTGAGAGGTCATGGAGTCCATCCCAGCACCACACACACAGAAGATGTCTTTGACAGGACTCAAGCATGAGAGATATAGTTTCAAAAGATCATGTATTGGGGCTGGGGTTGTGACTCATCAGAGTAGCACGTGCGAGGCCATGGGTTTGATCCTCGGCACCACATAAAAATAAGTAAATAAAACAAAGGTATTCTGTTGAACTACAACTAAAACAAAAATTTTTTTAAAAAGATCATGTATTTACACATATACACATATACCAAAGTGCCTCTTGCAAATTCATATGAAATTATTCTAAGAAAATTTTAAATCAGTTTTAAAAGAGAAGAGGGATGATATTTTTAATGTTAACTATTGATATTTCATATTTAAAACCACTATAGATGAAATCTCCTGACATGCAAATCATTACAAAATGTAAGAGACAAGTCAGTAGCTGCTTTTTTGTAATTCAGATACATTTACTAAAAATAAGTTTTTTTTAAAAAGATATTTTTTCTTCTTTAAAATTTAGAAAGCATGTCCATATGTCCTATTAAAGTTCTATATTCATCAGAAAGTTCTCTTATTCCTTGCATACAAAGGGATGGGCCTTCTAATGAGCATGATACTTTATGTTGTCAGAAATTCTTGTGGGAGACCTCTTTTAAGTGTTTTGCCTCTGTTCAAAATATTATTTAAAAATGTATCAATATGCTTTTGATTTCAGAAATTTGTCTTTCTTTTGAAATTATGTATTTATTAGTATTTAGGGTTATTTCATGTAGTAAATGCCATGATTACATTTTATCCTAATGTTGGTGCCCCTATGTGCTTATAAGGTGGCTTTCAGAATGCAGATGAGTTTCTCTCATATTTGATTCATTAGAAAAGTACATGCACTTTTGATCATATTTAAATAGTTGCATTTGAATTATTAGAAGCAGAAATCATACATGTTAGTATTGTGAGCTGAACAAAGTGCAGGTTTACTTTAATCATTTTGAGGAGGTTGACGTAATGGCTTCTGCCTTGTTCTGTACCTGCCATAGTTGTCAGATGTCTCACCTGGAGAATTTTTCTTTTGCCACTGGGGATTAAACCCAGGGCCTTGCTTGTGCTACGCAAGCCCTGAACTACATATGTCCCCAGTCTTTGTTACAATTTCATTCTGAGACAGGGTCTAGCTGAATTGCTAATGTCAGCCTCAAATTTGTGATCCTTCTGCTTTATCCGCCCAAATAGCTGAGATGACAGGCCTGAGTCAAAGTGCCTGGCTTGTCCTGGAGGATTTTGATGTCAGTATCATATGTTTCCAATGTGTTAATAATTTCCTAAGCTAGATTATGTTCATATCATATGTTTCTTATCAATAGTCAATAAAACCTTTTTGTTGTTTTTTGATGGTATGCTTAATGTGAACATGGTTTATGATGTGACACCACTGTTTATGGTGATCTAGCTATGCAATACACTGTAAGGAGTGTATTTTGATTCTGAGAGTCTCAAGTGTTTTAGGTCCAACATGTTTCCTTAAGAGGAGTTATTATTCATTTTCTATTTGAGTACAAAAATAAGACAAATTCATTTTTTTTGTGGTTCTGGGGGTTGGTCCTAGGGACTCCTGCATGCTAGGAAATCTTTCTACATCCCCAGCTCCATAGATCCTTTAGTTGTCATTAGCTTCATGATGAGCTAGTGACAATAAAATTACTTAGAAGTTCAACTAGAGTTAGACTCATACAAGAGTGTGGGCATCCATAGCTCCTTGTGATTTCTAAAAGGTAAAGTGTTTTCTCACAACACAGCAGCATCTAATATAATTTCTGGACCAAGCTGACACCTCTGCTTCTCTTGGCTCACCACTTCCTGCAGAGTTCTTGGAGGAGATGACTATTTCTTTGACTATTTGTCCCAGTCACAAATATTTGATTATATTGCTGCTAAAAAGGTATGCATAGAAATAAAATAGAGACAAGGATTCTTTGGGATAAATGATTCAGACACAGTGAGTCAATTTGCATTAGGACTTTTTTAATATAAAGTCACTCTTTCAGGAAAGTTAAACCAGGAGTTGAAATAGAATCTCTAAAATGTCATTTTTTTTTCTCCTCTATTGATCAAGTTTTAAGAAGGCAAACCTAGAACCTAGTGACAGCATAAAAATATAAGGAGTTTACTTATGTTATTACTTCAACATGAAATATGTAAAAGAAGCACATACTTTGAATTTTATATTAGTTTGAACTATTAGATTTTTGTGTTATGAATGTTCATAATAAAATACAGAACTAGCTAAGAGTGTCAGTTACCAGTAATTAACTGTATGCATAATTAAACAAGTAAGTGTTTGAGAAAATATAAGCATGTCCTAAGGTTTTACTTTAGAGTAGTTTAATGTTTTTTCTTTCTTTTTTTTTTTTTTTTTTTTTTTTTTTTTTTGTGTGTGTGTGTGGAGGTACTGGGGATTGAATCCAGAGGCACTTAATCATTGAGCCACATCCCCAGCCCTTTTTTTATATTTTATTTAGAGGCAGGTTCTCACAGAGTTACTTAAGGCCTCACTAAGTTGCTGAGGCTGGCTTTGAACTCGAAATCCTCCTGCCTCAGCCTCCCAGGATGCTGAGATTACAGGCATGTGCCAGCATGCCAGGATTAGTTTTATCTTTATACAGAGATTGAAAAGAAAGTGTAGAGATTTCCCAGGTAGCCTCAATCTGGTTTCTTCCCTTGTTATGACTTAGGTGAGCTGTCTCTAAAGTGTTAACATCTTAGACCATTTGTCATGAAGAAAAAATAATGGTATGTTAACATTAACTGAAGTCACATATCCTTTGGATTCTCAGTTCTGTGTCTTCCTGTTCTAGGATCCCATCTAGGAGCCAACATGACATCCAGTCATCATGTCTCCATAGACTTCTCTTGGGGTGACAGTTTCTATGACCTTGAGAGCATTGAGGATGACTTGTCAGGTATTTTTATAATTTTTTTTTGGAATTTTCCTTTTTTTATATGTTAAACTGGGGCTGTGGGTCTGGGGGAGGCAGGTAACAGGTGAAGAGCTGCTCTGTCATCTCTTGTCCTTATTGTTATATTAGTATTGACTGTGCTCACCTGGCTGAGGCAGTGCCTTTCAGATTTCCTTGTGTTTCTCATATTTAGCCTGGGGCTATTGGACTGGGGGAAGCTAGTCACTGAGATGAAAAGCAGCTCTATCATCTCCTGCCCTCAAGGTGAAATGGTAGTATTTTTTTTTTAGAGAGAGTGAGAGAGGAGAGAGAGAGAGAGAGAGAGAGAGAGAGAGAGAGAGAGAGAGAGAGAGAATTTTTTAATCTTTATTTTTTAGTTTTCGGCGGGCACAACATCTCTGTTTGTATGTGGTGCTGAGAATCGAACCTGGGCCGCACGCATGCCAGGCGAGCGCGCTACCACTTGAGCCACATCCCCAGCCCCTGAAATGGTAGTATTGATTGTGCTCACCTGCTTGAGGAAGGGACTTTCAGGTTTCTTACTATGAAGTTACTCTTTTTTTGCATGTCCACATTGTCTGTTCTTCTGGAGGAAGTTGTAATGCAGAGCCCACGCTTAGGGATCAGAGAGTTAGCTCTACCTCCTTGATGACTGTGTCTCTCTCAATTATATGGAATTCTTCTGCACAAGAGGTTTCTACTCAGCCTCATTTGTTTGTGTATTCAGGCATTTATATATATCAGTCATCTGGATAGTTTGATTAAGCTGTTTTTTGTTCTCCCCCCCTTTTAAAATACTACTTTGTGGCTCAATTCATCCCTACTTTAACCATTGGGAATTCTTTCCATTGGAGATCGTTCCATTATCTCCTGTTGTCCTTTAACATATTTTCTGGTTTTGTCCCAAAGTTTTTTCTTTCTGATATTTAAATTACCCTGACTTATATATTTACTGTGTTACTCTTAGTATCAGCCATTTCTTCAAAGAGTCATGGCTCCTTTGATTGGAGAGTGATATTAAAATCTTTCATCTGGCAGGGGCTGGGGTTGTGGCTCAGTGGCAGTGTACTCATCTGGCATGTGTGAGGCACTGGGTTCGATCCTCAGCACCACATAAAAATAAACAAATAAAATAAAGGTCTTTAAACAGTGTATAAAAAAATATTTCATCTTGCATCTTGATCCACACAACTGACAATGCAAAGAAGTTTATGTGTATTCTAATCTTTTCATACCCCCTAGTTATAACTATGTTTATGTGGAACCATCTGTGAATGTATTAAGCAAAATGTGAGTTTATACTGATCTGCAGTCAATGGATTCTGACCCATTATGACATAGATCCCTCTGCCTTCATCCCTTGTTTATCATAACTTCTCACCCCATCAGTGGGAAATCTAGCTCCCAGTTTCTGCCATACAATTATTGTTCCATTATGAGCAATGAATTCATTATTGCTCCAGATTATGGGCTGTGACATAATAAGAAATACACATTCAGCCTCTGCACCCAGTTCCTGGTGCAGCACTCCTAAAATCTTTATATTTGCTGAGTGACAGAGGTGTTAGGAGCATTTTTTTGTCCTAATATTGATTCTTTTACCTTGGTTATTTGAACAGAGCTCCTAAATCCTGCAGAATCTCCTGGGGGCCTAGGAGGGGCTTATGCTTTAATAAGGACTTTTGGTGGGCTCTAGGGAAGCTTCAGGATGGAGGATGGTCATGAGAAAAACCACAGGAAGGGTGGTGCACCACAACTCCATGTAGATGGAGACTCCTGTGCTGGGAGGCACCTGGGCCTCATCCTGCACAACTCTTCCTCTGTAATTTTGTCTTTTCTAGAATGTCATAAAAGGTAAACCATACAGCATGTAGCCTCTTCAGCCTGGCTTATTTCACTTAGTGTACCAGGTAGAATTTATCTATTTCTCTGTGTAGGGTGGTAGTTCATTCCTTTATATTCTGTGTTGGTTATGCATTCAGGTATCAGAGGACATTCTTTTTTTTTTTTTTTTTTGAATTTTAATATTTATTTTTTAGTTTTCAGTGGACACAACATCTTTGTATGTGGTGCTGAGGATTGAACCCGGGCCGCATGTATGCCAGGCGAGCATGCTACCACTTGAGCCACATCCCCAGCCCTGGGAGGACATTCTTATTTGTGATCTGATCAGCATCATAGAGCTGCTATTCATAATTATATGCTAGTTTTGTTTTGACATACTTTTTCAAAGAATTTCTCTAAAAGAAGGTGATTTATAGGGACACTGTTGGGTTATAGATTGGACTTTTTTGCTTTGGGAAGAACTGGCACATCATCTTCCAAAATGGCCATGCCACATGTTCTCCTAGTAATGCCTGAGACTGCTGGTATCTCACATCCTGCAGCTGTTGGTGCACTGCTGTTTCTTAGAGATCAGCAGTTCTAATAGCTGTGCCATACTACCTCACTATTGTTTTAATTTATGATTCCCTGATGACATGGGATGCTAAGCATCATTTTGTATAACTATGTGCCATCTTTTACAGAGTAGGAAAAAAGTGTGTGTGTGTGTGTGTGTGTGTGTGTTTGTGTATGCATGTGTGCATATGTGAGTTGTGTGTGTGTGGTGCTGGGGATTGTACCACAGGGCTCACATAAACTAGGCAAGTGCTCTACCACTGAGCTAATCCATCCTTTAAAACATTTCCTAGGCTGGGCTCAAGTTTGCAATCTTCTTGCCTCAACCTTTTCAGTAATTGGGGTTGTTGGCATGCAACAGTGCACTTCGTAAAAAATTGAACTTTATAAAGTCCATGTTATTGGTATTTTTTTTTCAGTCAATTGGTATTTGGTATTGTGAGTTAAAACTCATCAGCAAGGACTGGCGAAGTAGCTCAGTATTAGAAAGTTTGTACAGCATGTGTGAGGTCCTACATTCAAAACCCCCCAAAACAAATATACACTACCATTACTAAATCTAAGATTACATAGATTTTCTTATTTCTTTCCAGATTTTTTTTTAGTTTTATCACATTTTAGTTGTGGACTATTATGAGTTAATTTTTGTAGGAGTTTCTGTTTGTGTCTACATTCATTTCACTTAATAAGCTTTGAATAATTTGTTCAATCACCATTTCTTTTTTTTCTTTTTTCTTTTTCTTTTTTTTAAAGAGAGAGTGAGAGAGGAGAGAGTTAGGAGAGAGAGAGAGAATTTTTAATATTTATTTTTTTTAGTTCTCGGCGGACACAACATCTTTGTTGGTATGTGGTGCTGAGGATTGAACCCGGGCCGCACGCATGCCAGGCGAGCGCACTACAGCTTGAGCCACATCCCCAGCCCTCAATCACCATTTCTTAAAAAACAAGGATACTGGGTTTCATTTTAGTTTGAATTTCCAAAATCATGGCCTTGAGTAATCTAGATACAGTACTGAATTTCATCCATTTCTCAGGAATGTCATGGGGTGCCCATATACCACTGAATTGAAGCATTCTGTGCTGGGTCCTAATGACCACCAGAGGGTATGTGCCACTTTCATGGATATGGCAGTGTCATAATACTGTTACGGTGGAGTGATAATGCTAACATGTTGTCTGTGTGCATCCTATAATGCTAATGTATTATCCATAGTAGCCTTTGATGCTGTTGTGACCATATGTGGCCTCTAATACAAATATAGTGTCCACAGAGTAGCCTTGAACACTAATATAACAGCTTCCATATTAATACAATGTCCACATCATGGCCTCTAATACTAGAATAATATTCATAACATGACATCAAAAACTAATATAATAGCTACCCTGTGGTCTCTAATCTAAATATAATATACATACTATAACATCTAAAGCAAAATAGTATCTCCCTGTGATCTTTAATACTAATATGATATCCATAGTGTAGCACCTAAGGCTAATATAATAGCTGCCCTGTGTCCTTTCATGTTTTTATGGTATCCATAGCCATTATGGTTTAGATATGAGTTATCCTTTAAAAAACTCATGTGAGTCAATGAGATAAAATTTAAATGTGTAATGACTGGATCCTGAGAGTATTAACCTACATCAGTGCACCAACTTAATGAAAGCATTAACCTAATTATCCACTGATAGGGATTAACTGGGTGGTAACTGGACAAGGTGGGTAAATGGTGGCATTCCCTTGAGGTTAATATTTTGTCCCTGGGGAGAAGAGCGCTCATGCCCCCCCCCCTCCCTCTCCTTCTTGTTTGCCAGCTTTTCTTCTCTACAGTTTTGGCAATGATGTTCTGCTTCAATTTGGACCAAGAGCTCAGAGGTAGAGTGCTTGCCTAGCATGTGTGAGGCACTGGGCTCAATTCTCAGCACTGCATATAAATAAATAAAAGTCCATTGATTACTATTTTTTTTTTAAATGAGCAATTGAATTGTGTGTCTTTGGAGTGAGACCTCTGAAACCACGAGCAGCAAATAAGCTTTTCCTTTTTAAATTTTTTCTTGTCAGATCTTTTGGTCACAGTGGTGAAAAAGCTGACTAAATCAGTGAGTGGGTTTTTGCTATGAATAATCTATAAGATTCAGTAGTCTTTAGAGATGGTTTGTTGGGGGAGAAAGTTTGAAATATTTAGAGATAAAGCTGGGAAAGGTTTAGTAAGTTGCAGGTGGAGCTTAATGAGGGATTCTGGTGGGTTCTCAGAAGTCTAAAATGCCAATAGGATTGTAAAAAACAAAGAATGGAGTTGTAAGGTTTCAGAGGAAGAGGACTGTATTGAAATACAACTAGAGGGCATTCATATTACACTCTTGCTAGGAAGTTGTCTACATTTTGCCTGTGTCCTGAGACATTCTATGAGGTTGAATTAAAAGCTGATGAACTAATTAATCTTGCAAAGGAAATTTCAAGGCAACACAGCAGTCAGGTAGTGAGATGGATATTGCTGGTGACCTTTAGTCAAATTTACTGTGGATCAGATCAGAAAGCAGAGCAGAAAGATTTTAACAATTTCCAGTTTGCCCAGAAAAATGTAAAACTGGGATGAAGGAAGTTGTTATTGTTCAGGACATTACCACCACTGCAGAGATGCTAAATTACTTTACCCAGAGACAATATAAAAGATGGCTTGTGGGCATCTTAGGAATTGAAAAGATCTCACCTATCTCTGGCTCAAGGTTATAAAAGTAAAAATTCTTTGAGACCATTTGTGCACCTGCTTGAACAAGAGGGTTGGGAAGTTGTTTCACCATGCCAGGCACTCAGAGGATACTACAGCCATAGTCATAGAAATCTTGCCTACTGGTTGAGATGGTAAAAGAACTTGGCATCAACCACATGGTGCTTTTTCTATTATCTTCTTTTTTTTTTTTTTTTTGATTGGGGGACATTGGAGTTAGGGAGTTATGGAGGCTTTCACTGAGATTTCAAAGGAAAACCTGGGAGGCCAGGAAAATGGTTAGTTGCTGTGGGTAGCCTCTGAGAGTGTGATGTATGAAGTGAGAAGGCAGCTGGAACTGTAGTGGAGACCCCCAAGATTAAGAGATTCCAGTACCATGGAGAGTCTGCCAAGGAAAGCTGTGGGAATCAAACAGATGTATAAGCTGAGAGAGTCTTGTGGGTTGCAACCAGCAAAGCCATAGGGCAGAGCTGCACAAGCCCTTTTGGAGAGAACATCACCATGCCATGTGCCTCAGATGCTGGTTGTGGAACTATAGGTTTTGTGTGCCCAATTGAGTGTTAGTGTTTGTTTGGTCCCACTGATACCAGTCTTGGAGATCAAGAACAGGTCCTTATTTCCCTGATGTTGAAGATTAAACACCAATGAAATGCTTAGGTAAGCATAGAAACCAAGTTTTATTTAAGAAAGAAATGAAGATAGACTTCTCCAAAGAGAAGGGAGCTCAGAGTTGAATGTCTGTGGGGATGGGTGTGTCTTGCTCTTTTATATACCCCAGACCCCCCACATATGTGCCTAAGGGCAGGAAGAAGCAGGAATGTGACATATCCGGTCCCCCCAGGCTAGGCAGTGTTGCATGCAGATTGCTTTTTTGGCAAAGAAAGCATGTGGGGAGTCAGTACAGTGGGCTTATTTTATATAATTATTCTCTTAACCTTATGTTTCCACCATCCTCATCTATCTCTCCTTGACACCACCCGTTCTTTAAAAGACCCTGTGCTGTTATTTGTTGATTTTTATGTAATTTGCTTTTGATTTTTATGGGAGCTCATTGCAGAGAATTTTCCTTGAATCTCAGAAGAGACTTTGGACTTGTCCTTTTGAGTATGTTGTTAAGAATATATGGACTCTTGGGCTGGGATGTAGCTCAGTGGCAAAGCATCTGCCTTGCATCCACAAAGCCCTGGGTTTGACCCCTGGTAATAAAAGGAGAGAGGGAGGGAGGGAGGGAGGGAGGGAGGGGGAGAGAGAGAGAGAGAGAAGGGAGAAGGGAGGAGGGAGGGAGAGAATGAGAATATGAGAATATTTTGTTTCTTGGAAATGGACTCAAAATATTTTGCCTTGTGAGTGGTGGACCTGAGCTTTTCTGGGCCAGGGTCAGAATAATATGGTTTAGATATGAAAACTCATGTGAGAGAAAATGCAAGAAAGTTTGCAGGTGAAATGATTGGATAGTGACAGCCTTAAACTGATCAACATGTTAATTCACCCATAAGGAAAACTTAATAATTGTAGGTAGGTAAAGTGTGGTTGGAGGAGCACTGGAGGCATTCCTTTGGGAATATATTTTTTCCCTGGTCTCTCCTTCCTGTTTGGCATGTTCTGACCCACTCTCCTCCTCCACACCCTTGGGTGAGGTGATGGTGTTCTGTCTCACTTCAGGCCCAGAGACATGAATCCACTTTCTGTGAATGGAGACTTTGGAAACTGTGAGTGCCAAATCAAAATTTTTATTCTCTAAAATTGTTTTTGTCACAAATTTTAGACACAGTGGAAAAAAAAGCTTACTAAAACAATACTGCCTAGAAATAATATAATAGTGGCCATTTGACTTTTTATGCTAATGTAATATCCATAAATAGCATCTAGAATTAATTTAATAGCTACCATATAACCTTTGATAGCATTATGATATCAATACTATAGTATCCAAAACTAATATAAGCTTGCACTCTGGTCTTTAATACTGTTTCCACAACTCAGTTCTTATCCTCAATGTCAATCCTATAATGAGTGCACAGTTTTGAGAAAAAGGAAAAAGAAGGTTTATTGCTTTGATAGCAAAGGAGAAACACAGGGGACTCCTGTCCCAAAGTCTATGATTCTGCCCATCAGGACAGAGGCCTTTTAAAGAGATTATTCAAAAGCTACATTGCATGTGTTCTCTGTCTGGAATTGTAATCTACTTGTTAATTTCAGAGATAGTAATTTCTGAGATCTTCTTGTACCATCCCCAAATTCTGTATGACTTAATTCCTAAGGTGGATGTGTACTTAAGGACAGAGAAATCTTCCTAAATGGGAAAGGTAATCCTGTTTCCCCTGAGATTAGGGAGGGGAGAGATTAGGGAGGAGCATAGAGAGAAATAAAGAAATGTATATATATCAAGTGCTCTACCATTGAGCCACAACCTCAGCCCCAAGAAATATGTCCTTTTAAAAAATAAGTTGGTGGGGGAGGTGGTAGTTTTGGCTCAGTGGTAGAATACTTTCCTAACACATAAATTAAATAAGATAACAGGTATTGTATCCATCTACAACCCAAACCAAAACATTTTTTAAAAAGACAACTGCTTTCAATTTCAATATTCTACTATATTAGTCATTTATTTTTAAAAAATCAATAAAAATATTCTACTATATTAAAAGATAGTTACAGCGGATGAAGGGAAAGCAAGGAACAAGAGATGGGTAATCAAGAAATGAAAGATGGAGACCAGGCAGAGATACACCCCAGAGTTTGTCAGAGCTGACAAATAATGGCCATCTCTCTGTAGGAAAGAGAGGCAAAACAGGCTTGAATTCTGGGATTTTTATAGGGCAGGTACAGGATTCAGAGCCCGGAGGATTCTAATACTAAAGGTTAAGGTTTGGGTTGGTATGAGGGAGTGATGAGCCTTTCTCAGAAAGGGCCTTGGGTGGGAAAGTGAAACTTTTTCCTTAAAATGGCAGCTGTCATTTAAGATGGCCATCCAGATGCTAAGCAAGGACCTTATAGTGGCAGAGCAGAAAGGGCTATCTATATTCAAAGTATAAAGTGGACCACTGTAATAATACTACTATAATATCCATAATACAGCAACTAAAACTAATATAGTAGCATGTAAAACTGATATAATAGCTGCCTGTTGCCTTTAACATTAATAGCTATACAATGTGTATAAAACTAATAGTTTCCCATGACCTTTAATACTTACATATTATTCATATAATAGCATCAAAAGTTGATATTACTTGCCCTGGAATTTAATATTATAGCCTCAATGTAGCATCTCTAACTAATGTAATAGCTTCCCTATGGCCTTATATAATCATTCTCCTGTGGCTTTTAATATTAATACAATATTCATATTATATCATCTAATACTAATATAATAGCTGGCAATGTGCCTAAGGTATTAATATGATATCCACATATAGCATCTAAAACTAATAAAATAGCTGAATTTTTTGTCCCTAATACTTATAAGAGATCCATAGTATAGAATCTAAAATTAATAGAGTAGCTGCTCTGTGGCCTTAAACACCAATATGACATCTATTTGTAGCATCCAAAAGTGACATAATAGCTTCCCTGTGGCTTTATTGTTAATAAGATAACCATACTATAGCATTAAAAACTAAAATAATATCTTACCTTGCAGCCTTAATATTAATATGATATGCATACTATGGCATTAAAAATTAATGTATAGGTACCATGTGGCTTTTAATATTAAAATGCTGTGTATTTTACAGCATCTAAAATGAATACTATACACACATACACACACACACACATACACAAACTATAGCTTCTAAAACTGACAAGGTGGTTGCTCTGTGGCCTTTAATATTAATATGATACCCATAAAGTAGCATCTAAAACTATTATGATAGCTGCCCTGTAGGGTTTAATATTAATATTATATCAATAATAATAATATAATATTCATAGTATAGCATCTAAAATCAATATACACACTGTAGCATCTACAACAGATATATTAGCTGCACTGTAGCTTCTAACATTAAAATAATTTCTGTAGTATAGCATCCAACACTAATATAATAGCTGTATGATGGACTTTCTTACACCCTCTCCAAGAAACAAAAACCAAAAATTAATAAAATAGCTGCCACCTGACTCTTAATGTTTTATCCTTACTATAACACAGTAAACTAATAAAATAGCTGTAGATAGTAAAGACTGAGCTCATGAGGTTTCAGAGAAAAAGGCCTCTGTTGGAAATTGGATGAGAGGCCATTCTTGTTATATTCTAAAAAGTTGTCTACAGTTTGCCTATGTTCTGAGATGTTCTGTGAGGCTAAATTTAAAGGTGATAGAGTAATTAATCTGGCAGAAGAAATTTCAAGGCAACACAGAATTCAGGCAGTGACATGAATATTGCTGGCAGCTTTTAGCCAAATTTGGTATAATAATCAAAGATCATAAAGCAGAGCAGAAAGAACACCTTTTAATTTGGTCAGAGTTAAACTAAATGTGTGAGTCAAACTGGAGCTTAGGAAGTTGTAATTGTTAAAACATTCTGACCACTAAAGAGATGCTAAATACTTTGCCCAGAGACAATAGGAAATAAGCCTTGAGTGCATCTCAGGAATTGGCAAAACCACGCCAATTTCAGGCTCAAAGTTTTAATTTATCTTTTTTTTTTTGTACCAGGAATTGAACCCAGAGGTACTTAACCACTGAGTCACATCCTCAGCCTTTTTAAATATTTTATTTAGAGACATGATGTCACAGAGTTGCTTAGGGCCTTGCTAAATTGCTGAGGCTGACTTTGAACTTGCAATCTTCTTGCCTCAGCCTCCTAAGCTGCTGGGATTAGAGTCAGGCACCAACCTGCAGCTGACCCTTGACTAGGACAGGACCTCCTGGGAAGGGGTACCTGTGCAGTGTCCAGAGGTCATCTGGATGGAGGCAGGAAGCCCCTCCTTATTTTCTGTGCTCAGCCCCTATGGGGAAAGTTGTCTACTCTCAGTATACTGACTGCCAGCCCCCCTTCCCTTCCACCTATCTGACTTTGTCTTGGATTACTCCAAGCTTGTTGTATGCTCACTCTGTCAAAGGGCCAGCTGGGCCCAGTGGGCATAGGTGAGACACCATGACCAAGTGGAGTATCATCTTCTGTACATTCCTGAGGGACTCTCCCTGCTGAGATTAAAAGAGATATTTTGGCTGTTCCAAGGTGTGGATGGCAAGAGGGGAGCTGAAAGAGAATATGAGGGGTGGTTTGTTCAGCCCTGGACTTTCTGGGATCCAGGGCTTTGGGGACATAAAATATGGGTGGAAAATATTCAAACCATAGCACCATCCTTTTATATCAAAACATGGGATGATGGGCTCTATTTTAGCTAAAATATGCAAATGTATGTTGAATAACCAGAACAGTGAATTTCAGAGGTTGTGCATCAGGACTAGGTAGTGGCACAGCTCTCTCTACAACACTAAACAAGCTAATCAATCAACAGAATCCAAGCTCGGGATGCATTTGCTACCTGTGGAAAAGAGATGAAATTAAAATTTGGGTTGGAGGTATGAAGCTGTATCATAATGTCCTCTAAGCTAATCAGAAGTGGGTCATAGGGACCCTAATGGCAGTCACCTCCAGGTTCTCCCCTAGATGTAGTTCTTTGGGGATCCTGGAGTTGCCTCCATGTTTATCTGTTGTATCCTTGGAAGCTCCTATGGATGGACAAAGATGCAGGCCTGGGTTGTTGTGCTTGCATTTTTCTGAGTTTACCACCCACATCCATAACTTTGAAATCTCTTTCCATAGGCAGCAACTGCACACTGAGCCTGAGTTTATCAGCTGCATATACAGGTTTTTCTATTCAGAACTCACTTTTCCCTCTGTGAGGTATGCAAAGGTAAGGGCAGTCCAGTTTCCAGACCGGAGTAGAGACCTGGGGGAGCTCAGAGACACCAGGGCCTCCATGGCATAGATTCATAGCAGTTATGCTGTTTGTTTACCCATTGAAGCACATCCTGATTGCTTAAGCTATTGGGGCATTGTGAATAGAACTACTATATGTAATTGCATGCTGTTATCTAGATATACATTTTTTAAAGAGAGAGAGAGATAATTTTTTAATATTTATTTTTTAGTTATTGGTGGACACAACATCTTTGTTTGTATGTGGTGCTGAGGATTGAACCCAGGCTGCACATATGCCAGGTGAGCGCGCTACCGCTTGAGCCACATCCCCAGCCCTAGATATACATTTTTGAGGAAGTTTTCTATATTTTTAGGATTGTGTGGTGACACCATGTCTAACTTTAGGGAAAATGCCTAGTTTTTTTGATAGTGTTGAACTGTTGTGTGCTCTTACAACAATGCACAAGAGTGCCTGTGGCTGCTCATCATCCTCATGGTTGATACTACACTTAGTAAAGACCTTAGCAGCTCGGTAGGTGTGCAGTGCACCTTGGGGTCTTAGTTTGTGCTTTCCTCATGACAGGTGATACTAAGAATCATTTCTTTGCTTCTTTGCCATGTCGTATATTTCTTGTGAGTTGTCTGTTTATGTCTTTACCAATTATGTTGTCTTATTGTTGAATATCTCACTACATTTTTTTACACAGTTTGCTTTAGACATATATCTTCCAAAGATTCCCCCAGTGTTTGACTTGTCTTTTCATTTTCTTTATATGATTTTTTTTTACAGAGAAATTTACTACAGTCCACATCAGGTTTTCTTTCATGGATTTCTTGTTGTTATTGTTTGTTTGCTTGGTAGCTGGTATTGAACCCAGAGGAGCTTAACCACTGAGCCACATCCCCAGCTTTTATGGATTTTTTTGCAGGGGCTACATATAAAACCTTATCATGAAACATGTGGTCATGCACATCTTCTGGAGTTTTACAGTTTCCCATTTTAAATTCAAGTCTACGGAGTATTTTGTTAGGTTCTGGCATCCATATGTGTGGCTTCTTGAAGTGTGTTCTTTTGCAGTCAGTGCTGTCTAGTCTAGGTTTATAAACAGCTTCTTGGGAATTTCTGGAATGCACTGAATCTTCAGATAAGGTTTGAGATAATTTCATCTTAATTATATTATTGAGACCTGAGCAAAGACTATCTCTGCATTTATTTATATTTCATTTGATATCTTTATAAACATTTCAAGATTTTCTGAAAGTATGTTTGTACTTTAAGACTTACATGTAAGTACTTCAAATTTGGGGTCTCTATTTTAAATATTAATGCTTTAAAATGTTTCTTATTCCAGTTTATAAATTTCACTGTTTCCCCTACATGATGGTTGAAATATAGGAAATCAATGAAATTTTGTCTATGGGTCATGTACTTTGCTGCTTGCTATCTCCATCCATTCTGATCAAGACATAGGATGCTGGGCTCTATTTCTTTTTGATTTCCAAAATCATGACCTGGAATAGTCAGAACTATGAATTTCAGAGCTTCACTGTGCCTAGCACAAGGGGGTGTAGCTCTGAACAGTGAACACCCAGCACCCAGCATCCTGCACTGCCCACAGTGGCCAGTGGGGACACTCAGAACAACCTTCTCTGATCAACTGCTTTTGGGGGCTGTGTTCTGTGCCCTAATCATACTTCCTTCTCCTGGGGACCCATATAAGAGATGCCACATCTAGGGACTCCTAGGGGCTTTATATAAGGTGTAGACCAGAATTTTTTTTTTTTTATCCTGGGAACACACCTAGAAAGATACCATGGCCTGGGGATGCCTGGTGGATATGTCTATGGTGAGGACTAGAGCTTCCTTCTCCCTGACACCTACCCATGGAGACTCCACTGTGGAATCAGGATGACTGAGATCCACTTGAGGAAAACATGAGGAAGAAGCTTCTTGTGTACTGCCTGGTGTGCTGAGAAGGAGGTTCTGCCATGTTCTTTACTTTCTCAGGTAATATGTTAGCAGAACTTATTTTACAACAGTATTTCTTACTGAGGCTTTTGCTGCTCATTATCATGGTATGTCAATGTATTTTGTGTGGCTTGAGTGTCTGAGGACACAAATGCCCCCTCAAGATGGTGCAGGGAGGGCCCAGTGCCTGGAGTCTCATTGGGGCCTGAGGGTAAGGGCTCATGAAAATGCAGTAAGAAGCTCTCAGGAGCCTCCAGGGTGAGAGATGCAAAAATTATGATGGATCGCACTACCCAGAATCCTGGATAACTGCAGAATCCTCATTGCAGTTACCAGAGCCTTCTGCAGTGAAGGCAGCATGGGTCAAATGACAGACTGTGCTACCCATAATTCTTGGGGACCTGCAACTTGCAGAGACCTCTGCAGAGAGGGCTGTATTGACAAAAAATCAAACTATGTTGCCAATTACTTTTGGGTGCCTGCTCTGCCCAGGAGCCACTGGGGGTGAGAATTTTAAAGGCAGAATACCAGACTTCAATGCTCAGAATCTCTGGGGATGCATACATATCCTGTAACCCTGTAAGTCCCAGAGGATTTGGTGGTGATGGTTTTGTTGGTAGAGCTCACTTCCTAGAATCTCCAGGGTCCCAGGGAAAGCATGGGGTCTTCAGCTCCTGTGATGCTCAGCAGGACTGTGCAGGGCAAACACTAGACTGCATTACCCAGAACCCTCAGGGACTGCAGCTCCAAGAATCCTCTGTGATGAGTGGGCAAACCATTGAACTGCATTGCCCACAATCCTAAGGGGGAATTTTAGTTTCAGAATTTTCTGCAGTGAGTAGGAAAAACATAGGACGATATTACCCACAAATCTTGGTGCCAGCAGCTCTCAGGATCCTCTGTTGTGAGGACTGTTGGACTGAGAGCTTAACTACAGTATCCATAATCCTTGGTGGGGTGTGTTGCCGAGGTGAGTATGCAGCCTGCAACTCCCAGAGACCTCCCAAGTGAGAGCTGTGCACTATGCAGGTCAGACTACACTACCTACAATTCCTGGGGACACACTTGTGAATGTGCTGCCTGCAATTCCAGGAGGCTTCCACAGTGAGGTCTATCAGTACCAAGGCAAGCATGTGGCCTTCAGTTCTCATGGCACTTGCAGTAGGGAAATGCAGGCAAAACACTAGACTACCTTATCCAGAATCCTCAGGGGGAATTGCAGTTCCCAGGATCTGCTATAGTGAGGGCTGCAGGGTAGCGAGGTAAACTACAGTACCTAGAATTCTTGGAGGTGCCCCGTGTCCATGTGGCCTGGAACTCTCAGAGGCTTCCACAGTGAGGGCTATGGAGGCAGAGGGCAAGACTATGCTACCCAGAATCCCTGGAGGCCTGCAGCTCCCAGACACCTACCTATTGAGCACTGCCGGGGCAAGCTTTGTATTGCACTACACAAACTCCCAGGGGTGTCTAGAGAGGCTTGTGCTACACAGATCCCAGAGTTTTGATGGTGAAGTCCACTTAGGTAGGATGGACTGCACAACCCAGAATAATCAATGGCCCACAGCTCTCAGAGACCTCTGTGGTCAGGGCTGACTGAGTAGAACTGACTACAATACTCAGAATTCCTGGGGGCTCTGAGCTCTAAGTAGTCACTTTACAGTTGAACATAGCACCAGGCTATAATACCCATGATCCTTGGGGGCTTGCAGCTTCCAGAATCCACTGTAGTGATGGCTGCATGGGCAGAACACCAGACTACTCTGTCCAGAATCCCTAGGGATGCCTGAGTGACTGTGTAGCCTGCAATTTCTAGAGACCTCTGGAGGGGGGGGCGGCATTGTAGAGGACTAGATTACACTGCCCAGAATCCTGGGTTGGTGTATGAGGGTTAAAGTGCTATTTGAAGCCCCCATAGGCTTCTGGAGTGAGGGCTGAATGGTCAGAATTCCAGACTACACTGTTCAGAATCACTGGGGGTTCCTGAGTAGCCTGCAGCTCACAGAGGCCTCTGCAGCTGGGCTGCATTGTAGAATACAAGACTGCACTACCCAGAATCCTGGGGTTATGAGGGTAAATGTACTACTTGTAGCCTCTGGCTTCTGGGCTGAGGGCTGCATGGGTAGAACAGCAGAGTCCACTGCCAGGGTCCTCCAGGTTGCCTGGGCCCGCACATGGCACACAGCTTCCATGGTCCTGAAGGGCAAAGATGGTGTGGGCAGAGCACAGGACAGACTGAATGACCTAGAATGCTCTCAGGGGCTACTGGGAATTTGGTCTGAGCTCAGGTTCTTCTAGCCTCCTACAGTGGTCTCCCTGGGCTGGGAATTAACAGATTTTCTTAAAATTCCTGATTCTAAAATGGGGCAGACCCTGGCTAAGTCAAAGGCTTCTGGGACTACATGTCCCAGAAGCCTTTGAAGTGGTCTCTGCCCTTGGGCGCCTGAGTGAGGGTCTAGACTCCCTGTGGAAGCCTCCCTCTGTGCCTCTGCCCACCTGGCTCAGACTGCTGCAGCCCTTGGCCTGGTGGAGTGCAGGGAGGGGGTCTCCTGGACTCCATTTCTCCTCTCCTGAGATTCCACTACTCATGGTGCCACAGCCAGACCTAGTTACAGAAGTGGGAACAGATTTTATTCAATAACTGCTGAGGGTGGAAGAAGGCACTGACATTCACCAGGTAGCTGGGAGAGGCCCCGCCTCTGAGCCGGGAGCAGCTCGCTGCACGTGCACGTGGCCAAAGGGGCGTGGTCAAGAAGGGGCAGGGCCTCACCGCCATCTTTAATGCTGCCTCCCTGAGAGTGAGGAGAGCTGGTTTCCCACTCAGGACCAGCTCGGGAGAACCCCAGTTCACTGGAGTGTTGGGTCACTCCACAGAGAGGGGCAGAGCTCCCTTCTCAGAGCAGATTGAGAGAGACACCCAGGTTGGGGACCCTCGTGGGCCATGCCTCCAGGGACTCCTGGAGGTCCCTTCTCCTCAGAGAAGCCTCAGCGGACTCTTCGCTTAGAGACTTCGTGAGTCATGGCTCTAGGAATGCCTGGAGTTTCTTTGTCCTCAGAGCAGCCTGAGGGGGACGCCTGTCTTGGGGACCCTCATGTGGCATGTTTCTGGGGTTTCCAGGGTTTCCTGAGGGAGATGCCAGGGTTGGGGACCCTCACAGGTCATGACTCTAAGTAGGCCTGGGGTTCCCTTCTCCTCAGATCGGTCTGGAGGAGACGCCAGTGTGGGGACTCTCTTGGGTCACCTCTCTAGTGATGCCTGGGGTTTCCTTCTCTTCAGAGTTGTCTGAGGAAGACTCCTGGTGTGGGGAGCCTTGTGGGTCGTGTCTCTAGGGACACCCAGGGTTCAGTTCTCCTCAGAGCAGCCTGAGGGAGATGCCTGGTGTGGGGCAGCCCTATTTTGTATTATAGAGACAGGGTTTCACTGAGTTGCTTGGTGCCTTGCTTTTGTTGACACTGGTTTTGAACTCAAGATCCTTCTGCCTCAGCCTTCTGAGCCGCTTAGGTTTAAATATATTACTTCTAACAAAGCCAGAATTTATTAAAAATACATCCCCTGTATTTTGAATAATGAACCATCTTTTTTTCTTTAATATTTGCTTAGTTTTGTTCAAAAAAAATTTATTTTTAGTTGTAGAAGGGCACAATACATTTACTTTATTTATTTTTATGTGGTGCTGAGGATCAAACCCAGTGCCTCACACATGCTAGTCAAGCACTCTACCACTGAGCTACCACTGCCACACATTTTTCTTTTGGTGGAGAGTTTAATTAGCAAGAAGCCACCCCTCCAGGACTCTCTTGCTAAGGCCTCCCCCTCCAGACCCTGCCTCTTCTCTTGACCCCACCCATATTCTTTGGCCCTGCCTGTCCTCCTGAACCACCTTCCCCCTCCTTCCTACCCTGCTTCTCTATGTCCTACTCATGTTCTAGGGCCTGTCTCTCCCTCAGGTCTCACCTGTCTGCCAGGCCCTGCCCCCTTGTGGCTCATTATCCCTCTCCTTCAGACCCTGTTTCTCCTCCAGATCTTTTCCTTCTTCCTGTCCTGCCCCTCCTCCAGACCTCACCCTTCTCCTCTTTTTACTTTTTTCACTTGCACATGGACACAATGCCTTTATTTTGTTTGTTTATTTTCATGTGGTGCTAAGGTTTGAACCCAGTGCCTCACACATGCTAGGCAAGCCTTCTACCAGGGAGCCATAACTCCAGCCCAATCCTCCTCCTCTTTAAGACCCTGCCTCTTCTCCAGACCCCACCCATCTTCCAGGCCCCCTCCTCCTCCTGACATTCCCTCCACCTCCTCCAGAATCTGTCCCTGCTAGTCTAGGATGAGCAGCTCCCTGGCTGCTGTGCTAATTGGCAGTATATTTGTAATGGTGCCACAGCCAGACCTAGTTACAGAAGTAACTTGACTGTATCAGAATTTTATATACCATAAAATAACTTTAGGAAAGTCACCTTTCTCTCTTTTTATTTTCTCTATAGATCATGAACATTTGAAATAAAATCAGAATTTGTTAAAGGGCAGATGATAGTCAGCCTTGAGCCCTGATGATCCCAGCATCGCACCCAGTGGGGGAACTCTAAGTACCAGTCCAAGGTTTTGGTTTCTAATTGATTCATCTTCTTATTTTAGAATTATTTTGTATTGTAATTCCCCATGGCCTCCAGGTCTCCAGTTCTGTGCAGTAGGTTTTTCCAATTCAAATTTTTGATTAATATTCTTTCAGTTTTCTACAGAATTTTTAAAATATATTTTTTTAGTTGTCAGTGGATCTTTTTATTTTATTTATTTATTTTGTTCATTTATATGTGGTGCTGAGGATTGAACCCAGGGCCTGACACATGCCAGGCAAATGCTCTGCCTTTGCACCACATTCTAGCCCTTAATAGAATTTTTAATTCTGTGGACTTCTATTTTTTTTATAAGGAATATTTTAAAAATTACTTTTAGCTTACTTTGTTTTTGATTGAGAAAATTGGCTTGTTTGAGAGAATTGTATTGTTTTGAAATGCTCATAATCAAATGATTTTAATTAATTTCCACTTATTAGGTATCTTTGGAGAGTGGATGTGCAGCTCAGTAGCAGACCACTTGCCTGGCATGTGAGAGGCCATAGAGTCCATCCCAGCACCACATACACACAGAAGATGTCTTTGACAGGACTCAAGCATGAGAGGTATGCTTTAAAAAGATCATGTATTGGGGCTGGGGTTGTGGCTCAGTAGTAGAGCACTCACCTAGCACATGCAAGGACCTGGGTTCGATCCTCAGCACCACATAAAAATAAGTAAATAAAACAAAGGTATTGTGTCCAACTACAACTAAAATAAAGATTTTTTTTAAAAAGGTCATGTATTCCCACATACATACATATACCACAGTGCCTCTTCCAAATTCATATGAAATTATTCTAAGAAAATTTCAAATCAGTTTTAAAAGAGAAGAGGGATGATATTTTTAATGTTAACTATTGATATTTCATATTTAAAACCACTATAGATGAAATCTCCTGAGATGCAAATCATTACCAAATGTAAGAGACAAGTCAGTAGCTGCTTTTTTGCAATTCAGATACATTTACTAAAAATAAGCTTTTTTAAAAAAAAAAAAGATATTTTTTCTTCTTTAAAATTTAGAAAGCATGTCCATATGTCCTATTAAAGTTCTATATTCATCAGAAAGTTCTCTTATTCCTTGCATACAAAGGGATGGGCCTTCTAATGAGCATGATACTTTATATTGTCAGGAATTCTTGTGGGAGAACTCTTTGTTTTGCCTCTGTTCAAAATATTATTTAAAAATGTATCAGTTTGCTTTTGATTTTAGAAATTTGACTTTCTTTCGAAATTATGTATTTATTAGTATTTAGAGTTATTACATGTGGGAAATGCCATGATTACATTTTATTCTAATGTTATCCTAATGTTGTGTTAATAATTTCCTAAGCTAGATTATGTTCATTTTTCTTATCAACAGTCAATAAAGCCTTTTTTGTTGTTTTGATGGTATGCTTAATGTGAACATGCTTTATGATGTGACACCACTGTTCATGATGGTCTAGGTATGCAATACACTATAAGGAGAGTGTTTTGATTCTGAGAGTCTCAAGTGTTTTAGGTCCAACATGTTTCCTTAAGAGGAATGATTATTCATTTTCTATTTGATTACACAAATAAGACACAACTTCTTTTTTTTTTTCCTTTTGTGGTTCTGGGGGTTGGTCCTAGGGCTTCTTGCATGCTAGGACATCTTTCTAACACTGAGCTACATCCCCAGCCCCATAGATCCTTTAGTTGTCATTAGCTTCAAGCTGAGCTAGTGACAATAAAATTACTTAGAATTTCAACTAGATTTAGACTCATGCAAGAGTTTGGGCATCCATAGCTCCTTGTGATTTCTAAAAGGTAGAGTTTCCTACAACACAGCAGCATCTAATATCACTCCTGGACTGATCTGACACCTCGGCTTCTCTTGGCTCACCACTTCCTGTAGAGGTCTTGGAGGAAATGGATGTTCTTTGACTATTTGTCCCAGTGCAAATATTTGATTATATTGCTGCTAAAATGTATTCATAGAAATAAAATAGAGACAAGGATTTTTTGGGATAAGTGATTCAGTCACAGTGAGTCAGTTTGCCATTAGAACATTTTTTTATAAAGTCACTCTTTCAGGAAAGTTAAACCAGGAGTTAAAATAAAATCTCCAAAATGTCATATTTTTCCTCTGTAGTGATCACGTTTTAAGAAGGAAAACCTAGAACCTAGTGACAACATAAAAATATAATAAGTTAACATATGTTATTATTTCAACATGAAATATGTAAAAGAGGCATATACTTTGAATTTTTTTTAAAAAAAATTAGTTGTAGTTGGACACAATGCCTTCATTTTCATTTATTTCTTTTTATGTGGTGCTGAGGCTCAAACCTAGCACCTCACACATGCTAGGTGAGTTCTGTATCACTGAGCTACCACCCCAGCTCACATACTTTGAAATTTATATTAGTTTGAACTATTTGATTTTTGTGTTATAAATGTTCATAATAAAATACAGAACTAGCTAAGAGTGTCAGTTACTAGTAATTAACTGTATGAATAATTAAACAAGTAGGTGTTTGAGAAAATATAACCATGTCCTAAGGTTTTACTTTAGAGTAGTTTAATCTTTTTTGGGGGAGGTTACTGGGCATTGAATCCATGGGTGCTAACCCTAATCCTTTGGCATTTAATATTAATATTTACCCATATTATTGCATCAAAAAGTGATATAATAACTGCCCTGTGGACTTTAATACTAGTATAAAATCAATACTATAAAATGTAAGTGATATAAATGCTACCTTGTGACTTTAAGTACTTACACTATATCCAACTATTATAAAATTGATAAAATAGCTTCCCTGTGTCAATTAATACTAATGTAATATCCTCATTCTAGAATCTAAAGCTAATATTGTATCAGGAAAGTGACATTTAACATCAATGTGGTATCAATACTATAGCATGACAAACTAATGTAATAGATTCCCTGTGGAATTTAATACTAATATAATATCCTAATACACCATGTAAAATAAATATGATAGCTCTACTGTAGCCTTTAATACTGATGTTATATCCATTCTAAAGTATTTTATACTAATATATTAGCTGTCCTGTGAACTTCATGCCAACATGATATCCATATTGTAGCATCTAATGCTAATATAATAATATCTTCCCTGTAACCTTTAATATTTACCCATACTATTGATACTATAATGTAATATCCAGATTATAGCATCTAAGACTAATATACTATCTGCCCAGTGAATTCCAGTAATAATAAAATCTCCACAGAGAAGCACATAAACTTAATATAAGAGCTGTTTTGTGTCTTTTCATGATCATATGATATCTATAATATGCAATCTAAAAGTAACAGTAGCTGACTTTGGTTTTTAATATTAATGTAATATGCATACTATAGCATCCTAAAGTACTATAGCAGCTTTGGTATGGATATGGTATATCCATACCAAATCTTCTAAAACTAGAATAATAGTGCCCTGTGGCCTTTAATGCTAATAGGTATTCATACTACAGTATTTAAAGCTGATATAATAGCTGAATTGTGGTCTTCCATATCAATGCAATGTCAATATTATAGCATATTGAACTAATGTAGTAGCTTCCCTATGACATTTATATGCCAATATAGTATCTAACCTATTCACTTTAATACTAACATGATATTTGTACTGTAGCCTCTGAAACTGATATAATAGCTAATTTATCATCTAAAAGTAATATAGTAGCTGCCCTGTAACTTTAAAACTATTACAATTTTTATAGTATAGCATCAAAATTAATATAATAGCTTCCCAGTGGCTTTTATATTAATATGATATCTGTGCTACAGTATATCCAATACTAATAAAATAGTGTCACTGTGGCTTTAAATACTAATATGATATCCATGCTACTGCAACTGAAGCTAACATAATAGATGATTTGTGTCCTTTAATCTTAGCATATATTACATAATAGATGATTTCTGGCTTTAAATATTAATATTATATCTATAATATAGCATCTTAAATTAATATTACATATGTCCTGTCTCTTTAGGACAAATATTATATCCATACTGTTGGATTTAAAACTAGCATAATAGATACCTTGTGGACTTTAATACTAATACACTACCCATACTGTAGCTCCTAAACTTAATATAGTAGCTGCCTGGGCCCTTTAATATGATATGTAATATGATAAACATATTGTGCTCTTTAAAACTAAAGTAATAACTGCTCTGTGGCCTTTAGTGCTAATATAATATTTATAATATACCATGTAAAACTAATGTAATAACTTCCTTGTGTCCTTTAATATTGATAGTGTAGCATCCAAAACTAATATGATAGCTGCCCTCTAGACTTTAATATCATAATATTCATACTGTGACCTCTAAATTTAATACAATAGCTGTTCTTGTGGCCTTTATTATTGGTATGTTATTCATACTATAGCATGGAAAACTGATTAAATAACTGTTCTGTGGCCTTTAATATTAATATGATTTCCATATTATAGCCCAAAAAAAACTGATATCAGAGGTCTTTATTACTAATAGATGCAAACTATAATATCTAAAACAATTAAGTAGCTGTGCAATAGAATTTAATACTAAGTGACATCCATGCTAAAGCATGTTAAACTAATAGCTCCCCTGTAGCTTTTGATACTAATATTATAGTCTCCAAAACTGATGTAACAGATGTCCTGTGGCCTTTAATATTAATGTTACATCATTCCTATAACCTGTGAAACCAATTTAATAAGTATCTTATGAAATTTAATATTCATTTAATATCCATAATATAAATCTAAAACTGATAACAGGTGCTCCATATAAAACTGGTAAATAGGTCCTATAGTATTAATATGATATTGTATCACCTTAAACTAATATAATGTCAGCTTTGTGGCCATTAAACTAATATGATATTTATAGGATAGTATTAAAACCAATAAACTTCCATGTTGACTTTAATGCTAACATGATATCCATACTTGAGAATCTAATAGTACATAATTATTGACCTGGAGTGTTTAATTCTAATATGATATTCATATTGGAACATCTGAAACTGATGCAATAGTTGCCCTGTGGCCTTTGATATTTATATGATATCCATCCTATAGTATCCAAAGCTAATAAAATATATTAGCTACCCTGTGGCCTTTAATATTAATATAATATCCATACTGCAGCATTTAAAATAATAGATGGGGCTGGGGATGTGGCTCAAGCAGTAGCGCGCTCGCCTGGCATGCGTGCAGCCCGGGTTCGATCCTCAGCACCACATACCAACAAAGATGTTGTGTCCGCCGAGAACTAGAAAATAAATATTAAAAATTCATTCTCTCTCTCTCTCTCTCTCTCTCTCTCTCTCTCTCTCTCTTTAAAAAAATAAAATATATAAAATAAATAAAATAAAATAAAAGATGCACTGTGGCCTTAATATCATATAATTGGTTTGGATATGCTCATGTGTGAGACAATGTAAGAAAGTTTAAAGGTGAAATGATGGGTTATGAGAGCCTTAACCCAAATTAGTAATCCTCTGACAGGAATTAACTGAGTGGAAACTGCAGGCTAATAGTGTGTAGCTGGAGGAGGTGGGTCATTGAGGCTGTGCCTTTGGGGTACTTATTTGGTGAGCTATGCCTAGGTTCTCTGCTTCCTGATCACCACTTTCCTTCACCACACTCTTCTGACCCACCTTAAGCCCCAAGGAATGGAGTTGGCCATCTATTGGCTGAGTTCTCTGAAACTGTGAGCCCCTAAATGAACTTTTCCTCCTTTAAAATTGTTCTTGTCAGATCCTTTGGTTAAAGTAGTGAAAAAGATGACTGAAACAATAACATACATGACATAGATCTAAAACAAATACAATAGTTGCCCTGATGCCTTTAATACTAATATGCTATTAAGAGTGTAACATCTAAAACTGATATATAATAGTTTCCCTGTGACATTTAATGTTAATATAATATTCATGCCATAACATCCCAAACTAACATTATAGGCTCCCTATAGCCTTTTATACTAAAGTAATATCCGTACTATAGCATTTCAAGCTAATATAATATCTTCCCTGTGTCCCATATAGCTAATGTAATACATACTATTGCATCTAAAATTGATATAATAGCTGCTCTGTATCCTTTAATATCAATAGAGATCCTTATTATAGCATCTTAACTTGATATAATAGTTGCTCTTTGGCCTTAATATTTATATGATACCCATAATAGCATTTAAAACTGATAAAATATTAGCCCTGTGGCCCTTATAGGTAATATGATACCCAAACTATATCTCCTAGAACTAATATAATAGCTAGACTGTGGCATTTAATATTAATATTTTATCCATATTATGCACTCTGAAACTAATAAAATAGCCCCCTTGTCATTTTAAGTAAAATATCCATATGATAGCAATAAACCCTATAATATAGCATATCCATATGATAGCATATAAAGTTATCATAATAGCTGACCTCTGGCATTTAATAGTAATCTGTTGGGCTGCGGATGTGGCTCAAGCAGTAATGCACTCGCCTGGCATGCTTGATATGGAACTACAGATCTTGTTTTCCCAGCTGGATTTTGGTCTTTTTTTGGTCCCATCTCTTCTTTCTATGCCCCTATTTATCACTTGTAGAATGGAAATGTTTAATCTATGCCATTATATATTGGATTATGTAGCTTGCTGTGATTTTTATGGGGTCTCATGCTGACTTTTCCTTAAGTTTCAGAAGAGGTTTTGGACTTTGACTTTTGGGGAATACTGGAACTGTTAAGAACATGTGGACTCCTGGATATGAACTCAATGTATTTTGCATCATGAGATGGACATGAACTTTTGGGGGGCCAAGGGCACAATGTTATGGTTTAGATATGAAGTGTTACTCTAAAGCTCATGTATGAGAAAAGGTAAGAAAGATTTAAAGGTGAAATTATTTGGTTATGAGAGCCTTAACCTAGTGAGTGCATTAATCCACTGATAGTGTTTAACTGGATGGTAACTGTAGGAAGGTAGTGTGTAGCTGGCGAAGGTGGGTCACTGCTGGCATTTCTTTGGATTGTATATTTGTCTCTGGTGAGCAGAACTCTCTATCTGCTTCCTCTTTGCCATGTCTTGATTTGCTTCCTACCTCTGTACCATTTGGGCAAGAGCCATGGAGTTGGTCTTCTATGGACTGAGATCTGAAAAATATAAGTGTCAAATAAAATTTTCATTCTCTAAAAATTGTTCTTGTCAGGAATTTTAGACACAATGACAAAAAAGCTTACTAAAACAATACTGTACTATCTAGAAATAATAGTGGCCCTTTGGCCTCTTATATCAATAATATAGCATCTAAAATTAATAGTTACCCTGCAGTGTTTAATCAAATTATGATATAAATATTATAGCATCCAAAACTAAGATAATACCTTCAATGGCTTTTAATACTACTATGATATCCATGATATTACAACTAAAAGTAATATTATAGCTTCCCTGTGGCCTTTAATATTAATGTAATATCAATAATGTGGTCACAGGGTAGCTATTATATTAGCTTTATAGATAACTGTATGGATATTAATATTAAATGTAAGGAAAATAAAAAGAGACAGAGAAGATGCAGAGTCAGAATGACAGAATGGCAGAATGGTCAAGCTGCCAGCTTTATTTATATCAATAGGTTGCATTTGGTCATTGCCATCAGTAATATACTATTGTTTCTTGTGTCATTTGGAAGGTTATAGAGTTAGCAACGTTATGCAGCTTATTCCTCAGTTACATTCTACAGTTACAATATGCAATGTTAGAAGCTTTGTGTAGCTATCAAGAAAGTTTATTGTTTACAGTTACTGTTAGGTGTGCAGGTCCATGAGCATGGGAGCTTGGTGAAACATTTTTATTGTATAACAAGAGTGTTTCTTTATTCCCAGGAGCTGTGTGCCTGCGATCAAGGTTAAAGCCGATAAGACTCTAGCAGAAAGCCTTCTAATGCAGGGCATTGCTACAGCAGGTAGGCATCCCGTGTCTTTGCACAGAAGTTTTCCTAGCATCCAGGCATTCCTCATCTTGGCACAGAAACTTCCTAGCCTCCAAGCATGCCACATTCATGAAGCCATCAGAGACCCCAGTCCCAAACACAGAACCCTTGTGGGCCAAAGGGAAGCTTTAAGGCCAAAGGAAAGCTGTTATATCAGTTTTACATTCTATAATGTGGATATAATATGAGTTTTAAAACTGAAGAGCTGCCTGTGACCTTTTAATACAAACATGTCATCCATACTATGAAATTGTAATGGATATAATAGCTCCCCTGTGAACTTTATAACTAATATGGTATCCATACTATGGCATCAAAAACTGACATAGTAGCTGAAATGTGTAATTTAGTATTATATCCATACTGTGAAACTAAAACTAATAACGTACCTTTCCTGTGGCCTTTCATATTAATATAATGTCCATATTATAGCATCTAAAACTAATATAATAGCTGTCCTATGGCTTTTAGTACTAATATGATATCCATATTATAACATTTGCCAAGGTCCCTTAATATTAATATGATATTGATAAACTAGCACCTAAAACTAATAAAATATTTTCCCGTGGGCTTTAATACTTTTTAAAATTTAATATATTTAAATATATATATTAAATATATATATATATATGTGTATATATATATATATATTCATAGATACCATCTAAAAACAATATATTAGCTTCCCTATGGTCTGAAATATTAATATAATATTCATACTGTGACATATAAAACTAATATAATAGCTACACTGAATTTTTTAAAAATATTGTTTTAGTGGGATATACCTTTTTTTTTTTTTTTTAAATGTGCTGCTGAGGATTGAACTCAGTGCTTCACATGTGCTAGGCAGGCACTCTACAAATGAGCCACAACCCCAGCCCAACTACCCTGTGACTTTTAATAATAATATAACATCCATAGAGTAACCCATAAAACTAATATTGTAAATTCCATGTATATTATATTAATATAATCATTATATTATTATTATATTATTATTAATTATTAATATGACATCCTTGTTATAGTATCTAAAACTGAAGATCTCTTCTATGGCCTTTACTATAGCTATTAAAAGTGGAATAATAGTTTTCTTGCAGCCTTTAATACTATACTAACATGATATCCATACTCTACCATCTAAATATAACAAAATAGCTTCCCTGGAGTCTTTAATAATAATGTAATATAGTACTACAGCATCTAAAACAAATAGAATAGCTGCCATGTGGCCTCAAATACTATCTTATTCATATTATTAGATAATGCTGACAAAATGGTTGCACAGAATAGATGCTATAACAGAAACATGATAGCCTCATTATGGCATGTAAAACTGATACAACAGCTGCCCTGTGACCTTTAATACTAACATTATCCATATGATAGCTTTGAAAATTGATAAATTATCTGCCTGTGGTAGGTAATTTATCCTTACTATAGCATCCTTATTATAGCATCTAAAACCAATATAATAGGTTCCCTGTGGATTTTAGTACTAATATAATATTCATATTATCAATCTTAATCTAATATATCTGCCTTGTGGTCTTTAATACTAATAAGATATCCATACAATAGAACCTAAAATTAATGTTATAGCTGTCCTGTGGGCTTAAATACTAACATGATATTCACATTATAGCTTCAAAATTGAATATAGTAACTGTCTGTGTTTTTAATTCTAAAATGATATGCATATTATTGTATCAAAACCTAAGATAATGTATGCCATGAAGCTTTTAATAATAAGATATTCATATTATAGTATGTAAAATGAATAGCTGCACTGCCTCATTTATTACTAATATAATACTCATCCTATAGCATCCAAATCTGATATAATAATTGTCTTGTGGCCTTTACTACTACTATAATATATAATAACATCTAATTACTACTAATATAATATCCATAAAATAGTGTATAACTGTAATGTAAGAGCTGCAAAGTGGCTTTTATTATTAACTCAAACTCCATTCTATAACTCCTTAAACTTAGCTTGTAACTCCTTAAAAATAGCTTGTTGTGGCATTAATATTAATAAAATAAGTATCCTGTGGCTTCTAGTATGAATATAATAGGTAGCCTTCAATATTAATATAACGTCCATATTATGAACTATAAAACAAATATACTAGCTGCCCTGTGACCTTCAATATTAATATATAATCTGTACTATAGCATATAAAACGAATATAATAGCTGCTTTGTGGTCTTTAACTAAGAAGATATCCAAACTATAGCATTTGAAGCTTACATAATTGTTGCCCTGTGCCATTCAATATTAATAGGATATCCATACCAGAACATCTAGAACTAATATATGCCCTCTTACCTTTAATACTAATACAATATTCCATTGGTATTAAAGATCACATTATGTGTGTTATAGTAATATTGAAGGCCACAGTTCAGCTATTCCATTGGTATTAAATGTGACTGGGTGGGTGTGTATATACTAATATTTATGACCTGTATTACTAACTTAAAATCCAAAATATAGCATCGGAAATGGACATAATAGTTTCCCTATGGCCTTTAATACTAATATAATGTACATATCAGAATATGTGAAACTGATATAATAACTACCTTATGCCTTTACTATTAAAATGATATTTACACTATATCATTTAAAGATAATGTAATAGCTGCTCTGTGTTTTCTAATACTAACATTATATTCACATCATATTATCTGAAACCGACACAACCACTGCCTTGTGCCTTGAATACTAATGCAGTATTTATACTTTAGCCGATAAAATAATAGCTACCCTTTAGCTTTTAATAATCATATGATGTGAGTATACTAGCATCTAAAATTGATAATAGCTGCACCATGGCCTTTAATATTGATATAACATCCATAGTTGGCTTATGAATCTGAAATAATAGCTGTCCTTTGTTCTTTTAATACAATTACAGAATCCATACTGTAGTATCTAAAAGTGATATAATAGCTGCTCTGTGGCCTTTAT
>NC_138189.1:0-102500 GCF_964194105.1 Spermophilus citellus
ATCAGACTGATACTGTATATAAATACAATAGTATTAAAAGACAGGACAGCTACTAATTTTAGTGTAGATGCACTAGTATGGATGTTATATTAATACCAAAGGCAATTGAACAAACGTTACATCAGTTTTAGATGCTATAGTACAGTGCACAGGGCAGATAGGGTTTTAGATGCAATAGTGTGGATATTATAGTAATACTTAAGTTTCAGGGTGGCTATTCTTCCAGTTTGATGTAGAAAAGATGTTACATTAATACTAAAGGACACAGGGCAGCTATTACATCAGTTTTAGAAGCCAGATTATGGACATAGTAGTAAAGGGCACAGGATGGCTCTCATTGTAGTTTAAGATTCCATAGTATACATATTATGTTAGTATTGAAGGCCAAAAGTCAACATTTTTAAAACTTTTGATACTGTAGCATGGATATCATATTAATATTAATGGCTATAGTTCGACTAATATATGAGATGTCAGATGCTACACTGTGGATATTAGTAATAAAGGACTCAGAGAAGGTATTACATTTGTTTCAGAGGCTGAAATATATATATTTCACATTAAAAGGTTAATATTATATTAACCTTTAATTAATATATAAAATATATTAATATATTTTTCTATATTAATAAATATATCAATATATTACTATATTCATTATATGTTAATATATAAAATATATATATTTCACAAAAGATTAAAGTTCATCTAATTTGCAATAGATGCTGTAATATGGATATTACATTAATATGAAAGGCCACAGGGCAGCTATTAGAACAGTTTAACATGCTGAAATAAATATGTTTTACAAGTAGTAAACACCAGAGACTCACCATTATATTAGTTTAAAAGAGACTTTAGTATGGATAGTATGGCTATTGCATAATTATTCAAGGTCACAGGGCAGATATTATATCAGCTTTAGTTGCTACAGTATGAATATATAACTATTAAAATCACAGTACACTTAATGTATTAATATCTGATTCTATAATATGGATACCATATTGGTGTTAAAGTACACAGGACAGCAAGTAGTTTTAGGTGCTACAGTTTGCACATTGTGTTAATCTTAAATTCTTCAGAGCAGCAATTATATTAATTTTAGATACTATAGTATGGAAATCATATTAGTTATAAAGGCCACAGAGCAGCTATTATATCAGTTTTAGATACTACAGTATGGATTCTGTAATTGTATTAAAAGAACAAAGGACAGCTATTATTTCAGATTCATAAGCAAAGTATGGATGTTATATCAATATTAAAGGCCATGGTGCAGCTATTATCAATTTTAGATGCTAGTATACTCACATCATATGATTATTAAAAGCTGAAGGGTAGCTATTATTTTATAGGCTAAAGTATGAATACTGCATTAGTATTCAAGGCACAAGGCAGTGGTTGTGTCGGTTTCAGATAATATGATGTGAATATAATGTTAGTATTAGAAAACACAGAGCAGCTATTACATTATCTTTAAATGATATAGTGTAAATATCATATTAATAGTAAAGGCATAGGGTAGTTATTATATCAGTTTCACATATTCTGATATGTACATTATATTAGTATTAAAGGCCATAGGGAAACTATTATGTCCATTTCCGATGCTATATTTTGGATTTTAAGTTAGTAATACAGGTCATAAATATTAGTATATACATACCCACCCAGTCACATTTAATACCAATGGAATAGCTGAACTGCGGCCTTCAATATTACTATAACACACATAATGTGATCTTTAATACCAATGGAATATTGTATTAGTATTAAAGGTAAGAGGGCATATATTAGTTCTAGATGTTCTGGTATGGATATCCTATTAATATTAAATGGCACAGGGCAACAATTATGTAAGCTTCAAATGCTATAGTTTGGATATCTTCTTAGTTAAAGACCACAAAGCAGCTATTATATTCGTTTTATATGCTATAGTACAGATTATATACTGATATTGAAGGTCACAGGGCAGCTAGTATATTTGTTTTATAGTTCATAATATGGATGTTATATTAATATTGAAGGCTACCTATTATATTCGTATTAGAAGCCACAGGATACTTATTTTATTAATATTAATGCCACAACAAGCTATTTTTAAGGAGTTACAAGCCAAGTTTAAGGAGTTATAGAATGGAGTTTGAGTTAATAATAAAAGCCACTTTGCAGCTCTTACATTACAGTTATACACTATTTTATGGATATTATATTAGTAGTAATTAGATATTATTATATATTATATTAGGAGTAAAGGCCACAAGACAATTATTATATCAGATTTAGATGTCATGGGATGAGTATTATATTAGTAATAAATGAGGCAGTGCAGCTATTCATTTTACATACTATAATATGAATATCTTATTATTAAAAGCTTCATGGCATACATTATCTTAGGTTTTTGATACAATACTATGCATATCATATTAGAATTAAAAAACACAGTTACTATATTCAATTTTGAAGCTATAATGTGAATATCATGTCAGTATTTAAGCCCACAGGACAGCTATAATATTAATTTTAGGTTCTATTGTATGGATATCTTATTAGTATTAAAGATCACAAGGCAGATATTATATTAGATTAAGGTTCTATAATATGAATATTATATTAGTACTAAAATCCACAGGGAACCTATTATATTGGTTTTAGATGCTATAATAAGGATGCTATAGTAAGGATAAATTACCTACCACAGGCAGATAATTTATCAATTTTCAAAACTATCATAAAGGTCACAGGGCAGCTGTTGTATCAGTTTTACATGCCATAATGAGGCTATCATGTTTCTGTTATAGCATCTATTCTGTGCAACCATTTTGTCAGCATTATCTAAGAATATGAATAAGATAGTATTTAAGGCCGCATGGCAGCTATTCTATTTGTTTTAGATGCTGTAGTACTATATTACATTATTATTAAAGACTCCAGGGAAGCTATTTTGTTATATTTAGATGGTAGAGTATGGATATCATGTTAGTATAGTATTAAAGGCTGCAAGAAAACTATTATTCCACTTTTAATAGCTATAGTAAAGGCCATAGAAGAGATCTTCAGTTTTAGATACTATAACAAGGATGTCATATTAATAATTAATAATAATATAATAATAATATAATGATTATATTAATATAATATACATGGAATTTACAATATTAGTTTTATGGGTTACTCTATGGATGTTATATTATTATTAAAAGTCACAGGGTAGTTGGGCTGGGGTTGTGGCTCATTTGTAGAGTGCCTGCCTAGCACATGTGAGGCACTGAGTTCAATCCTCAGCACCACATTTAAAAAAAAAAAAAAGGTATTGTTTCCATGTACAACTAAAACAATATTTTTAAAAAATTCAGTGTAGCTATTATATTAGTTTTATATGTCACAGTATGAATATTATATTAATATTTAAGACCATAGGGAAGCTAATATATTGTTTTTAGATGGTATCTATGAATATATGAATATATAATATATATATTTAAATATATTAAATTTTAAAAAGTATTAAAGCCCACAGGAAAATATTTTATTAGTTTTAGGTGCTAGTTTATCAATATCATATTAATATTAAGGGACCTTTGCAAATGTTATAATATGGATATCATATTAGTACTAAAAGCCATAGGACAGTTATTATATTAGTTTTAGATGCTATAATATGGACATTGCATTAATATGAAAGGCCACAGGAAAGGTATGTTATTAGTTTTAGTTCCACAGTATGGATATAATACTAAATTACACATTTCAGCTACTATGTCAGTTTTTGATGCCATAATATGGATACCATATTAGTTACAAAGTTCACAGGGGAGCTATTATATCCATTACAATTTCATAGTATGGATGACATGTTTGTATTAAAAGGTCACAGGCAGCTCTTCAGTTTTAAAACTAATATTATATCCACATTATAGCATGTAAAACTGATATAACAGCTTTCCTTTGGCCTTAAAGCTTCCCTTTGGCCCACAAGGGTTCTGTGTTTGGGAATGGGGTCTCTGATGGCTTCATGAATGTGGCATGCTTGGTGGCTAGGAAGTTTCTGTGCCAAGACGAGGAATGCCTGGATGCTAGGAAAACTTCTGTGCAAAGACACGGGATGCCTACCTGCTGTAGCAATGCCCTGCATTAGAAGGCTTTCTGCTAGAGTCTTATCGGCTTTGACCTTGATCGCAGGCACACAGCTCCTGGGAATAAAGAAACACTCTTGTTATACAATAAAAATGTTTCACCAAGCTCCCATGCTCATGGACCTGCCCACCTAACAGTAACTGTAAACAATAAACTTTCTTGATAGCTACACAAAGCTTCTAACATTGCATATTGTAACTGTAGAATGTAACTGAGGAATAAGCTGCATAATGTTGCTAACTCTATAACCTTCCAAATGACACAAGAAACAATAGTATATCACTGATGCCAATGACCAAATGCAACCTATTGATATAAATAAAGCTGGCAGCTTGACCATTCTGCCATTCTGTCATTCTGACTCTGCATCTTCTCTCTCTGTCTCTTTTTATTTTCCTTACATTTAATATTAATATCCATACAGTTATCTATAAAGCTAATATAATAGCTACCCTGTGACCACATTATTGATATTACATTAATATTAAAGACCACAGGGAAGCTATAATATTAGTTTTAGTTGTAATATCATGGATATCATAGTAGTATTAAAAGCCATTGAAGGTATTAGGTTTGGATGCTATAATATTTATATCATAATTTGATTAAACACTGCAGGGTAACTATTAATTTTAGATGCTATATTATTGATATAAGAGGCCAAAGGGCCACTATTATTTCTAGATAGTACAGTATTGTTTTAGTAAGCTTTTTTGTCATTGTGTCTAAAATTCCTGACAAGAACGATTTTTAGAGAATGAAAATTTTATTTGACACTTATATTTTCCAGATCTCAGTCCATAGAATACCAACTCCATGGCTCTTGCCCAAATGGTACAGAGGTAGGAAGCAAATCAAGACATGGCAAAGAGGAAGCAGACAGAGAGTTCTGCTCACCAGAGACAATATACACTCCAAAGAAATGCCAGCAGTGACCCACCTTCGCCAGCTACACACTACCTTCCTACAGTTACCATCCAGTTAAACACTATCAGTGGATTAATGCACTCACAAGGTTAAGGCTCTCATAACCAAATAATTTCACCTTTAAATCTTTCTTACCTTTTCTCATACATGAGCTTTAGAGTAACACTTCATATCTAAACCATAACATTGTGCCCTTGGCCCCCCAAAAGTTCATGTCCATCTCATGATGCAAAATACATTGAGTTCATATCCAGGAGTCCACATGTTCTTAACAGTTCCAGTATTCCCCAAAAGTCAAAGTCCAAAACGTCTTCTGAAACTTAAGGAAAACTCAGCATGAGACCCCATAAAAATCAAAGTAAGCTATATAATCCAATATATAATGGCATGGATTAGACATTTCCATTCTACAAGTGATAAATAGGGGCATAGAAAGAAGAGATGGTACCAAAACAAGACCAAAATCCAGCTGGGCAAACAAGATCTGTAGTTCCACATCAAGCATATTTGGGGCAAATAACACTGTGATGTTCTCTCCAAAGGACTTGTGCATCTCCATTCCTATGGATTTGTTAATAGCGGTCCACATGGCCTAGCTTGACTTATGTCTGTTCAATTCCTATGGGTTTCCTTGGAAAATGATCCATATAACTAGCATCTCTTAATCTCAGGAGTCCCCACTATAGTTTTCTTCATGCTCTCAGGGACTGCCTGCTGGTATTGCAACTCTAATACATTTTTCCTGACCTTCCAGGTTTTCCTTTGAAATCCCAGTGGGAGCCTCCATGAACCCCTAATGCCAATGTCTTGCAAACCTAAAAAAAAAACAGCACCATGTAGTTGATACCAAGATCTGCCACCATCTCAAGCAGTAGACAAACCTCCTAAGACCATGGCTACAGCAACCGCTGAGTGCCTGGGCAGCTAAGCATGGTGAAATAACCTCTTAGGCCCCTCTCTTCAATCATGGTGCCTCACTGGTCTCTTCTCAAAGGAATTTTTATTTTTAAAACTTTGAGCAAGGCAAGACGGTGCCTGAATGTAATCCCAGCAGCTTAGTAGGCTGAGGCAAGAGGATTGCAAGTTCAAAGTCAGCCTCAGCAATTTAGCAAGGCCCTGAGCAACTCAGTGAGATCCTGTCTCTAAATAAAATATTTAAAAAGGCTGAGGATGTGACTCAGTGATTAAGTACCTCTGTGTTCAATTTCTGGTACAAAAAAGAAAGAAAAATTAAATCTATGAGCCTGAAACTGGGGTGGTTTTGCCAATTCCTGAGATGCACTCAAGTCTTCTTTCTTATTGTCTCTGGGCAAAGTATTTAGCATCTCTTTAGTGGTCATGATGTTTTAACAATCACACCTTCCTAAGCTCCAGTTTGACTCACACATTTAATTTGACTCTGAACAAATTAAAAGGTGTTATTTTTTTAAGATGGACACAATATCTTTATTTTATTTTATTATCTTATGTGGTGCTGAGAATCAAACCCAGTGCCTCACATGTGCAAGGCAAATAAATGCTCTACCACTGAGGTATAAATCCAGCTCCTACAGATATCATATTACTATTAAAGGCCATGTGGCAGCTACTATATTTGTAATAGGTGCAAAATATGGTTATCATATTAGTGTTAAAGGCTATAGGATATATATTATATATATTAATATGGTATAGTATGAATAGTTCATTTATATTAAAGACCATAGGGCATCTATCATATGAGTTTTAGAATCTATAATATATACAGTATATTAAGGACAAAATAGCTATTAAATTTATTTTACATGCTATACTATGGATATCACATTATTATTATTTTTAATATTTTTAGGTTTTGATGCACACTAATATTAAAGGCCATAGTATAGCTATTATATTAGCTGTAGATGCTATAGTATGGGTATTATAATAGTATTAAAGACCACAGGGCAGCAATTGCTTTAGCTTTAGATTATATAATGTGAATAATATATTAATTTTAATCAACAATGGACTTCCAGTATATTAGTTTTGAATGCTATAGTATGATATCATATTAGCATCAAAGGCCACAGAATAGATATTACTTTTAGATCAATAGTATGAGTATCAAAGAAATATTAAAAGTGACAGTGCAGCTATTAAATCAATTTCAGAAGGCATACTATGAATATAATAATATCATTAGAGGCTATAAGGCACCTATTGTTTTAGTAAGGATTCTACACTAGGGATATCGTATTAGCTTAAAACACCACTGTGTAGTTTTTAAATTATTTTCAGATGCTACAATATGGATATTATATTAGTATTAAAGGCAATAAGACAGCTCTTGTATCAGTTTTAGATCCACATGTATATCACGATAGAATTAAAAGACACAGGGCTGCTATTATATCAGTTTTCAATACAATGCTATGGTTACATGAATACAAAAGGCCACAGAGAAGCTATAATATTCATTTTCAATACTATAGTATAGATATAATAATAGTATTAAATGCCATTATGCAGCTATTATATTTTATTTATTTATTTACTTACTTACTTATTTATTTATCAGGGATTGAACTCAGGGGCACTTGACCACTGAGCAACATCATCAGCCCTATTTTTTAGTTTGTTTAGAGACAGGGTCTCACTGAGTTGCTTAAAGACTCACAGTGGCTGAGGCTGGCTTTGAACTCACAATTCTCCTGTCTCAGCCTCCCAAACCACTGGGATTACAGGCATGTGCCACTGTGCCTGGCTTATAATGTTTTTAAATGCTTTAGTAAGGATGTCATATTAGCTATGAAATGCACATTGCAGATATTATATCAGCTTTGGATACTATATTATGGATATCATATTAATATTAAAGGCAGCTATCAATTTTAGATGCTGTAATAAGAATGTCATATTACTAATAAAGCCACAGGAAAGCTACTCTATCAGTTTTTAATGATCTAACATGAATATAATATCAGTATTAAAGACCACATGATAGCTATTATATCACTTTTGGATGTAATTGTAAGAATATTACATTAGTATTAAAAGCTACAGAGATGTTATACTAGATTTAGATGCTATGGTAAAGATATAGGAATTAAAGGTCATAAGAGAACAGTTGTATTAGTTTAGATACTATAATATGAATATCATAACAGTACAAAGGTAAGAGGACTTCTTTTTGATCATTAACAGATGCTATGATATGGATATCATATTAGTACTAAAGGCCATAGGGCAGGAATTATATTCATATAATTGCTATAACTGAATATTATGTAATATTAAAAGGCCACAGGAGAATTATTATTTTAGTATTAGGGGTCACAGTATTGATACTGAATTAGTATTAAAGGCCATAGGGCATCTATTATATTAGCATTAGATGCTATTGAATGGATATTAATATGAACACCCACAAAGAGCTATAATATTCCATTAACAGGCCACAGTATGGATAAAATATTAATGGCAAATGCACAGGATGCACAGGGATGCTCTTTCAGTACTTTGAGATGTTGTAGTATACATATTACATTAATATTAAAGCTCCAAAGTTCAATTATTATATTAGTTTTATATGCTATGCAATGACTATCCTATTAGTATAAGGAATTATATTAGTTTAGGTACTATACTTTGGATAACAGATTACTATTTTTTTAGAGAGGAGAGGAGAGGAGAGGAGAGAGAGAGGGGGGGGGGAGATAATTTTTTAATATTTATTTTTCAGTTTTCAGTGGACACAACATCATTATTTTATTTTATGTGGTGCTGAGAATCAAGCCCAGCACCCTGTGCATGCCAGGTCAGCGCATTACTGCTTGAGCCACATCCCCAGCCCAACAGATTACTATTAAATGCCAGAGGTCAGCTATTATGTTAACTTTATATGCTATCATATGGATATGCTATATCATAAGGTTTATTGCTATCATATGGATATTTTACTTAAAATGACAAGAGGGCTATTTTATTAGTTTTAGAGGGCATAATATGGATAAAATAGTAATGTTAAATGCCACAATCTAGCTATTATATTGGTTTTAGGAGATATAGTTTGGGTATCATATTACCTATAAGGGCCACAGGGCTAATATTTTATCAGTTTTGGATGCTATTATGGGTATCATATAAATATTAAGGCCAAAGAGCAACTATTATATCAAGTTAAAATGCTATAATAAGGATGTCTATTGATATTAAAGGATACAGAGCAGCTATTATATCAATTTTAGATGCAATAGTATGTATTACATTAGCTGTAAAGGCCACAGGGAAGATATTATATTAGCTTGAAATGCTATAATATGTATATTACTTTAGTATAAAAGGCTATAGGGAGGCTATAATGTTAGTCTTGGATGTTATGGCATGAATATTATATTAATATTAAATGTCACAGGGAAACTATTATATATCAGTTTTAGATGTTACACTCTTAATATCATATTAGTTTTAAAGGCATCAGGGCAACTATTGTATTTATTTTAGATCTATGACATGAATGTTATTATTTCAGTCATCTTTTTTGCTACTTTGACCAAAGGACCTGACAAGAACAATTTTAAAGGAGGAAAAGTTAGGGTTAGGGTTAGGGTTAGGGTTAGTATTGGATACACTGTAGCACAGATATCATATTAATATAAAAGCCACTGGGAAGCTATTACATTAATTTTGATGCTATACTATAAAAATTGTAATAGTTTTAAAGTTACAGGGCAGCTACTATATTACTTTTAGATGATAAATTAGCTATTATATCAGTTTCAGAGGCTACAGTACAAATATCATGTTAGTATTAAAGTGAACAGGTTAGATATTATATTGGCATATAAATGTCATAGGGAAGCTACCAAATTAGTTCAATATACTATAATATTGACATTGTATTGAAATGGAAGACCACACAATTCAACTATTGTATCAGCTTTAAATACTGTAGTATGAATACCTATTACCATTAAAGGCCACAGGGCACTATTATTCTAGTTTTAGAAGCTTTGGTATGGATATTATATGGCTATTATAGATTACAGGCAGCCATTTCATCAGATTTAGATCAACAGTATATTTTATTAATATTAAAGTTTTATATTCTGTTATAATTATTGTATTACTATGAAATTCTACAAGGCTGCTATATTATCAGTTTGGGTGCTATATCGTATGTATGCACTATCAGTATTAAAACATCACTTGACAGCTATTACATTAATTTCAGAGGCCACAGTTTTTATCTCAATATTAAAGGCTACCAGGTAGCTATTATGTTAGTTTCAGATGCTACAGTATGGATATTATGTTTATATTACAGGTCACAGAGCAGCTATTATATTAGTTTTTGTAAGGTATAGTATGGACATCTTTAATATTAAACACAACAGGCACCTATTAGTCTTAGGTACTATAGCATGGATATCATTAGTATTAAAGACCACAGGGAAGCTATTATAATATTTTCTAGATACTATAGTGCATATCATATTACTCTTGAAGGCCAAAAGGAAGCTATTTTATTCATTTTACAATCTACAGTATGAATATAATATTAGAATAAAAGGCTACATGGAGACTACAATGATGATACATATGGATAAAATTAGTATTAAAAGGCTACAAGACAGCTATTCTGTTAGTTTCAGAGGAGAAAGTATTGATATTATACTAAAGTCAAAGGTTACAGGGAAGCTATTATATTAGTATTAGATGCCATAGTATGGCTATCATATGACAGTTATAGGTCACAGAACTCCTATTTTATCACTTTTAGATGCCATAATATGGATATTAGTAGTAAAGACCAAAATTCAGATATTATATTGAATTTATGTGCTATAGTATGGATATTATAAAGGTATTAAAGACCACAGGGCAGCTGCTATAGTACTTTAGGATTCTATACTATGCATATTACATTAATATTAAAAACCAAAGTCAGCTACTTTTATTTTTAGATTGCATATTATAGATATCATATGATCATGAAAAGACACAAAACAGCTCTTATATTAAGTTTATGTGTTTCTCTGTGGAGATTTTATTATTACTGGAATTCACTGGGCAGATAGTAATATTAGTCTTAGATGCTATAATCTGGATATTACATTATAATATCAATAGTATGGGTAAATATTAAAGGTCCCAGGGAAGATATTATTATATTAGCATTAGATGCTACAATATGGATATCATGTTGGTATGAAGTCCACAGGACAGGTAATATATTACTATAAAATACTATAGAATGGCTATAACATCAGTATTAAAGGCTAAGTAGAGCTATCATATTTATTTTACATGGTATACTAGGATATTATATTAGTATTAAATTCCACAGGGAATCAATTATATTAGTTTGTCATGCTATAGTATTGATACCACATTGATGTTACATGTCACTTTCCTGCTACAATATTAGCTTTAGATTCTAGAATAAGGATATTACATTAGTATTAATTGCCACAGGGAAGCTATTTTATCAATTTTATAATAGATGGATATCATGTAAGTATTTAAACTCACAAGATAGCATTTATATCACTTACATTTTATAGTATTGATTTTATACTAGTATTAAAGTCCACAGGGTAGTTATTATATCACTTTTTGATGCAATAGTATGAGTAAATATTAATATTAAAGGCCAAAGGATTAGGGTTAGGGCCCATGGATTTAATCCCCAGTACCCTCCCCTGAAAAAGATTAAACTATTCTAAAGTAAAACCTTAGGACATGGTTATATTTTCTCAAACTTGTTTAATTATTCATACAGTTAATTACTAGTAACTGACACTCTTAGCTGTATTTTATTATGAACATTTATAACACAAAAATCAAATAGTTCAAACTAATATAAAATTCAAAGTATGTGGGCTGGGGTTGTAGCTCAGTGGTAGAGCACTTATCTAGCATGTGTGAAGTGGTAGGTTTGAGCCAGAGCACCACATAAAAATAAATAAATGAAAATGAAGGCATTGTGTCCAACTACAACTAAGAAAACTTTTAAAAAATTGAAAGTATGTGCCTCTTTTACATATTTCATGTTGAAGTAATAACATAAGTTAACTTATTATATTTTTATGCTATCAATAGGTTCTAGGTATTCCTTCTTAAAACATGATCACTACAGGGAAAAACATGACATTTTAGAGATTCTATTTCAACTCATGGTTTAACTTTCCCTAAAGAATGACTTTATTAAAAAAAAAAAATTCCTAATACAAATTGACTCACCATGACTGAATCACTTATCCTAAAGAATTCTTGTCTCTATTTTATTTCTATGCATACCTTTTAGCAGCAATATAATCAAATATTTGTCACTGGGACAAATAGTCAAAGAAATAGTCATCTCCTCCAACACCTCTGCAGGAAGTGGTGAGCCAAGAGAAGCAAAGGTGTCAGCTCAGTCCAGGAGTGATAATAGATGCTGCTGTGTTGTGGGAAAACACTCTACCTTTTAGAAATCACAAGGAGCTATGGATGCCCAAACTCTTCATGAGTCTAAATCTAGTTGAAATTCTAAGTAATTTCATTGTCACTAGCTCATCATGAAGGTAATGACAACTAAAGGATCTATGGGGCTGGGGATGTAGCTAAGTGGTAGAAAGATTTCCTAGCATGTAGGAGGCCCTAGGACCAACCCCCAGAACCACAAAAGGAAAAAAAAAAAGAATTTGTGTCTTATTTGTGTAATCAAATAGAAAATGAACAATCATTCCTCTTAAGGAAACATGTTGGACCTAAAACACTTGAGACTCTCAGAATCAAAATACTCTCCTTATAGTGTATTGCATACCTAGACCATCATGAACAGTGGTGTCACATCATAAAGCATGTTCACATTAAGCATACCATCAAAACAACAAAAAAGGCTTTATTGACTGTTGATAAGAAAAATGAACATAATCTAGCTTAGGAAATTATTAACACAACATTAGGATAACATTCGGATAAAATGTAATCATGGCATTTCCCACATGTAATAACTCTAAATACTAATAAATACATAATTTCAAAAGAAAGTCAAATTTCTAAAATCAAAAGCAAACTGATACATTTTTAAATAATATTTTGAACAGAGGCAAAACAAAGAGTTCTCCCACAAGAATTCCTGACAACATAAAGTATCATGCTCATTAGAAGGCCCATTCCTTTGTATGCAAGGAATAAGAGAACTTTCTGATGAATATAGAACTTTAATAGGACATATGGACATGCTTTCTAAATTTTAAAGAAGAAAAAATATCTTTTTTTAAAAAAAAGCTTATTTTTAGTAAATGTATCTGAATTGCAAAAAAGCAGCTACTGACTTGTCTCTTACATTTGGTAATGATTTGCATCTCAGGAGATTTCATCTATAGTGGTTTTAAATATGAAATATCAATAGTTAACATTAAAAATATCATCCCTCTTCTCTTTTAAAACTGATTTGAAATTTTCTTAGAATAATTTCATATGAATTTGGAAGAGGCACTGTGGTATATGTATGTATGTGGGAATACATGACCTTTTTTTAAAAAAAATCTTTATTTTAGTTGTAGTTGGACACAATACCTTTGTTTTATTTACTTATTTTTATGTGGTGCTGAGGATCGAACCCAGGTCCTTGCATGTGCTAGGTGAGTGCTCTACTACTGAGCCACAACCCCAGCCCCAATACATGATCTTTTTAAAGCATACCTCTCATGCTTGAGTCCTGTCAAAGACATCTTCTGTGTGTGTGTGGTGCTGGGATGGACTCCATGGCCTCTCACATGCCAGGCAAGTGCTCTGCTACTGAGCTGCACATCCACTCTCCAAAGATACCTTAATAAGTGGAAATTAATTAAAATCATTTGATTATGAGCATTTCCAAACAAGACAATTCTCTCAAACAAGCCAATTCTCTCAATCAAAAACAAAGTAAGCTAAAAGTAATTTTTAAAATATTCCTTATAAAAAAAAAGAAGTCCACAGAATTAAAAATTATATAAAGGGCTAGAATGTGGTGCAAAGGCAGAGCATTTGCCTGGCATGTGTCAGGTCCTGGGTTCAATCCTCAGCACCACATATAAATAAACAAAATAAATAAATAAAATAAAAAGATCCACTGACAACTAAAAAAAATATATGTTAAAAATTCTGTAGAAAACTGAAAGAATATTAAAAATTGAATTGGAAAAACCTACTGCACAGAACTGGAGACCTGGAGGCCATGGGGAATTACAATACAAAATAACTCTAAAATAAGAAAATGAATCAATTAGAAACCAAAACCTTGGACTGGTACTTAGAGTTCCCTCACTGGGTGGGATGCTGGGATCATCAGGGCTCAAGGCTGACTATCATCTGCCCTTTAACAAATTCTGATTTTATTTCAAATGTTCATGATCTATAGAGAAAATAAAAAGAGAGAAAGGTGACTTTTCTAAAGTTATTTTATGGTATATAAAATTCTGATACAGTCAAGTTACTTCTGTAACTAGGTCTGGCTGTGGCACCATTACAAATATACTGCCAATTAGCACAGCAGCCAGGGAGCTGCTCATCCTAGACTAGCAGGGACAGATTCTGGAGGAGGTGGAGGGAATGTCAGGAGGAGGAGGGGGCCTGGAAGATGGGTGGGGTCTGGAGAAGAGGCAGGGTCTTAAAGAGGAGGAGGATTGGGATGGAGTTATGGCTCCCTGGTAGAAGGCTTGCCTAGCATGTGTGAGGCACTGGGTTCAAACCTTAGCACCACATGAAAATAAATAAACAAAATAAAGGCATTGTGTCCATGTGCAATTAAAAAAATTAAAAAGAGGAGGAGGGTGAGGTCTGGAGGAGGGACAGGACAGGAAGAAGGGAAAGATCTGGAGGAGAAACAGGGTCTGAAGGAGAGGGATAATGAGCCACAAGGGGGCAGGGCCTGGCAGACTGGTGAGACCTGAGGGAGAGACAGGCCCTAGAACATGAGTAGGACATAGAGAAGCAGGGTAGGAAGGAGGGGGAAGGTGGTTCAGGAGGACAGGCAGGGCTAAAGAATATGGGTGGGGTCTGGAGAAGAGGCAGGGTCTGGAGGGGGAGACCTTAGCAAGAGAGTCCTGGAGGGGTGGCTTCTTGCTAATTAAACTCTCCACCAAAAGAAAAATGTGTGGCAGTGGTAGCTCAGTGGTAGAGTGCTTGACTAGCATGTGTGAGGCACTGGGTTTGATCCTCAGCACCACATAAAAATAAATAAAGTAAATGTATTGTGCCCTTCTACAACTAAAAATAAATTTTTTGAACAAAACTAAGCAAATATTAAAGAAAAAAGGTGGTTCATTATTCAAAATACAGGGGATATATTTTTAGTAAATTCTGGCTTTGTTAGAAGTAATATATTTAAACCTAAGCGGCTCAGAAGGCTGAGGCAGAAGGATCTTGAGTTCAAAACCAGTGTCAACAAAAGCAAGGCACCAAGCAACTCAGTGAAACCCTGTCTCTATAATACAAAATAGGGCTGCCCCACACCAGGCATCTCCCTCAGGCTGCTCTGAGGAGAACTGAACCCTGGGTGTCCCTAGAGACATGACCCACAAGGCTCCCCACACCAGGAGTCTTCCTCAGACAACTCTGAAGAGAAGGAAACCCCAGGCATCACTAGAGAGGTGACCCAAGAGAGTCCCCACACTGGCGTCTCCTCCAGACCGCTCTGAGGAGAAGGGAACCCCAGGCCTACTTAGAGTCATGACCTGTGAGGGTCCCAAACCCTGGCATCTCCCTCAGGAAACCCTGGAAACCCCAGAAACATGCCACATGAGGGTCCCCAAGACAGGCGTCGCCCTCAGGCTGCTCTGAGGACAAAGAAACTCCAGGCATTCCTAGAGCCATGACTCACGAAGTCTCTAAGCGAAGAGTCCGCTGAGGCTGCTCTGAGGAGAAGGGACCTCCAGGAGTCCCTGGAGGCATGGCCCACGAGGGTCCCCAACCTGAGTGTCTCTCTCAATCTGCTCTGAGAAGGGAGCTCTGCCCCTCTCTGTGGAGTGACCCAACACTCCAGTGAACTGGGGTTCTCCCAAGCTGGTCCTGAGTGGGAAACCAGCTCTCCTCACTCTCAGGGAGGCAGCATTAAAGATGGCGGTGAGGCCCTGCCCCTTCTTGACCACGCCCCTTTGGCCACGTGCACGTGCAGCGAGCTGCTCAGGGCTCAGAGGCGGGGCCTCTCCCAGCTACCTGGTGAATGTCAGTGCCTTCTTCCACCCTCAGTAGTTATTGAATAAAATCTGTTCCCACTTCTGTAACTAGGTCTGGCTGTGGCACCATGAGTAGTGGAATCTCAGGAGAGGAGAAATGGAGTCCAGGAGACCCCCTCCCTGCACTCCACCAGGCCAAGGGCTGCAGCAGCCTGAGCCAGGTGGGCAGAGGCACAGAGGGAGGCTTCCACAGGGAGTCTAGACCCTCACTCAGGCACCCAAGGGCAGAGACCACTTCAAAGGCTTCTGGGACATGTAGTCTTTGAGACAGAGTGACTTAGCCAGGGTCTGCCCCATTTTAGAATCATGAATTTTAAGAAAATCTGTTAATTCCCAGCCCAGGGTGACCACTGTAGGAGGGTAGAAGAACCTGAGCTCAGACCAAATTCCCAGTAGCCCCTGAGAGCATTATAGGTCATTCAGTCTGTCCTGTGCTCTGCCCACACCATCTTTGCCCTTCAGGACCATGGAAGCTGTGTGCCATGTGTGGGCCCAGGCAACCTGGAGGACCCTGGCAGTGGACTCTCCTGTTCTACCCATGCAGCCCTCACCCCAGAAGCCAGAGGCTACAAGTAGCACATTTACCCTCATAACCCCAGGATTCTGGGTAGTGCAGTCTTGTATTCTACAATGCAGCCCAGCTGCAGAGGCCTCTGTGAGCTGCAGGCTACTCAGGAACCCCTAGTGATTCTGAGCAGTGTAGTCTGGCATTCTGACCATTCAGCCCTCACTCCAGAAGCCTATGGGGGCTTCAAGTAGCACTTTAACCCTCATACACCAACCCAGGATTCTGGGCAGTGTAATCTAGTCCTCTACAATGCTGCCCCCCCCCTCCAGAGGTCTCTAGAAATTGCAGGCTACACAGTCACTCAGGCATCCCTAGGGATTCTGGACGGAGTAGTCTGGTGTTCTGCCCATGCAGCCATCACTACAGTGGATTCTGGGAGCTGCAAGCCCCCAAGGATCATGGGTATTATAGCCTGGTGCTATGTTCAACTGTAAAGTGACTACTTAGAGCTCAGAGCCCCCAGGAATTCTGAGTATTGTAGTCAGTTCTACTCAGTCAGCCCTGACCACAGAGGTCTCTGAGAGCTGTGGGCCATTGATTATTCTGGGTTGTGCAGTCCATCCTACCTAAGTGGACTTCACCATCAAAACTCTGGGATCTGTGTAGCACAAGCCTCTCTAGACACCCCTGGGAGTTTGTGTAGTGCAATACAAAGCTTGCCCCAGCAGTGCTCAATAGGTAGGTGTCTGGGAGCTGCAGGCCTCCAGGGATTCTGGGTAGCATAGTCTTGCCCTCTGCCTCCATAGCCCTCACTGTGGAAGCCTCTGAGAGTTCCAGGCCACATGGACACGGGGCACCTCCAAGAATTCTAGGTAGTGTAGTTTACCTCCCTACCCTGCAGCCCTCACTATAGCAGATCCTGGGAACTGCAATTCCCCCTGAGGATTCTGGATAAGGTAGTCTAGTGTTTTGCCTGCATTTCCCTACTGCAAGTGCCATGAGAACTGAAGGCCACATGCTTGCCTTGGTACTGATAGACCTCACTGTGGAAGCCTCCTGGAATTGCAGGCAGCACATTCACAAGTGTATCCCCAGGAATTGTAGGTAGTGTAGTCTGACCTGCATAGTGCACAGCTCTCACTTGGGAGGCCTCTGGGAGTTGCAGGCTGCTCTCAGCCCAACAGTCCTCACAACAGAGGATCCTGAGAGCTGCTGGCACCAAGATTTGTGGGTAATATCATCCTGTGTTTTTCCTAATCACTGCAGAAAATTCTGAAACTAAAATTCCCCCTTAGGATTGTGGGCAATGCAGTTCAATGGTTTGTCCACTCATCACAGAGGATTCTGGGAGCTGCAGTCCCTGAGGGTTCTGGATAATGCAGTCTAGTGTTTGGCCTGCACATTCCTGCTGAGGATCACAGGAGCTGAAGACCCCATGCTTTCCCTGGGACCCTGGAGATTCTAGGAAGTGAGCTCTACCAACAAAACCATCACCACCAAATCCTCTGGGACTTACAGGGTTACAGGGTATGTGGGCATCCCCAGAGATTCTGAGCATTGAAGTCTGGTATTCTTCCCTTAAAATTCTCACCCCCAGAGGCTCCTGGGCAGAGCAGGCACCCAAAAGTAATTGGCAGCATAGTTTGATTTTTTGTCAATACAGCCCTCTCTGCAGAGGTCTCTGCAAGTTGCAGGTCCCCAAGAATTATGGGTAGCACAGTCTGTCATTTGACCCATGCTGCCTTCACTGCAGAAGGCTCTGGTAACTGCAATGAGGATTCTGCAGTTATTCAGGATTCTGGGTAGTGCGATCCATCATAATTTTTGCATCTCTCACCCTAGAGGCTCCTAGAGCTTCTTACTGCATTTACATGAGCCCTTACCCTCAGGCCCCAATGAGACTCCAGACACTGGGCCCTCCCTGCACCATCTTGAGGGGGCATTTGTGTCCTCAGACACTCAAGCCACACAAAATACATTGACATACCATGATAATGAGCAGCCAAAGCCTCAGTAAGAAATACTGTTGTAAAATAAGTTCTGCTAAAATATTACCTGAAAAAGTAAAGAACATGGCAGAACCTCCTTCTCAGCACACCAGGCAGTACACAAGAAGCTTCTTCCTCATGTTTTCCTCACGTTGATCTCAGTCATCCTGATTCCACAGTGGAGTCTCCATGGGTAGGTGTCAGGGAGAAGGAAGCTCTAGTCCTCACCATAGACATATCCACCAGGCATCCCCAGGCCATGGTATCTTTCTAGGTGTGTTCCCAGGATAAAAAAAAAAAATTCTGGTCTACACCTTATATAAAGCCCCTAGGAGTCCCTAGATGTGGCATCTCTTATATGGGTCCCCAGGAGAAGGAAGTTTGATTAGGGCACAGAACACAGCCCCCAAAAGCAGTTGATCAGAGAAGGTTGTTCTGAGTGTCCCCACTGGCCACTGTGGGCAGTGCAGGATGCTGGGTGCTGGGTGTTCACTGTTCAGAGCTACACCCCCTTGTGCTAGGCACAGTGAAGCTCTGAAATTCATAGTTCTGACTATTCCAGGTCATGATTTTGGAAATCAAAAAGAAATAGAGCCCAGCATCCTATGTCTTGATCAGAATGGATGGAGATAGCAAGCAGCAAAGTACATGACCCATAGACAAAATTTCATTGATTTCCTATATTTCAGCCATCATGTAGGGGAAACAGTGAAATTTATAAACTGGAATAAGAAACATTTTAAAGCATTAATATTTAAAATAGAGACCCCAAATTTGAAGTACTTACATGTAAGTCTTAAAGTACAAACATACTTTCAGAAAATCTTGAAATGTTTATAAAGATATCAAATGAAATATAAATAAATGCAGAGATAGTCTTTGCTCAGGTCTCAATAATATAATTAAGATGAAATTATCTCAAACCTTATCTGAAGATTCAGTACATTCCAGAAATTCCCAAGAAGCTGTTTATAAACCTAGACTAGACAGCACTGACTGCAAAAGAACACACTTCAAGAAGCCACACATATGGATGCCAGAACCTAACAAAATACTCCCTAGACTTGAATTTAAAATGGGAAACTGTAAAACTCCAGAAGATGTGCATGACCACATGTTTCAGGATAAGGTTTTATATGTAGCCCCCGCAAAAAAATCCATAAAAGCTGGGGATGTGGCTCAGTGGTTAAGCTCCTCTGGGTTCAATACCAGCTACCAAGCAAACAAACAATAACAACAAGAAATCCATGAAAGAAAACCTGATGTGGACTGTAGTAAATTTCTCTGTAAAAAAAATCATATAAAGAAAATGAAAAGACAAGTCAAACACTGGGGGAATATTTGGAAGATATATGTCTAAAACAAACTGTGTAAAAAAATGTAGTGAGATATTCAACAATAAGACAACATAATTGGTAAAGACATGAACAGACAACTCACGAGAAATATACGACATGGCAAAGAAGCATAGAAATGATTCTTAGTATCACCTGTCATGAGGAAAGCACAAACTAAGACCCCAAGGTGCACTGCACACCTACCGAGCTGCTAAGGTCTTTACTAAGTGTAGTATCAACCATGAGGATGATGAGCAGCCACAGGCACTCTTGTGCATTGCTGTAAGAGCACACAACAGTTCGACACTATCAAAAAAACTAGGCATTTTCCCTAAAGTTAGACATGGTGTCACCACGCAATCCTAAAAATATAGAAAACTTCCTCAAAAATGTATATCTAGGGCTGGGGATGTGGCTCAAGCGGTAGCGCGCTCACCTGGCATGCATGCAGCCTGGGTTCAATCCTCAGCACCACATACAAACAAAGATGTTGTGTCCACCAATAACTAAAAAATAAATATTAAAAAATTATCTCTCTTTAAAAAAATGTATATCTAGATAACAGCATGCAATTACATATAGTAGTTCTATTCACAATGCCCCAATAGCTTAAGCAATCAGGATGTGCTTCAATGGGTAAACAAACAGCATAACTGCTATGAATCTATGCCATGGAGGCCCTGGTGTCTCTGAGCTCCCCCAGGTCTCTACTCTGGTCTGGAACCTGGACTGCCCTTACCTTTGCATACCTCACAGAGGGAAAAGTGAATTCTGAATAGAAAAACCTGTATATGCAGCTGATAAACTCAGGCTCAGTGTGCAGTTGCTGCCTATGGAAAGAGATTTCAAAGTTATGGATGTGGGTGGTAAACTCAGAAAAATGCAAGCACAACAACCCAGGCCTGCATCTTTGTCCATCCATAGGAACTTCCAAGGATACAACAGACAAACATGGAGGCAACTCCAGGATCCCCAAAGAACCACATCGAGGGGAGAACCTGGAGGTGACTGCCATTAGGGTCCCTATGACCCACTTCTGATTAGCTTAGAGGACATTATGATACAGCTTCATACCCCCATGCCAACTTTTAATTTCATCTCTTTTCCACAGGTAGCAAATGCATCCCGAGCTTGGATTCTGTTGATTGATTAGCTTGTTTAGTGTTGTAGAGAGAGCTGTGCCACTACCTAGTCCTGATGCACAACCTCTGAAATTCACTGTTCTGGTTATTCAACATACATTTGCATATTTTAGCTAAAATAGAGCCCATCATCCCATGTTTTGATATAAAATGATGGTGCTATGGTTTGAATATTTTCCACCCATATTTTATGTCCCCAAAGCCCTGGATCCCACAAAGTCCAGGGCTGAACAAACCACCCCTCATATTCTCTTTCAGCTCCCCTCTTACCATCCACACCTTGGAACAGCCAAAATATCTCTTTTAATCTCAGCAGGGAGAGTCCCTCAGGAATGTACAGAAGATGATACTCCACTTGGTCATGGTGTCTCACCTATGCCCACTGGGCCCAGCTGGCCCTTTGACAGAGTGAGCATACAACAAGCTTGGAGTAATCCAAGACAAAGTCAGATAGGTGGAAGGGAAGGGGGGCTGGCAGTCAGTATACTGAGAGTAGACAACTTTCCCCATAGGGGCTGAGCACAGAAAATAAGGAGGGGCTACCTGCCTCCATCCAGATGACCTCTGGACACTGCACAGGTACCCCTTCCCAGGAGGTCCTGTCCTAGTCAAGGGTCAGCTGCAGGTTGGTGCCTGACTCTAATCCCAGCAGCTTAGGAGGCTGAGGCAAGAAGATTGCAAGTTCAAAGTCAGCCTCAGCAATTTAGCAAGGCCCTAAGCAACTCTGTGACATCATGTCTCTAAATAAAATATTTAAAAAGGCTGAGGATGTGACTCAGTGGTTAAGTACCTCTGGGTTCAATTCCTGGTACAAAAAAAAAAAAAAAAAAAAGATAAATTAAAACTTTGAGCCTGAAATTGGCGTGGTTTTGCCAATTCCTGAGATGCACTCAAGGCTTATTTCCTATTGTCTCTGGGCAAAGTATTTAGCATCTCTTTAGTGGTCAGAATGTTTTAACAATTACAACTTCCTAAGCTCCTGTTTGACTCACACATTTAGTTTAACTCTGACCAAATTAAAAGGTGTTCTTTCTGCTCTGCTTTATGATCTTTGATTATTATACCAAATTTGGCTAAAAGCTGCCAGCAATATTCATGTCACTGCCTGAATTCTGTGTTGCCTTGAAATTTCTTCTGCCAGATTAATTACTCTATCACCTTTAAATTTAGCCTCACAGAACATCTCAGAACATAGGCAAACTGTAGACAACTTTTTAGAATATAACAAGAATGGCCTCTCATCCAATTTCCAACAGAGGCCTTTTCCTCTGAAACCTCATGAGCTCAGTCTTTACTATCTACAGCTATTTTATTAGTTTACTGTGTTATAGTAAGGATAAAACATTAAGAGTCAGGTGGCAGCTATTTTATTAATTTTTGGTTTTTGTTTTTTGGAGAGGGTGTAAGAAAGTCCATCATACAGCTATTATATTAGTGTTAGATGCTATACTACAGAAATTATTTTAATGTTAGAAGCTACAGTGCAGCTAATATATCTGTTGTAGATGCTACAGTGTGTATATTGATTTTAGATGCTATAGTATGAATATTATATTATTATTATTGATATAATATTAATATTAAACCCTACAGGGCAGCTATCATAATAGTTCTAGATGCTACTTTATGGGAATCATATTAATATTAAAGGCCACAGAGCAACCACCTTGTCAGTTTTAGAAGCTATAGTTTCTGTATGTGTGTGTGTGTGTGTGTGTATAGTATTCATTTTAGATGCTGTAAAATACACAGCATTTTAATATTAAAAGCCACATGGTACCTATGCATTAATTTTTAATGCCATAGTATGCATATCATATTAATATTAAGGCTGCAAGGTAAGATATTATTTTAGTTTTTAATGCTATATTAAAAATTCTCTCTCTCTCTCTCTCTCTCTCTCTCTCTCTCTCTCTCTCTCTCTCCCCTCTCTCACTCTCTCTTTAAAAAAATAAAATAAAATAAATAAAAGGGCACAAGGCAGCTCTTATTTCAGTTTTAACACTAATATTACGTGCACACTATGGCATACAAAACTGATATGATCACTGCCTTTTGGCCTTTAATATTAATATCCATGCAATGGCCTATAAAACTAATATAAAAGCTGCCCTGTGACCACATTATGATATTACATTAATATTAAAGGCAACATGACAGCTACTATATTAGTTTTAGTTGCTGTATTATGGATATTATAGTAGCATTATTACAGTGGTCCACTTTATACTTTGAATATAGCCCTTTCTGCTCTGCCACTATAAGGTCCTTGCTTAGCATCTGGATGGCCATCTTAAATGACAGCTGCCATTTTAAGGAAAAAGTTTCACTTTCCCACCCAAGGCCCTTTCTGAGAAAGGCTCATCACTCCCTCATACCAACCCAAACCTTAACATTTAGTATTAGAATCCTCCGGGCTCTGAATCCTGTACCCGCCCTATAAAAATCCCAGAATTCTAGCCTGTTTTGCCTCTCTTTCCTACAGAGAGATGGCCATTATTTGTCAGCTCTGACAAACTCTGGGGTGTATCTCTGCCTGGTCTCCATCTTTCATTTCTCGATTACCCATCTCTTGTTCCTTGCTTTTCCTTCATCCGCTGTAACTATCTTTTAATATAGTAGAATATTTTTATTGATTTTTTTAAAAATAAATGACTAATATAGTAGAATATTGAAATTGAAAGCAGTTGTCTTTTTAAAAAAATTTTTGGTTTGGGTTGTAGATGGATACAATACCTGTTATCTTATTTAATTTATGTGTTAGGAAAGTGTTCTACCACTGAGCCAAAACTACCACCTCCCCCACCAACTTATTTTTTAAAAGGACATATTTCTTGGGGCTGAGGTTGTGGCTCAATGGTAGAGCACTTGATATATATATATATATATATATATATATTTCTTTATTTCTCTCTATGCTCCTCCCTAATCTCTCCCCTCCCTAATCTCAGGGGAAACAGGATTACCTTTCCCATTTAGGAAGATTTCTCTGTCCTTAAGTACACATCCACCTTAGGAATTAAGTCATACAGAATTTGGGGATGGTACAAGAAGATCTCAGAAATTACTATCTCTGAAATTAACAAGTAGATTACAATTCCAGACAGAGAACACATGCAATGTAGCTTTTGAATAATCTCTTTAAAAGGCCTCTGTTCCTGATGGGCAGAATCATAGACTTTGGGACAGGAGTCCCCTGTGTTTCTCCTTTGCTATCAAAGCAATAAATCTTCTTTTTCCTTTTTCTCAAAACTGTGCACTCATTATAGGATTGACATTGAGGATAAGAACTGAGTTGTGGAAACAGTATTAAAGACCAGAATGCAAGCTTATATTAGTTTTGGATACTATAGTATTGATATCATAATGCTATCAAAGGTTATATGGTAGCTATTAAATTAATTCTAGATGCTATTTATGGATATTACATTAGCATAAAAAGTCAAAGGGCCACTATTATATTATTTCTAGGCAGTATTGTTTTAGTAAGCTTTTTTCCCACTGTGTCTAAAATTTGTGACAAGAACAATTTTAGAGAATAAAAATTTTGATTTCGCACTCACAGTTTCCAAAGTCTCCATTCACAGAAAGTGGATTCATGTCTCTGGGTCTGAAGTGAGACAGAACACCATCACCTCACCCAAGGGTGTGGAGGAGGAGAGTGGGTCAGAACATGCCAAACAGGAAAGAGAGACCAGGGAAAAAATATATTCCCAAAGGAATGCCTCCAGTGCTCCTCCAACCACACTTTACCTACCTACAATTATTAAGTTTTCCTTATGGGTGAATTAACATGTTGATCAGTTTAAGGCTGTCACTATCCAATCATTTCACCTGCAAACTTCCTTGCATTTTCTCTCATATGAGTTTTCATATCTAAACCATATTATTCTGACCCTGGCCCAGAAAAGCTCAGGTCCACCACTCACAAGGCAAAATATTTTGAGTCCATTTCCAAGAAACAAAATATTCTCATATTCTCATTCTCTCCCTCCCTCCTCCCTTCTCTCTCTCTCTCTCTCTCTCTCTCTCTCTCTCTCTCTCTCTCTCTCTGTCCCTCCCTCCCTCTCCTTTTATTACCAGGGGTCAAACCCAGGGCTTTGTGGATGCAAGGCAGATGCTTTGCCACTGAGCTACATCCCAGCCCAAGAGTCCATATATTCTTAACAACATACTCAAAAGGCCAAGTCCAAAGTCTCTTCTGAGATTCAAGGCAAATTCTCTGCAATGAGCTCCCATAAAAATCAAAAGCAAATTACATAAAAATCAACAAATAACAGCACAGGGTCTTTTAAAGAAGGGGTGGTGTCAAGGAGAGATAGATGAGGATGGTGGAAACATAAGGTTAAGAGAATAACTATATAAAATAAGCCCACTGTACTGACTCCCCACATGCTTTCTTTGCCAAAAAAGCAATCTGCATGCAACACTGCCTAGCCTGGGGGGACCGGATATGTCACATTCCTGCTTCTTCCTGCCCTTAGGCACATATGTGGGGGGTCTGGGGTATATAAAAGAGCAAGACACACCCATCCCCACAGACATTCAACTCTGAGCTCCCTTCTCTTTGGAGAAGTCTATCTTCATTTCTTTCTTAAATAAAACTTGGTTTCTATGCTTACCTAAGCATTTCATGGGTGTTTAATCTTCAACATCAGGGAAATAAGGACCTGTTCTTGATCTCCAAGACTGGTATCAGTGGGACCAAACAAACACTAACACTCAATTGGGCACACAAAACCTATAGTTCCACAACCAGCATCTGAGGCACATGGCATGGTGATGTTCTCTCCAAAAGGGCTTGTGCAGCTCTGCCCTATGGCTTTGCTGGTTGCAACCCACAAGACTCTCTCAGCTTATACATCTGTTTGATTCCCACAGCTTTCCTTGGCAGACTCTCCATGGTACTGGAATCTCTTAATCTTGGGGATCTCCAGTACAGTTCCAGCTGCCTTCTCACTTCATACATCACACTCTCAGAGGCTACCCACAGCAACTAACCATTTTCCTGGCCTCCCAGGTTTTCCCTTGAAATCTCAGTGAAAGCCTCCATAACTCCCTAACTCCAATGTACCCCAATCAAAAAAAAGAAGATAATAGAAAAAGCACCATGTGGTTGATGCCAAGTTCTTTTACCATCTCAACCAGTAGGCAAGATTTCTATGACTATGGCTGTAGTATCCTCCAAGTGCCTGGCATGGTGAAACAACTTCCCAACCCTCTTGTTCAAGCAGGTGCACAAATGGTCTCAAAGAATTTTTACTTTTATAACCTTGAGCCAGAGATAGGTGAGATCTTTTCAATTCCTAAGATGCCCACAAGCCATCTTTTATATTGTCTATGGGTAAAGTAATTTAGCATCTCTGCAGTGGTGGTAATGTCCTGAACAATAACAACTTCCTTCATCCCAGTTTTACATTTTTCTGGGCAAACTGGAAATTGTTAAAATCTTTCTGCTCTGCTTTCTGATCTGATCCACAGTAAATTTGACTAAAGGTCACCAGCAATATCCATCTCACTACCTGAATGCTGTGTTGCCTTGAAATTTCCTTTGCCAGATTAATTAGTTCATCACCTTTTAATTCAACCTCATAGAATGTCTCAGGACACAGGCAAAATGTAGACAACTTCCTAGCAAGAGTGTAATATGAATGCCCTCTAGTCATATTTCAATACAGTCCTCTTCCTCTGAAACCTTACAACTCCATTCTTTGTTTTTTACAATCCTATTGGCATTTTAGACTTCTGAGAACCCACCAGAATCCCTCATTAAGCTCCACCTGCAACTTACTAAACATTTCCCAGCTTTATCTCTATATATTTCAAACTTTCTCCCCCAACAAACCATCTCTAAAGACTACTGAATCGTATAGATTATTCATAGCAAAATCCCACTCACTGATTTAGTCAGCTTTTTCACCACTGTGACCAAAAGATCTGACAAGAAAAAATTTAAAAAGGAAAAGCTTATTTGCTGCTCGTGGTTTCAGAGGTCTCACTCCAAAGACACACAATTCAATTGCTCATTTAAAAAAAAAAATTTAGTGATCAATGGACTTTTATTTATTTATATGCAGTGCTGAGAATTGAGCCCAGTGCCTCACACATGCTAGGCAAGCACTCTACCTCTGAGCTCTTGGTCCAAATTGAAGCAGAACATCATTGCCAAAACTGTAGAGAAGAAAAGCTGTCAAACAAGAAGGAGAGGGAGGAGGGGCATGAGCGCTCTTCTCCCCAGGGACAAAATATTAACCTCAAGGGAATGCCACCATTTACCCACCTTGTCCAGTTACCACCCAGTTAATCCCTATCAGTGGATAATTAGGTTAATGCTGTCATTAAGTTGGTGCACTGATGTAGGTTAATGCTCTCAGGATCCAGTCATTACACATTTAAATTTTATCTCATTGACTCACATGAGTTTTTTAAAGGATAACTCATATCTAAACCATAATAGCTATGGATACCATAAAAACATGAAAGGACACAGGGCAGCTATTATATTAGCCTTAGGTGCTACACTATGGATATCATATCAGTATTAAAGATCACAGGGAGATACTATTTTGCTTTAGATGTTATAGTATGTATATTATATTTGGATTAGAGACCACAGGGTAGCTATTATATTAGTTTTTGATGTCATGTTATGAATATTATTTTAGTATTAGAGGCCATGATGTGGACATTATATTAATATGGAAGCTGTTATATTAGTGTTCAAGGCTACTCTATGGACACTATATTTGTGTTAGAGGCCACATATGGTCACAATAGCATCAAAGGCTACTATGGATAATACATTAGCATTATAGGCTGCACACAGACAACATGTTAGCATTATCACTCCACCGTAACAGTATTATGACACTGCCATATCCATGAAAGTGGCACATACCCTCTGGTGGTCATTAGGACCCAGCACAGAATGCTTCAATTCAGTGATGTATGGGTACCCCATGACATTCCTGAGAAATGGATGAAATTCAGTACTGTATCTAGATTACTCAAGGCCATGATTTTGGAAATTCAAACTAAAATGAAACCCAGTATCCTTGTTTTTTAAGAAATGGTGATTGAGGGCTGGGGATGTGGCTCAAGCTGTAGTGCGCTCGCCTGGCATGCGTGCGGCCCGGGTTCGATCCTCAGCACCACATACCAACAAAGATGTTGTGTCCGCCGAGAACTAAAAAAAATAAATAAATATTAAAAATTCTCTCTCTCTCTCTCCTCTCTCTCTCCTCTCTCACTCTCTGTTTAAAAAAAAAGAAATGGTGATTGAACAAATTATTCAAACCTTATTAAGTGAAATGAATGTAGACAAAAACAGAAACTCCTACAAAAATTAACTCATAATAGTCCACAACTAAAATGTGATAAAACTAAAAAAAAAAAAATCTGGAAAGAAATAAGAAAATCTATGTAATCTTAGATTTAGTAATGGTAGTGTATATTTGTTTTGGGGGGTTTTGAATGTAGGGCCTCACACATGCTGTACAAACTTTCTAATACTGAGCTACTTCACCAGTCCTTGCTGATGAGTTTTAACTCACAATACCAAATACCAATTGACTGAAAAAAAAAATACCAATAACATGGACTTTATAAAGTTCAATTTTTTACGAAGTGCACTGTTGCATGCCAACAACCCCAATTACTGAAAAGGTTGAGGCAAGAAGATTGCAAACTTGAGCCCAGCCTAGGAAATTTTTTAAAGGATGGGATTAGCTCAGTGGTAGAGCACTTGCCTAGTTTATGTGAGCCCTGTGGTACAATCCCCAGCACCACACACACACAACTCACATATGCACACATGCATACACAAACACACACACACACACACACACTTTTTTCCTACTCTGTAAAAGATGGCACACAGTTATACAAAATGATGCTCAGCATCCCATATCATCAGGGAATCATAAATTAAAACAATAGTGAGGTAGTATGGCACAGCTATTAGAACTGCTGATCTCTAAGAAACAGCAGTGCACCAACAGCTGCAGGATGTGAGATACCAGCAGTCTCAGGCATTACTAGGAGAACATGTGGCATGGCCATTTTGGAAGATGATGTGCCAGTTCTTCCCAAAGCAAAAAAGTCCAATCTATAACCCAACAGTGTCCCTATAAATCACCTTCTTTTAGAGAAATTCTTTGAAAAAGTATGTCAAAACAAAACTAGCATATAATTATGAATAGCAGCTCTATGATGCTGATCAGATCACAAATAAGAATGTCCTCCCAGGGCTGGGGATGTGGCTCAAGTGGTAGCGTGCTCGCCTGGCATACATGCGGCCCGGGTTCAATCCTCAGCACCACATACAAAGATGTTGTGTCCGCTGAAAACTAAAAAATAAATATTAAAATTCAAAAAAAAAAAAAAAAAAAGAATGTCCTCTGATACCTGAATGCATAACCAACACAGAATATAAAGGAATGAACTACCACCCTACACAGAGAAATAGATAAATTCTACCTGGTACACTAAGTGAAATAAGCCAGGCTGAAGAGGCTACATGCTGTATGGTTTACCTTTTATGACATTCTAGAAAAGACAAAATTACAGAGGAAGAGTTGTGCAGGATGAGGCCCAGGTGCCTCCCAGCACAGGAGTCTCCATCTACATGGAGTTGTGGTGCACCACCCTTCCTGTGGTTTTTCTCATGACCATCCTCCATCCTGAAGCTTCCCTAGAGCCCACCAAAAGTCCTTATTAAAGCACAAGCCCCTCCTAGGCCCCCAGGAGATTCTGCAGGATTTAGGAGCTCTGTGCAAATAACCAAGGTAAAAGAATCAATATTAGGACAAAAAAAATGCTCCTAACACCTCTGTCACTCAGCAAATATAAAGATTTTAGGAGTGCTGCACCAGGAACTGGGTGCAGAGGCTGAATGTGTATTTCTTATTATGTCACAGCCCATAATCTGGAGCAATAATGAATTCATTGCTCATAATGGAACAATGAATTAATTATATGGCAGAAACTGGGAGCTAGATTTCCCACTGATGGGGTGAGAAGTTATGATAAACAAGGGATGAAGGCAGAGGGATCTATGTCATAATGGGTCAGAATCCATTGACTGCAGATCAGTATAAACTCACATTTTGCTTAATACATTCACAGATGGTTCCACATAAACATAGTTATAACTAGGGGGTATGAAAAGATTAGAATACACATAAACTTCTTTGCATTGTCAGTTGTTTGGATCAAGATGCAAGATAAAATTTTTTTTATACACTGTTTAAAGACCTTTATTTTATTTGTTTATTTTTATGTGGTGCTGAGGATCGAACCCAGTGCCTCACACATGCCAGATGAGTACACTGCCACTGAGCCACAACCCCAGCCCCTGCCAGATGAAAGATTTTAATATCACTCTCCAATCAAAGGAGCCATGACTCTTTGAAGAAATGGCTGATACTAAGAGTAACACAGTAAATATATAAGTCAGGGTAATTTAAATATCAGAAAGAAAAAACTTTGGGACAAAACCAGAAAATATGTTAAGGGACAACAGGAGATAATGGAAAGATCTCCAATGGAAAGAATTCCCAATGGTTAAAGTAGGGATGAATTGAGCCACAAAGTAGTATTTAAAAAGGGGGGGAGAACAAAAAACAGCTTAATCAAACTATCCAGATGACTGATATATATAAATGACTGAATACACAAACAAATGAGGCTGAGTAGAAACCTCTTGTGCAGAAGAATTCCATATAATTGAGAGAGACACAGTCATCAAGGAGGTAGAGCTAACTCTCTGATCCCTAAGCGTGGGCTCTACAACTTCCTCCAGAAGAACAGACAATGTGGACATGCAAAAAAAGAGTAACTTCATAGTAAGAAACCTGAAAGTCCCTTCCTCAAGCAGGTGAGCACAATCAATACTACCATTTCAGGGGCTGGGGATGTGGCTCAAGTGGTAGCACGCTCGCCTGGCATGTGTGCGGCCCAGGTTCGATTCTCAGCACCACATACAAACAGAGATGTTGTGCCCGCCAAAAACTAAAAAATAAAGATTAAAAAATTCTCTCTCTCTCTCTCTCTCTCTCTCTCTCTCTCTCTCTCTCTGTCTCTCACTCTCTCTAAAAAAAAAAAATACTACCATTTCGCCTTGAGGGCAGGAGATGATAGAGCTGCTTTTCATCTCAGTGACCAGCTTCCCCCAGTCCAATAGCCCCAGGCTAAATATGAGAAACACAAGGAAATCTGAAAGGCACTGCCTCAGCCAGGTGAGCACAGTCAATACTAATATGACAATAAGGACAAGAGATGACAGAGCAGCTCTTCACCTCTGTTACCTGCCTCCCCCAGACCCACAGCCCCAGTTTAAATATGAAAAAAGGAAAATTCCAAAAAAAAAAATTATAAAAATACCTGACAAGTCATCCTCAATCCTCTCAAGGTCATAGAAACTGTCACCCCAAGAGACGTCTATGGAGACATGATGACTGGATGTCATGTTGGCTCCTAGATGGGATCCTAGAACAGGAAGACACAGAACTGAGAATCCAAAGGATATGTGACTTCAGTTAATGTTAACATACCATTATTTTTTCTTCATGACAAATGGTCTAAGATGTTAACACTTTAGAGACAGCTCACCTAAGTCATAACAAGGGAAGAAACCAGATTGAGGCTACCTGGGAAATCTCTACACTTTCTTTTCAATCTCTGTATAAAGATAAAACTAATCCTGGCATGGTGGCACATGCCTGTAATCTCAGCATCCTGGGAGGCTGAGGCAGGAGGATTTCGAGTTCAAAGCCAGCCTCAGCAACTTAGTGAGGCCTTAAGTAACTCTGTGAGAACCTGCCTCTAAATAAACACTTACTTGTTTAATTATTCATACAGTTAATTACTGGTAATTGACACTCTTAGCTAGTTCTGTATTTTATTATGAACATTCATAACACAAAAATCAAATAGTTCAAATTAATATAAAATTGAAAGTATGCGCTTCTTTTACATATTTCATGTTGAAGTAATAACATAAGTAAACTTTTTATATTTTTATGCTGTCACTAGGTTCTAGGTTTGCCTTCTTAAAACTTGATCAATAGAGGAGAAAAAAAATGACATTTTAGAGATTCTATTTCAACTCCTGGTTTAAGTTTCCTCAAAGACTGACTTTATATAAAAAAAAAAAAGTCCTAATGCAAATTGACTCACTGTGTCTGAATCATTTATCCCAAAGAATCTTTGTCTCTATTTTATTTCTATGCATACCTTTTTAGCAGCAATATAATCAAATATTTGTGACTGGGACAAATAGTCAAAGAAATAGTCATCTCCTCCAAGAACTCTGCAGGAAGTGGTGAGCCAAGAGAAGCAGAGGTGTCAGCTTGGTCCAGAAATTATATTAGATGCTGCTGTGCTGTGAGAAAACACTCTACCTTTTAGAAATCACAAGGAGCTATGGATGCCCACACTCTTGTATGAGTCTAAATCTAGTTGAACTTCTAAGTAATTTTATTGTTACTAGCTCATCATGAAGCTAATGACAACTAAAGGATCTATGGGGCTGGGGATGTAGAAAGATTTCCTAGCATGCAGGAAGCCCTAGGACCAACCCCCAGAACCACAAAAAAAAAAAAAAAAAGAATTTGTGTCTTCTTTTTATAATCAAATAGAAAATGAATAATCACTCCTCTTAAGGAAACATGTTGGACCTAAAACACTTGAGACTCTCAGAATCAAAATACTCTCCTTACAGTGAATTGCATAGCTAGATCACCATAAACAGTGGTGTCACATCATAAACCATATTCACATTAAGCATACCATCAAAAAACAACAAAAAGGCTTTATTGACTGTTGATAAGAAAAATGAACATAATCTAGCTTAGGAAATTATTAACACATTGGAAACATATGATACTGATATCAAAATACTCCAGGACAAGCCAGGCACTTTGACTCATGCCTGTCATCTTGGCTATTTGGGAGGGTAAAGCAGAAGGATCACAAATTTGAGGCTGACATTAGCAATTCAGCTAGACCCTGTCTCAAAATGAAATTGTAACAAAGACTGGGGACATATGTAGTTCAGGGCTTGCATAGCACAAGCAAGGACCTGGGTTTAATCCCCAGTGCCAAAAAAAAAAATTCTCCAGGTGAGACATCTGACAACTATGGCAGGTACAGAACAAGGCAGAAGCCATTATGTCAGCCTCCTCAAAATGATGAAAGTAAACCTGCACTTTGTTCAGCTCACAATACTAACATGTCTGATTTCTCTTCTAATAATTCAAATGCAACCATTTAAATATGATCAAAAGTGCATGTACTTTTCTAATGAATCCAACAAATATGAGAGAGATACTAAACTGCATTCTGAAAGCCACCTTATAAGCACATAGGGGCACCAACATTAGGATAAAATGTAATCATGGCATTTCCTACATGAATAACCCTATATACTAATAAATACATAATTTCAAAAGAAAGACAAATTTCTGAAATCAAAAGCAAATTGATACATTTTAAATGATACTTTGAACAGAGGCAAAACACTTAAAGAGTTCTCCCACAAGAATTCCTGACAACATAAAGTATCATGTTCATTAGAAGGCCCATCCCTTTGTATGCAAGGAATAAGAGAACTTTCTGATGAATATAGAACTTTAATAGGACATATGAAAATGCTTTCTAAATTTGAAAAGAAGAAAATATGTTTTTTAAAAGCTTATTTTGAGTAAATGTATCTGAATTGCAAAAAAGCAGCTACTGACTTGTCTCTTACATTTTGTAATGATTTGCATCTCAGGAGATTTCATCTATAGTGGTTTTAAATATCATGAAATATCAATGGTTAACATTAAAAATATCATCATCCCTCTTCTCTTTTAAAACTGATTTGAAATTTTCTTAGAATAATTTCATATGAATTTGGAAGAGGCACTTTGGTATATGTGTATATGTGTAAATACATGATCTTTTTTAAAATTTTTTCTTTACTTTTAGTTGTAGTTCAACACAATACCTTTGTTTTATTTACTTATTTTTATGTGGTGCCAAGGATCAAACCCATGGCCTCGCACGTGCTAGTCGAGTGCCCTACTGCTGAGTCACAACCCCAGCCCCGATACATGATCTTTTGAAACTATACCTCTCATGCTTGAGTCCTGTCAAAGACATCTTCTGAGTGTGTGGTGCTGGGATGGACTCCATGGCCTCTCACATGCCAGGCAAGTGCTCTGCCACTGAGCTGCACACCCAGTCTCAAACATGTCTTAATAAATGGAAATTAATTAAAATCATTTGATTATGAGCATTTCCAAACAAGACAATTCTCTCAAACAAAACAATTATCTCAATCAAAAACAAAGTAAACTAAATTTTTTAAATATTCCTTATTGGTGTAATCAAATAGAAAATGAATAAAAAAATAGAAGTTCACAGAATTAAAAATCCTATAAAGGACTAGAGTTGCGGCACAAAGGCAGAGCATTTGCCTGGAATGTGTTAGGCCCTGGGTTCAATCCTCAGCACCACATATAAATAAACAAAATAAATAAATAAAATAAAAAGATCCACTGACAACTAAAAAAATATTTTAAAAATTCTTTAGAAAATTGAAAGAATATTAATTAAAAATTGAATAGGAAAAACCTATTACACAGAACTGAAGGCCATGGGGAATTACATAGCAAAATAACTCTAAAATAAGAAAAAAAATAATGAATCAATTAGCATACAAAAGCTTGGACTGATACTTAGAGTTCTCCCACTGGATGGGATCCTGGGATCATCAGGGCTCAAGGCTGGCTGTCATCTGCCCTTTAACAAATTCTGATTTTATTTCAAATGTTCATGATCTATAGAGAATAAAAGAGAGAGAAAGGTGAGTTTTCTAAATTTATTTTATGCTATGTCAAATTTTGATAATAGTCAAGATAATTCATCCAATGCAGGATGTCAGTGTTTATACAACAGATGTTATTTGTGCACCATTATGAATATATTGCCAATTAGCACAGCAGCCAGGGAGCTGCTCATGCTAGACTAACAGGGGCAGAGTCTGGAGGAGGGGGATGGAAGGTCAGGAGGGGGGGCTGGAAGATAAGTGGGGTCTGGAGAAGAGGCAGGGTCTTAAAGAGGAGGGTTGGGCTGGGGTTATGGCTCAGTGGTAGAGCACTTGCCTAGCATGTGTGAGGCACTGGGTTCAAACCTAAGCACCACATACAAATAAATAAACAAAATAAAGACATTGTGTCCATGTGCAACAAAAAAAAAATTTAAAAGAGGAGGGGTGAGGTCTGGAGGAGGGGCAGGACAGGAAGAAGGGAAAGATCTGGAGGAGAGACAGGGTCTGAAGGAGGGGGAGAATGAGTCACAAGGGGGCAGGGCTTCACAGAGGGGTGGGACCTGAGGAAGGGACAGGCCCTGGAACATGAGTAGGACCTAGAGGAGAGGCAGGGTAGGAAGGAGGGGGAAGGGTGGATCAGGAGGACAAGCAGGGCCATAGAATATAGGTGGGGTCTAGAGGAGAGGCAGGGTCTGGAGGGGAAGGCCTTAGCAAGAGGGTCCTGGAGGGGTGGCTTCTTGCTAATTAAACTCTCCACCAAAAGAAAAACGTGTGGCTGTGGTAGCTCAGTGGTAGAGCGCTTGCCTAGATGTGTGAGGCACTGGTTTTGATCCTCACCACCACATAAAAAGAAATAAATAAAATAAATATATTGTGCCCTTCTACAACTAAAAAATATTGAAAAAAAACTAAGCAGAGATTAAAGAAAAAGAAAAATGTGGTTCATGAGTTTGATTCCACAAAAAACATGAGATGTATTTTTAATAAATTCTGGCTTGGTTAGAAGTAATATATTTAAACTTAAACAGCTCAAAAGGCTGAGGCAGAAGGATCTCAACTTCAAAACCAGCCTCAGCAAAAGCAAGGCATGAAGCACCTCAGTAAAACCCTGTCTCTATAATACAAAATAGGGCTGGAGATATGGCTCAGTGGTCACATGCAACAACAACAACAACAAAAAAAAAAAAAAAGATAAGTACTAAGTTCAATCCTCAGTACTCAAAAATAAAAATTAATTTTTTTTTTAAAATAACATAGTGGGTTGTTAACATATGTACTTTTCAATATTTTTTTCTACTATTTTAACACTGCAAGAAAAAGCAAACCATTTAAACACTAAGGAAAACAAGGAAGTGGACTGGGGTCCCCTTCCCTTAAGCTGTACATTCCTCCTTCCTCCCTGCCAGGTTCCCTAGAAACCACCCTGGGTCACTATGTTAAGATGATGAGGGTCACAGCCTAAGGAAGGGTCACTGCTGCACAGGGAGCCAGGATGAAATTGTGAAGGACAGAGTGGGGCTGACAGCCAAGGCTGCCCTCAGCTCTCAGGTCCAGGACAGGGTTTGCTCCTCATGCTTCCCACCATCTCCTCACCGGCTGCCAGAGCTGCCAGAAGTTTCTGAGCCATCTCTCTGAGGCTGCTCTGAGGAAAAGGGAATCACAGGTGTCCCTAGAGACATGACCATGAGGGTCCCCATGCTATACATCTCCTCAGGCTGCTCTGAGCAGAAAATGCCAGGCTTCTCTAAAAATATAACCCATGAGGGCCCCAAGCCAGGCATCTCCCCCAGGCTACTCAGAGGAGAAGGGAACCCCAGGCATCCAAAGAGACATAAACCAGAGGGTCCACACACCAGGCATCTCCCTCAGGCCACTCTGAGAATAAAACCCAGGGCCTACATAGAGTTGCGACCCACAAGGCTCCCCACATCTGGCATCTGCCTCAGGCCAATGTGAGGAGAAGGAAGCCCCAGGCATCCCTAAGACATGACTCACAAAAGTCCCTAAGCCAAGAGTCCTTGCTGAGGCTGCTCTGAGGAGAAGGGAGCTCCGTGAGCCCCTGGAGGCATGACCCACGAGAGTCCCCAACCTGGGTCTCTCTCAATCTGCTCTGAGAAGGGAGCTCTGTCCGTCCATGTGGAGTGACCCAACACTCCCAGGAATGGGGCTCTCCCAGGTTGGTCCTGAGGGGGAAGCAGTCTCCTCACTTTCAAAAAGGCGGCATTAAAGATGGCGGCGAGGCCCCACCCCTGATTGACTATGCCTCCTTTGGCCAAGCACAGCAACCCTGGCAACCGCCCCAGGCAGCTCTGAGGAGACGGGAACCCAGGGCTACTTAGAGACTTGACCCACGAGGCTTCCCAGGCCTGGCATATTCCTCAGGCTGCAGTAAGGATGAGGTTGTCCCGCAGTGTCCCTAGAATGTGACCCACGAGGGTCCCCAAACCAGGCGTCTCCTTCAGGCTGCTCTGAGGAGAATGGAACCCCAGGCATCCCTAGAGACACGACTCACAAAAGTACCTAAGCCAAGAGTCCACTGAGACTGCTCTGAAGAGAAGGGAGTTCCGTGAGTCCCTGGAGGCATGACCCATGAGAGTCCCCAACCTGGGAACTCAATCCGCTCTGAGAAGGGAGCTCTGGCCCTCCCTGTGGAGTGACCCAACACTCCAAGGACTGGGGCTCTCCTGGATTGGTCCTGAGGGGAAAGCCAGCCCCTCACTCTCAAGGAGGCGGCCTTAAAGATGGCGCTGAGGCCCCACCCCTGGTCGGCCACGCCCCCTTCCGCTGCACACAGCAACCCTGGCATCTGCCCCAGGCTGCTCTGAGGAGAAGAGAACCCCCAGCCTAATTAGAGACATGACCCACGAGGCTCCCCAGGCCTGGCATCTCCCTCAGGCTGCTGTAAGGATGAGGGAGCCCCCCAGTGTCCCTAGAATGTGACCCAAAATGGTCCCCACACCAGGCACCTACCTCAGGCTGCTCTGAGGAGAACAGAACCCCGGGCGTCCCTAGAGACATGACCCAAGAGGGTGCCCGCACCAGGCGTCTCCCTCAGGCCACTCTGAGTTAAAGGGAACCCCAGGCACCCCTAGAGACATGGCCCACGAGGGTCCCCACACCAAGTGTCTCTCTCAGGCTGCTGAGGAGAAGGGAACCCCAGGCATCCCTAGAGACACGACTCACGAAAGTCCCTAAGCCAAGAATCAACACTGAGGCTGCTCTGAGGAGAAGGGAGCTCCGTGAGCCCCTGGAGGCATGACCCAGTCCGCAACCTGGGTGTCTCTCTCAATCTGCTCTGAGAAGGAAGCTCTGCCACTCCCTGTGGAGTGACCCAACACTCTGAGGACTGGTGCTCTCCCAGGTTGGTCCTGAGGGGGAAGTCACCTCCTCACTCTCAAGGAGGCAGCATTAAAGATGGTGGCAAGGCCCTGCCCCTTATTGACCACACCCCTTTGGCCATGCGCTGTGCAGGAGCTCCTCCCAGCTCAGAGGCGGGGCCTCTCCTGGCTCCCTGGTGAATGTCAGCAGCTTCTTCCACCCTCAGCAGTTAATGAATAAAATATGTTCCCACTCCTCTAATTAGGTCTGGCTGTGGCACCTGAGGAGTGGAATCTCAGAAGAGGAGAAATGGAGTCCAGAACCTATCAAAATACTCTCTATATTTGCATTTAAAATGGGAAACTGTAAAACTCTAGAAGATGTGCATGATCACGTTTCATGATGAGGTTCTAAATACAGCTCCCCCCCAAAAAAAATCCATGAAAGCTGGGCATGTAGCTCAGTGGTTAAGCACCCCTGGGTTCAATCCCTGCTACCAAACAAACAAGTAATAACAACAACAAATCCATGAAAGAAAAACCTGATAATGTGGAGTATATTAAATTACTCTGTAAAAATCATATTAAGGAAATAAAAAGATAAGTCAAAGACTGGGGGAAACTTTGGAAAGTATATGTCTAAAACAAACTTGTGTACAAAATATAGTAAGACACTCAACAATAACACAACATAATGGGTAAAGATCTGAACAGACAATGCACAAAATGGCAAAGAAGCATAGAAATGACTCTTAGTATACTTGTCATGAGGAAAGCACAAACTAAGACCCCAAGGTGTACTGCACAATTGCTAAGCTGCTAAGGTCTTTACTAAGTGTAGTACCAACCATGATGATGATGAGCAGCCACAGGCACTCTTGTACATTGCTGGTAGAGCACACAACAGCTCACCACTATAAAAAAAAAAAAAAACTGGGCTGGGGATGTGGCTCAAGCCTGGCATGCGTGCGGCCCGGGTTCGATCTTCAGCACCACATACAAACAAAGATGTTGTGTCCGCCGAGAACTAAAAAATAAATATTAAAATTCTCTCTCTCTCTTTCTCTCTCTCCCTCTCTCACTCTCTCTTTAAAAAAAAAAAAAACTGGCTATTTTCCCCAAAGTTAGACATGGTGTCACCACAGGGTCCTAAAAATATAGACAACTGCCTCAAAAAATGTATATCTAGATAACTACATGCCATTACATATAGTAGTTTTCTATTCACAATGCCCCAATACCTTAAGCAATCAGGATGCACTTCAATGGATGAACAAATAGCATAACTGCTATGAATCTATGCCATGGAGGCCCTGGTGTCTCTGAGCTCCCCCGTGTCTCTAGTCTGGTCTGGAACCTGGACTGCCCTTACCTTTGTACACCTCACAGAGGAAAACTGAATTCTGAATAGAAACATATGTATATGCAGCTGATAAACTCAGACTCAGTATGCAGTTGCTGCCTATGGAAAGAGATTTCAAAGTTATGGATGTGAGATGTAAACTCAGAAAAATGCAAGCACAACAACCCAGGCCTGCATCTTTGTCCATCCATAGGAGCTTCCAGGGATACAACAGACAAGCATGGAGGCAACTCCAGCATCCCCAAAGAACCACATCTAGGGGAGAACCTGGATGTGGCTGCCATTAGGGTCCCTGTGACCCACTTCTGATTAGCTTAGAGGACATTATGATACAGCTTCATACCCCCATCCCAACTTTTAATTTCATCTCTTTCCACAGGTAGCAAATGCATCCTGAGCTTGGATTCTGTTGATTGATTAGCTTGTTTAATGTTGCAGAGAGAGCTCTTCCACTACCTAGTCCTGATGCACAACCTCTGAAATTCACTGTTCTGGTTATTCAACATACGTTTGCATATTTTCGCTAAAATATAGTCCATCATCCCATGTTTTGATCTAAAAGGATGGTGCTATGGTTTGAATATTTTCCACCCATATTTTATGTTCTCAAAGCCCTGGCACCCAGAAAGTCTAGGGCTGAACAAACCACCCCTCATATTCTCTTTCAGCTCCTCTCTTGCCATCCACACCTTGGAACAGACCAAATATCTATTTTAATCTCAGCAGGGAGAGTCCATCAGGAATGTACAGAAGATGATACTCTACTCGGTCATGGTGTCTCACCTGTGCCCACTGGGCCCAGTTGGCCCTTTAAGGGTGTGAGCATAGAACAGGCTGGGAGCCACACCCATAAGAGTGGTCCAGGACAAAGTCAGATGGGTGGAAGGGAAGGGGAGCTGGCTGTCAGTATACTGAGAGTAGACACCTTTCCACATAGGGGCTGAGCACAGGGACTAAGGAGGGACCTCCTGCCTCCATCCAGATGACCTCTGGACACTGCACAGTTACCCCTTCCCAGGAGGTCCTATCCTACTCAAGGGTCAGCTGCAGGCACTTTAGTCCATTTTCCAAAAAAAAAAATGTCATGATGAATTAATTAGAAAAAAATCAAACCAAAACTACTCTAAGATTTTATATCATGCCACTCTGAATGGCAGTTATCAAGAATACAGATAACAATAAACGTTGTTGATGATGTGGGGGAAGAGGCACACTCATACATTGCTGGTGGGACTGCAAATTGGTGCAACCAATCTGGAAAGCAGTATGGAGGTTCCTTAGAAAACTTGGAATGGAACCACCATTTAACCCAACTATTTCACTCCTTAGTCTATACCCAAAGAACCTAAAATCAGCATACTATAGTAATGCAGCCACGTCAATGTTTATAGTAACTCAATTCACAATAGCTAAACTGTGGAAGCAACCTAGATGCCCTTCAATAGATGAATGGATAAAGAAACTGTGGTATATATACAAAATGGAATAATATTCAGCATTATAAGAAAATAAAATTATGGCATTTGCAGATAAATGGATGGAGTTGCAGAATATCATGCTAAGTGAAGTAAGCCAATCCCAAAAAAACAAAGGCCAAATGTTCTCTCTGATAAGCGGATGTTGATCCAAATGGGATGGGGATGGGAAAAATGAAGGAACTTTAATTGGGCAAAGGAGAGGTAGGGGTGGAGAGGGAGCATGGGGGCAGAAAAGGTGGTGGAATGAGGTGGACTTCATTACCCAAGTACATATATGACTGTACATATAGCGCAAGGCTACATCATATACAACCAGAGAAGTGAAAAGTTGTGCTGCAATTGTGTACAATGAATCAAAATGCATTCTGCTCTCATATATATCTAATTAAAATTAGTTAGTTAATTAATTTAAGAAAAGAAAAACAACTTTGTAGGTTACTAGCATCATATAAACATTTACATTTAGCCTGATTTTGTTTCTTGATTGTCATTCACTCCTGCATATCACAATCCTGGGAATCCAACCCCAGGCATCACATACTGTAGGGTAAGGCTCCACAAATGAGGTCCATGCACAACCCTGAGAGGTGAGCAGTTCAAGAATTGGAAGAATCTCACTGGGTATGGTAGCACACACCTGTAATCCCAGCAGGCTCAGGAGGCTGAGACGGGAGAATCTTGAATTCAAAGCCATCCTCAGCAAAAAAGCAAGGTACTAAGCAACTCAGTGAGACCTTGTCTCTAAATAAAATATACAAGATGGCTGGGGGTGTGACTCAGTGGTTAAGCACCCCTCGGCTCAATCCCTGGTATCACACACACACAAAAAAAGAATTGGAAGAATCCTTTTTTCCCCAACACCACTAAAACCAAGAGATACAGCCTGAGGCACAAAAAATTATATAGCTACCATCAAGAGAAAGCCCATACTTCCTGGGCAGCCCATGAAACCCGGTCTCAAAATAAAATATAAAAAATATAAAATAAAATATAAAATATCAAACAAATAATCCAATCAAAACAGATACTTCTCAGAAGTGGATTAAGAAGCTCCCATAAAAGCGGCCACCAGGGGGCGCTCGAAAACCGTCAACCAAATCAGGCTGAAGGGACGTGTCAGCGTGATCCGCTCCGCAGGGGTCGTAGAAAGTCACCTGGACACGTCCCACCAGCCGCCGCCTCCCCCCCCCCCCCCAGGGTCCCCCGCAGCAGCGGGAGGCGCCGGCAGTCTGCCCAGCACCCCTAGAGAATCCCGCGGGGGACACGGGCGGGCGGTGTGGGAGTTCAAAACCGAAACCACCACGGTGAAGCCACAATTAGACAGGCAGACTGATGGTTGGATCCATCCAGACAACGTAGGAATTGACAGAAACATGTAAAAATCAGTTTGAAATCGGTTGCTTGGGAATTTGATCTGCTGGTCTTTGGGCTTTGTGTTTCCTCCTTTTTCTGTACAAAAAAAATTGGAAGATGACCAGCCTCTGAGAATCCTTTCTTGTCTAGGGGCTGTCTGTGTCTTTGGGTCAGTGGCAGAGGGCCGGCCTAGCACAGAGTTTGAGCCTTAGCACGCCATACAAAAAGGAACACATCGAAAGAAGGTGTGCTGTCCACCGACAACATACTACGAAACAGGAAAAAAAAAAAAAAAAAGAATACTAATCCTAATAGGAAAAAGGATTCTTGCTTGTGGAGTTCTATTTTGTCTGTTTGGCCATTTTACCTTTTATTTTTTTATTTTATTTTATTTTATTTTATTTGTGTGTGTGTGTGTGTGTGTGTGTTTATTTTTATTGATCTATCAATATCACAGAGCCAAATTTTACATTTAGGCACTTGGTAATAAGAAGCTATAACAGGGCTCTAAGAGAGACTGCCTTGGCTAAAAAGCATGGTCTATTGCCCTAGACTGAAACACCACATGCTCTGGGATAAATAAAGCTGGAGAAAGCTTGCCATCTCTACCTTCATTTTTATCTGTGTGCACATATTACGCTGAAAGACCCCCAGACCCTCAAATCCCCCATCCAAAAGAGAACTAGCATCACACTGGCTGCAAAAGCAAGAGGCAAGTTTATTAATACACAGGCGCCTACGGGTGCACAGCAAAACCTCAGCCGAAGCTTTGGTGAACTGGCACACTGGGCTTTGGGGTACAGATCTTTTATAGGGAAAAAGGAGTTGTTTTCCACCTAGCACAATAACAGGTGTTTTTGAATCCAGCATACACGTCACTTAAAGGGTAAACTTGTTTTTCACTATGATAAACTTATTTTTCACTATAGGTTCCCGAAAAACTCATTAATCTCATAGGTTTACATTTTGTTTCCTCCCTGTTCCCGCTTATGATCCCAGTTTGCTCAAGCATATCCTGTGATGTGGGCAGGGTGCCCTTTCTAACAGGTCATGTGGTGAGCTCACCTGTTTACTGCATACTTTCTACTTTTCATAATCGGGCCTTAGGTTATGGGGCTGGTGTCTTTCAATGCACTGTTTCGTCTAAGAAGTAGCAGGACAACAATATCTGTCAGCCCTAAATGGACCCAACCCCTGCCCTCCCCAGCCACACAGGAGACCACAGTCTGAGCAAGAGCACTTCAGGGTGTCGTCATTCTGGTGTTGTGGCTCAGTGGTACAGCACTTACCAAGTACGCATGAGGCACAGGGTTCAACCCCAGCACCACATTAAAATCATCATCATCATCATCATCATCATCATCACCTAAATAGACCAAATAAACATATTTATTTATTTTTTTATCTGTTTGTTTATTTATTGGAGGAGGCCTGTAAACAGGGATTGAACTCAGGGGCACTCACTGACTACTGAGCCACATCCCCTAGCCCTACCCATCTAGTATGTTACTTAGAGACAGGGTTTCACTGAGTTGCTTAGTGTCTCACTTTTGCTGAGGGTGGCTTTAAACTCTCGATCCTCCTGCCTCAGCTGAGAGAGAGAGAGAGAGAGAGAGAGAAGCATCTGGGATGACAGGCATAGGCCACTGTACTCAGTCACTTATTTATTTTCAGTATGACTTCAAGGTACACACAAGACAATCACTGCCAGGTGTAGGAGGAACATAGCACATTGATAAACAGTCAGATCTTTGAGGAAGCATTCAACAATCTTAAGGTAGTGTGCAAGTCATTCAATAACCTCAGAATACCTACATGAGGGTTGGGATTGTAGCTCAGTGGTAGAGTGCTTGCCTTGCATTCGTGAGGCCCTGGGTTCGATCCTCAGCACCACATAAAAATAAATAAGTAAAGATAAAGACATTGTGTCCATCTACAGCTAAAAAAAAAAATGTTTAGAAAAAAATAAATAAATACCTACATGAAAACCAGAGAGAATTAAAAGAAAAGATGGATAAATCAATTATGGCAAAGAGACGAGAACACTCATCCCTTAGCAGCTGATGACATAGGCCATAAATACATAATCAGTAACAAAGGACAGCAGAAGTACATCACGAACAACCCACACCTAATGGGCATGTTCAGAACACTGCAAGGCCACCACTACACAGCAGACCTTCTTCTTTTTTTTTTTAATATTTATTTTTTAGTTGCAGTTGGACACAATACCTTTGTTTTATTTATTTATTTTTATGTGGTACTGAGGATCGAACCCAGGGCCTCACAAATGCAAGGCAAGTGCTTTACCACTGAGCCACAACCCCAGCCCCAGCAGACCTTCTTTTAAGGTGAATACGGAATGTTTACCAAAGTTGACCATAGAATGGAACATAAACCAAATCTCGACAAAGTCTAAAAGATGAAATCACACCACAACTCTTCTCTGAACACCACAAAAGTAATCTGGAGGTCGGGCATGTTGGCCACTGCCAGGATTCATTTCAAGAACAGGATTAAACCCAAAGAAAGTATAAACCTGTACATTCACAAATCTCAGGGAGAAATAGCAGCATCCATCTTTCACAAACTCTTGAGAGGGGCAGGTCAGGGGTCAAGGTGAGATTGAAATACCCCCAACAAAGTGTCAACTTTATCAAACCAGTAGCCTAGATAAAGCAGGTACTTGTACTATTCCTTCTCTGTGCCATTGTGTTCTTTTTTTTTTTTTTTTTGGGGGGGGGGGCGTGGTTCCAGCCACTTTGGGTTCCTACCACTTTGTCTGCAAGGGAAAATTTGTTTTCTGCCAGGCTGGGGTGCCAGTTATCAGGGTGGGGAAGTAAGATTCTTACACTAAACCGGGCTTGCTTGGGGCAGGTCTCAGTTCTAATTTACATAACAACAGGCAGTGCAAAGTCTCTCCCTCCCACTGCCCCTGAAGGAAGAAAAATATGGCCTCTCCAGGCTGTTCACAATTCCCAGCCTGTTTCGAATTCCAGTATGGTTTCCCGTATCTGTTTTAAGGGTCAGTTTGTCTCTCTAACTCTGCATTTATGCTGACCATTTGGTTGAAAACTAAACTAAGAGGGTAATTTGAATATCATTTGTTTCAGAGCATTTGTTCAATGTGTCCACCAGCATTTAATTTCTCTCTCCTGATGTTCCTTAATAACCTGATCGCTTTGGCCTCCTTCTCCTGGATCATGTGTAACTTGCCCCACCCCTTTGGTATAAAAAGAAACCTAGGAGGAGATTGATCCTAAAGAAAAGGGGTGGTGCTCCACTAAGTGAGAAACTGAAAATCAAGTGATTAAAAAGAGTTTGGTGTGGAGAAAGAGAGGGAAATGTGTGTGTGTGTGTGTGTGTGTGTGTGTGTGTGTGTGTGTGTGTGTAAGTTATAGAGAGAGAAGGAGAGAGTCTCTTGTACTTCAGGGTTTTTGTTTGTCTGTCTGTCTGTTTGTTTGTTGTCTAATAATTACAGTGTTTCAATTGGAAGCTCTGCCCTGGGTCATTCTTTCCAATTCTTACAAAGTAGTAACTGTGGTTATGTTCATTTCTGTTAATGATTCATTCTTCCTGCCTTTTAAATTCATTGATCACCCAGAACTTTTTGGTTTGGGGCAGGAGGGGTCCAAGTGCTTGAGAGAATTTTTTTTTTTCCTGTGTCATTTTGAAGCCAGATTTAAAGTTAGGTAGTCAGTGTAGTTAGGTAAATCGGGTCTAATACCGAGTGAAATCTAAAATGGAGGCCATGCTGGGAATGACTCAGGGAAAACACAGGGCAATTCATGGAATGATGACGAAGTCCCGAAAAGGCCCTAGGCCAAAGTCCACCTCAAAGAAGTGTTAATAAACAGCCCCCAGCAAACTTAAAGATAGCCCATCACAAAGAAGTGTCCCACCCCTCGGGCCTTTCAACCTACATTCCATCACCAAAACTATAAAAAGGGGAGACAACAGCCCTTCCTCGGATTCCACCTCTTGGGTCCCCTTCTTCCTCCGGGAGAAGTCTTTTCTGCTGTCCTTTAATAAACTTCTAATTTCTACTCTGACCTTGCCTCGGCGTGCTTCTTTGGTGTTATTCTTCAACATCGGGGAAGCAAGGACTCGTCACCAGTCAACAGCGGTATCAATTTGAATGGAGATTTGGACCTCTGACTAAGAGTAGAGTTTTCTAAGAGAAAAGAGAAGAGCTCTAAGGGAAAAGCAGGGGATTAGATTTAAAAAAAAAAAAAAAAAGCCTTTTGAAACCAAACTATAGTTAGGTAAAACTGCTTACTCTTTGCCCTGAATGAGTAGAATCTTAAAATACGTGATATGTTTGGGTCAGTCCAATGTGTCTCTGCGATTCATTATCTGAAGTGGCACCCCCTCTCTCCACTGAAAAGTCTTAACTGGGCCTCTTCAGAAATCTTCACCCAGACTGGTTTTAGGTCTGTCAGCAGAAGAGTCTCTGCAAAAGAATTCAAGGTGGATAAACTTCCTGTTTTCGTGTCGCCCTGTTTACTTGGCCACTGGCCGAGAAGACACCAGCACTCCAGGTGCTGGACACCCCCTTACTAGTTTTTCACAAACATATCCCCAGAATAGTACTTTGAAGAAATGTGCAAACAAGGCCTCTGGCCTTGAGCTTGGCTTCACAGAGAGGGAGGCCTACATTTTTAAGATACGAGAAGTTACCAACTGGACTCCGTGGTAACAGCTGGCAGGGGGAGACTAGAGGGGGGGGAGGAAGAAGCTCTCCCCTTCTCAGGTGTTGTCCTCAAAGGATTAACATGCCCAGAACAGTGAGAGAAAAAGCTGCTTTTACGTGAACTTCTGCAGACCATGAATTTCCGAGCCCCTCCCCTTACATGCTCGGTATAAAACTCTGAAACTACCTGAACTCGGGGTTCAGGGGATTCATTCATGACAGCAAAAGCCGTGTCCTCTGAACCTGGCAGCAGCCAAATAAAACCGTTTCCTGCTCTGTTCCATCTGTGCCTTGCCTCATTTGTCCCTACAACACATCCATGCAAGGAAGACTTTATCAAACCAGTAGCCTAGGTAAAGCAGGTTCCAGGTTGCTTTTTGCCACCATCACCAACACCAACCCCTCCCCCCCTTGCGCCCCCCCCCTCTTTGCAACTAACTGAGAGATAAGATCCAGATCCGAGCTAACATGGGTCACTCTATATGCAATGAATACCAATAATTTCTTCTGATTTTTTAAAATCACATACAAACAAACAAACCAAAAACCATGAAAACTATAAACTATGTTACTGAGAATCAAGAAGAGTTCTTGTTTCTGTTGTGGTTGTTGCTGCTGTTGTTTGTCCTTTTTTGTCTTTTTAAAAAAATGTTCTCCCAACTGTCAAATCAAGGAAAGGGGGGGGGAGAGGTGGTGGTGGGGGTCAGAAAATGTAACAGGGGTCCACTTTATATGCTTTGAGTATAAGTCTCACTGCTCAGCCACTGAGGCTCATGTTAAAACCCATATCCTTTTTCCTTTCTCTTTTCCCTTCCCTCCCCCTCCCTAATCATAGGTGAAGCTACATTGACTTTCAGGGTGGGTTATCTGCCCATTGGCTAACAAATATTTAGAATTTCCATCCAGAAAATCACTTTTTCTGTTTGATAACCTTGCTAGGCCTCGGATGGGTTAAAACAACAGAGTGTCAGCAGAGTCGTCAGAGTTTTGTTGCTGTAAAGGTTTGCCGCAGTCTTGGCTGGGCACAGAATCACGAGCCACCACACAGCTTTGTAGATTCAAACAGCAATTCTTTATTCCCGAACTCACACCGGCCTCCACACACGTTCTGGGGCAATCCCAGTTCTCTGCCACCCAATTCACCTACTCCACGAGGCTTTTTTTCCAATATCCCATTTTAATCTCACGAGAACTCAACAGGAACAAGCAGCAGGAACACCCTAATCCCGGCAGCAATAATCTTCAACCTCCAACTTCCCTAAAACCCCTATTATCTTAAACTGGGAACGCCTTAAAACCAAATTATCTTAAACCCGGATACTTCCTAAAACCTGGATCCACCCTGGGAAAGGCGAGGACCCTGAGTAACTGCACAGTTGCTCTGGGATCCAATTTTACCTGTAGACCTACTCAGCGCTATATAAACCTCAGCCAGCCAGTGCTGCATTTTGTCCTGCCTTTATTGGTATTAGATATTTTCCAGAAGAAATGGGGGGGATGGGGGGGGGATTTCCCATCTCGTGTCAAGAGTCTCCCGGAACTGAATCCTCCTTGTCCACGCTTTCCCTGAAGATCCTTTAGAGATTCTCCACTTCGAGATGGACCGATGTGTGTGCTGCTGCAGGTTTGACAGCCATCCGGGAGGAAAAACAACCACCCCCCCCCCCAAAAAAAAAAAAGAGTTCCAAATCTTCAATACCATCACCTTTGTCATCATTCCACCATCCTTGGAAGAAGGAAGTCGATCCAAAAGTCCTGGGAGAGAACAGTAAGAGTAGTAAAAGATCAGAATGGTGAGACAGTGTCCAGCAACCGCCACCTCAGCTACTCACGAGAGAAGGTGAGGTCCCGGGAGTACTCAGGCAACCGACCTCCAGAAACCTGGAGCTTTAACCAGCAAATAGAGAAAGGAGAGAGAAGGGGAAGGGGAAGGACACCCCCCTCACCCCATGTGATAACACCACCACAGGTGTTATCACAGACGGAGATGAGATAGGATGTTGTCTCCTTTGATGTTGGCCAACATGAGCAATCGAGGGAACACCCCTTTTCAAAAAAAAAAAAAAAAATTGAGGTGTAACTCCGTGGTGGTGGTTAGGCACTTCTGGATTCAATCCAGGGGAAATCATATCACCTTTCTTCCCTGTTTTAGGCAGACTTATCTGTCCTTGAGTCCACGCCCAGCATGGTCATGAAGTCATGTAGACTTTGGAGACCAGAGGATGTCAGAAATGAGTCTTATCAAAAGTAAGAAGCCGAATGACAACTGCGGCCAGGAAGAAGTGCAAGGTGGCCTTTGAATCTCTAGAAAATCTCCTGTTGTTGCTGACATGCAGAATCACAGCCTTTGGGGACAAGAGTCCCCCAGTTTTTGCTTTGCCAGTGCTACCATAAGCCTTTTTTCCTGTGTCAAAAAAGACCTTGCCATCCTTATTGGATTGGGCCAAGCTTTCAGCAACAGGAAGAGGAGAGAGAGAGAGAGAGAGAGAGAGAAGGGGGGAAGGGTGAAACTTAGGGGCTGGGTGTGTGGCTCAACTGGTAGCATGGGGCACTGGGTTAGATCGCACCAAATAAAAACTAAATAAATAAAAATAAGTTTAGGGCTGGGGATGTGGCTCAAGCGGTAGTGCGCTCGCCTGGCATGCGTGTGGCCCGGGTTCGATCCTCAGCACCACATACCAACAAAGATGTTGTGTCCACCGAGAACTAAAAAATAAATATTAAAAAAATTCTCTCCTCTCTCTCTCTCTCTCTCTCTCTCTCTCTCTCTCTCTCTCTCCTCTCTCACAATCTCTCTAAAAAAAAAAGAACACAACAAGAAAATTACAAAATCAATATCCCTGATGAGAATAGATGCAAAATTTCTCAACAAAATAAAGGCAAATTGAACCTGACAGCACATAAACAAATATTATACAACCTGTTTCAGTGTGAGTGACTGTGGGAATGAAAGAATGATCCCACACATACCAATCAATAATTCAAAGCACTACATCAAAAGAATTAAAGACAAAAAACCATAAGATTAACTCAATAAATTCAGAAAAGGTATTCAATGAAACTCAACATCTCTTCATAATGAACCCCCTCAAAACAGATACAGAACAATGCAAAAGGTTATCTACATAAGAAAAACCCCATAGCCAACATTATAATAAATGGGGAAATGCTGAAATCATTTTTTTCAAAGATCAGAAAAAATAAAATAAAAACAAATGTATTCACTTTCAACCACTCTTATTTACTATAGCATTGGAAGTTTTATTCAGAGTAATAAGAGACATAAATAAGGGCATCTACATAGGAAAGGAAGAAACGGAATCATCTCTTTTTACATAATGTGATTTTATATGTAGAAAATGCCAAAGACACCAGGTGCAACTGACCATCTGTTTGCCCATAGCCAGGGAGTGTTATGGGCCAGGCTCTCTATAAGCAATAACCAAACATACTCCATTTTATCCTGACTACATATCATATAAGAATTCTTCTCTTGTGGGAAAGCCTCGTCTCTGTACCCATTAATAATTGCTACCTAGCATAGCACACTTGGCAACACAAATAGTAATTCTTATACAGTGTAAAATTATTCTCTTGTCTTTTATTTTTCTTGGGAAATGTACCTTGTCAGAGATTGATTGTCTAGACTAATAACCATTCTCTAACTTGTGCTGAACTAGGGTCATTTTGACCCACTTTCCTCCTGCTTGCTTGGTGCTATGCCAACCTGTAAAGTCCCATGGAAAATATAAATTTACTCATTGCATTGTCTCACTAATTTCCCCATTCAGTTTCTGTACCTGCTTGCTTGCAGGTATGTCAATTTAAAGGTTTTTACCTTTAAATATCCTAAAATTCTCAGGCTTGGGGCTGTTCCATGCAGAGACATTTATGGGTTCTGTGGGGAGCAGTTGCTGGCCAGCCTGCTAAATAAAGATTCTTCAATTTGGACAACACTGGAACTCGGTGTGTTTTATGCACAGGTGGGTCACCCTGCACTCAGCATCACCTATCAAACTGAGGCAGGGCCAACTCAAACCACCTTATTTAACACATATCTTATTCCCTAGATTAACTATGAGATCATTTGTTCCATTTAACTGCTATATGCCCAGTTAAATGGATTTTCTGTTAAGTGGAGGTGATAAGAATTCCCAATGTACAGACCGAGGTTTGCTATTTTTCTTGGGAGGGGTTGGGGTTGGGGATTATATCAACTATTCATCATTTAGTGCTTAAATTATTTAAACATAAACAATGCATTAAGGCTAGTGCAATAGACTATGCTATACTTACATCACACTTTAAGTCAAAAACTGTCTCTCAGTCTGGGGTTATAGCTCAGTGGTAGAATTCTTACTGCACACATGTGAGACATTGGGTTCAATCCTCAGCACCACATAAAAATAAAGTATTTTGTCTATCTACAAATAAAAATATAAAAAAATCTCTATATATAAGAGGCCATTACATAATAATAAAGGGATCCACTTAACATTGTTTAACTGTGAAAGTCTATATTAAGTGGAAGAAAGATATCAAATTAATAACCTAAATTTACACCTTTAGAAATTTAAAAATGAACAGGCAAGTGAACCCAAATCTAGCCAAAGGGAGGAAATAACACTGGAACAAATTAGAGATGCATATCAACAGAAATCAGAAATAAAAATAAATTGCCACCAACTTTACAGAAATAAAAAAAGATAATCAATAAGGTTATACTGAGCTCTATTGCATGACAACAGTTTAATTGGGTTAGATGAAGTGGAAACATACATAGAAACACATAAATTACCAAATTTGACTTTTAGAAGATAAGAAAAAAATAAGTCAGAAAATTGTAATTCCAGCTACTCAGGAGGCTGAGGCTGGAGGATGATGGATTGTGTCTTTGCTTTGATTCTTATTTACTTTGCTGCAGATGTAGTTCAGTGATAAAGTGCCCCTGGGTTCAATCCCCATTACTCCCTAAAATATGCAAAAAAGAAGATATAAAAACTTTGAACAAATATATAAGAATTGAGGAGATCAAATAAATTTTTAAACTGGTCCCTAGAGAGAGAATGCATTATCCTGAGTTTACTGGCTAAGTCTACTAGAATTTTGAAAATTGATATCAATGCTTCTCAAACTCTTCCAAAGTATCTTTGCTTTGGAAATAGGGCATATTTCTTAATTTATTCCAAAAGGCAGTATTATTCTGATACCAAAGTAAGAAAGAGGTAACATGATTATATATTTGTCAAAACCCATAGAATACCCAAAACCAAGAGTAATGTAAACTGTGGACTTTGAGAAATAAAAATATGCCAAAAGAAATTTATCCTATGACTGTAAGGGTGGTACTACCAAAGAAAATCAATAAATGTAATACACTATATTAACATAGAAAAGAAAGATCTCAATGATCATTTCAACTGTTATGGGAAAGGCATTTGACAAAATTGAAGATTTGTTAAGTTTTTCTTAAGAACTCAGTAAACTAGGTAAAGAAGGGAACATCCTCTACAAGATAAACATGTTTATGAAAAAACCCGCACACAACATCATTCTACATGTTTTCCTAAACACTAAAACCTTTCCTCCTTATATCAGGAACAGAAGAGGAATGCTCACTTTTGCCTCTTCTGTTCAACACTGTACTGAAAATTGTAGGTAGATCAATTTGGTAAAAGAAAAAAAAGAAAGACAAAAAGAAAGAAAGAGAGAGAGAGAGAGAGAGAGAGAGAGAGAGAGAGAGAGAGAAAGAAAGAAAGAAAGAAAGAAAGAAAGAAAGAAAGAAAGAAAGAAAGAGGAGACATCCAAATTAGATAGGGAGAAGTAAAACTATCCCTGTTTGCAGGTGATGTGATCCCATATGTAAAAAATGTCAAAGAATGTAGGTAAGAAAATATCACTGCCAGAGCCAATTTAATGAATTCAGCAAATTACAGATTGCAATAAAAGATCATCTGATTTGTATAAGAGTAATGAACAATTTAATGTAAAAATTTAAAAAATTCCTTTTTATTTGCATATACATAGAAAAAGCATAAAAATTAAAAGAAAAAAGCTTCTATATAAAAAATATAAAACATTGCTCAAAAAATTAAAATAGTTCAAAATATATAAAATATATAAGATTGGAGTAGTTAATTTTGCCAAGAAGGGAATGCTGCACAAAATAATCTACAGATCTAATATGATCTCTGTCAAAATCCCAACTACATTTTCTTTTTTTTTTTTGCAGAAGTATAGGAGCTGATCATCAAATTCAAACTAAGTAGCAAAGTGCCACAAATGCCAAAAATAAAATGTTTTTGAAAGAAAAAGAACTCAGACTTTGTAATACTAATCAAAACAATGTGGTACTGGCATAAGGACACACACATTGACGAATGGAAAAAGAAGATAACGAAGAAACAAACCCATGCCTCTGTAGCCTATTGATATTTGACAGAAATACACAATGGGGAAAGGACAGTCATATCAACAATGGTGCTGGGACAAGTGGATATACACATGCAAAAAGTCATTGGAGTCAACTCACACTGCGATCAAAACTTAAATATCAATTTTGGATTGTGCAGAGAGGAGTAAGGGCAGGGAAGGTGGGTGTGGGATGGGAAAGAGGGTAGAATGAGATTGAAATTAGTACCCTATACATATGTATGATTACACTACTGGTGTGACCCTACACCACTGACAGCCAGAGGGAAGAGACTTTATGCTTTATTTTTGTACAATGTGTCAAAATGCATTCTACTGTCATGTATGACTTAGGACAAATAAAAAATAAAAGTTGAATGCTTCAATCATACATAAATATGAGCCCTTGTTCAAAGACATCCAAAGTTTTCACACCATGTGCTCTTGGATAAGTTAGAATCTACACTAAATGGAGAACTTCTCTCCCAGCTCTAGCATGGGCTATGTCATTCCATGCACTGTTGTGTACAATAAAGATAGATCCAAAAAAATTCAAGTCTGACTTGAGAGAATGAAGTGCAGAGGGTGCTAAATTGAGAAAAATCAGGGGAACTATGGTTATGTATGAAAGAAGTAAATCCCACGGTGAAGAGAAGAGTGGTTCACTCAGGAAAGGCCCAGTTAAACTACGTGCAAGTTCAGGGAAAATGATTCCATTAGTCTATGACTTCCTTCCTCTTCTTTCTTTTTCTTTCCCACCACCCTCACTCACTTCTTCCTTCATTTCTATCATTCCTTTGCAGCACAAGATGTCCCAGTTCAGTCTATACAGTTTCTTTTTTCAAATGATTTTTTTAAATACCATGGATTGAACACAGAAAATTTTACTACTGAGGCATATCCCCACACTTTTTTTTTCTTATTTTTTTTAGAGACAGGTCTCACTGAGCTATTTAGAGCCTCACTAAGTTCTTGAGGATGGCATTGTATTTGTGATCCTTCTGCCAAAGCCTCCCAAGTCATTGTGATTATTGTCTTCACCTAGGTATTTAGAAATCAAATTTCACCGAAAGTCAAATACACTGATATTTGAATGTGATTACTGTGAGATATTTTCAGCAGACAGACCTGAAAATATGTCTTTTCAGTTTATTTTATTCATATATAACACTTGACATTTTGATGCTTTATTCTTTTATGCCAGAATTTACCCATTTTAGTTCCATGTTAGTGGGCTAGGATTGGTTTCCTATAATTGGTGCCCCCCCTCCCACGCCATGCAAGTCCCTTGCTTTGGAAATAAGAGCTACACACAAGAATGTTTTCATCCAGAGGGGGCTTGTTTACCATTGTCTGAGAATGGAAGAAATAGTTTTCTTTTCCTTTGAGCACACTCTCTCTAACTATGGAAAGACAGGTACTGTCAAACTTCAGATGTAACACCAAGATTACCAGTCTACTGAGAGATAAGCCAAAGCTGTCTCAATTAGATAACCTCATCTTAGAGGCCTCAACTCCAAATCTGAGTAAAAGAGAAGACAGAGGAGTCTCCTAGGTAGGCACTAGGAAGGCACTTTGAAGTCTGATCTTACTACCACATAACCAGCACACAGGTATGCTTAGAATTGTTATTTAATTAAAATTTTTACAGGATTACTTTATATCATAGTATTATTATAATTTATAATATTACAAGTATTGTTGTACATGAGAGATTTTTTCAGTATAAATTTGCACAAGGATTAAGAATCAAAAAGACTAACAGTTTTAGCTTTATACTACTTTCTAATACTTAACATGTTTCAACTCATCTTACAGCAATTTGTAAACTCAGAGACATGCATACTAAAAATATTAGCTAATATAATATTAGCAATAGTAGTAACTTCAAATAAAATGTGTAGTGTGTGTTTATCAAAACTAATAACATTTTGTTCATTAAAATGTTAATGGTTTAATTACATAAAATAACTAATTATTGTCTTCACTGTTACTTAGATATTATTCTAAATTTGAACAATTTTAATGTCTTTTGAAAATATCATAGGAAAAAAAGGAGAGAAAATTTAATCAAAATTGAGAAAACATCAGAAGAATATTAAGGGGAAGGAAGAAGATAAGTGTATTAAGGGGAAGAAAGAAGAGACAGAAAAAGGAAAGAACATTTGAAATAATCTGAACAAATTTCATATGTGAGTATACCACAATGAATCACCACATCAAATACATTCACCAATCATTTTCTTTTTTTTATTGGTTGTTCAAAACATTACAAAGCTCTTGACATATCATATTTCATACATTAGATTCAAGTGGGTTATGAACTCCCATTTTTACCCCAAGTACAGATTGCAGAATCACATTGGTTACACATCCACATTTTTACATAATGCCCTATTAGTAACCGTTGTATTCTGCTACCTTTCCTATCCTCTACTATCCCCTCTCCCCTCCCCTCCCATCTTCTCTCTCTACCCCATCTACTGTAATTCATTTCTCTCCTTGTTTATTTTCCCATTCCTCACACCTCTTATATGTAATTTTGTATAACAATGAGGGTCTCCCTCCATTTCCATGCAATTTCCCTTTTCTCTCCCTTTTCCTCCCACCTCATGTCTCTGTTTAATGTTAATCTTTTTTTCCTGCTCTTCCTCCCTGCTCTGTTCTTAGTTGCTCTCATTATATCAAAGAAGACATTTCATATTTGTTTTTTAGGGATTGGCTAGCTTCACTAAGCATAATTTGCTCTAGTGCCATCCATTTCCCTGCAAATTCCATGATTTTGTCATTTTTTAGTGCTATGTAATACTCCATGGTGTATAAATGCCGCATTTTTTTATCCATTCATCTATTGAAGGGCATCTGGGTTGGTTCCACAGTCTAGCTATTGTGAATTGTGCTGCTATGAACATCGATGTGGCAGTATCCCTGTAGTGCGCTCTTTTAAGGTCTTCAGGGAATAGTCCGAGAAGGGCAATAGCTGGGTCAAATGGTGGTTCCATTCCCAGCCTTCCCAGGAATCTCCATACTGCTTTCCAAATTGGCTGCACCAATTTGCAGTCCCACCAGCAATGTACAAGAGTACCCTTTTCCCCACATCCTCGCCAGCACTTGTTGTTGTTTGACTTCATAATGGCTGCCAATCTTACTGGAGTGAGATGGTATCTTAGGGTGGTTTTGATTTGCATTTCTCTGACTGCTAGAGATGGTGAGCATTTTTTCATGTACTTGTTGATTGATTGTATGTCCTCCTCTGAGAAGTGTCTGTTCAGGTCCTTGGCCCATTTGCTGATTGGGTTATTTGTTATCTTATTGTCTAATTTTTTGAGTTCTTTGTATACTCTGGATATTAGGGCTCTATCTGAAGTGTGAGGAGTAAAAATTTGTTCACATGATGTAGGCTCCCTATTTACCTCTCTTATTGTTTCTTTTGCTGAGAAAAAACTTTTTAGTTTGTGTAAGTCCCATTTGTTGAATCTAGTTATTAACTCTTGTGCTATGGGTGTCCTATTAAGGAATTTGGAGCCCGACCCCACAATATGTAGATCGGAGCCAACTTTTTCTTCTATCAGACGCAGAGTCTCTGATTTGATATCAAGATCCTTGATCCATTTTGAGTTAACTTTTGTGCATGGTGAGAGGAGGGGATTCAGTTTCATTTTGTTGCATACGGATTTCCAATTTTCCCAACACCATTTGTTGAAGATGCTATCCTTCCTCCATTGCATGCTTTTAGCCCCTTTATCAAATATAAGATAGTTGTAACTTTGTGGATTAGTCTCTGTGTCCTCTATTCTGTACCATTGGTCCACCCACTTGTTTTGGTACCAGTACCATGCTGTTTTTGTTACTATTGCTCTGTAATATAGTTTGAAATCTGGTATCGCTATACCGCCTGATTCACACTTCCTGCTTAGAATTGCTTTTGCTATTCTGGGTCTTTTATTTTTCCATATGAATTTCATGATTGCTTTATCTATTTCTACAAGAAATGCCGTTGGGATTTTGATTGGCATTGCATTAAACCTATAGAGAACTTTTGGTAATATCGCCATTTTGATGATGTTAGTTCTGCCTATTGATGAATAGGGTATATTTTTCCATCTTCTAAGATCTTCTTCTACTTCTCTCTTTAGGGTTCTGTAGTTTTCATTGTATAGGTCTTTCACCTCTTTTGTTAGGTTGATTCCCAAGTATTTTATTTTTTTTGAGGATATTGTGAATGGAATGTTTTTCCCCATTTCCATTTCAGAAGTTTTGTCGCTGATATACAGAAATGCCTTTGATTTATGCGTGTTGATTTTATATCCTGCCATTTTGCTGAATTCATTTATTAGTTCTAGTAGTTTTTTTGTAGACCCTTTTGGGTCTTCTAGGTATAGATTCATGTCATCTGCAAATAGTGATAATTTAAGTTCTTCTTTTCCTATTTTTATGCCTTTAATTTCTTTCGTCTGTCTAATTGCTCTGGCCAGTGTTTCGAGAACTATATTGAATAGAAGTGGTGATAGAGGGCATCCCTGTCTTGTTCCAGATTTTAGAGGGAATGCCTTCAATTTTTCTCCATTCAGGATGATGGTAGCCTGAGGCTTAGCATAGATAGCTTTTACAATGTCGAGGTAAGTTCCTGTTATCCCTATTTTTTCTGATGTTTTGAACATAAAGGGATGCTGTACTTTGTCGAATGCTTTTTCTGCATCTATCAAGATGATCATATGGTTCTTATCTTTAAGTCTATTGATGTGGTGAATAACATTTACTGATTTCCGTATATTGAACCATCCTTGCATCCCAGGGATGAATCCTACTTGATCATGGTGCACAATTTTTTTGATGTGCCTTTGTATCCGATTCCCCAGAATTTTATTGAGGATTTTTGCATCTAGGTTCATCAGAGATATTGGTCTGTAGTTTTCTTTCTTTGAGGTGTCTTTGTCTGGTTTCGGAATCAGGGTGATGTTGGCCTCATAGAATGAATTTGGAAGAGCTCCCTCTTTTTCTATTTCCTGAAATAACTTGAAAAGTATTGGTATTAATTCTTCTTTAAAGGCTTTGTAAAACTCCGCTGTATACCCATCCGGTCCTGGGCTTTTCTTGGTTGGTAGTCTTTTGATTGCTTCTTCTATTTCATCCATTGATATTGGTCTGTTCAAATTGTGTGTATCCCCCTGACTCAGTCTGGGCAAATCATATGACTTAAGGAATTTATCGATGTCTTCACTATCTTCTATTTTATTGGAATTTAGTTTTTCAAAATAATTTCTAATTGTTTTCTGTATTTCTGAAGCGTCTGTTGTAATATTGCCATTTTCATCCCGTATGTTAGTAATTTGAGTTCTCTCTCTTCTTCTCTTCGTTAGTATGGCTAGGGGTCTGTCAATCTAATTTATTTTTTCAAAGAACCAACTTTTTGTTTTGTTAATTTTTTCAATAGTTTCTTTTGTTTCAATTTCATTGATTTCCACTCTGAGTTTAATTATTTCTTGCCTTCTGCTACATTTGCTGTTGTTTTGCTCTTCCATTTCTAGGGCTTTGAGATGAAGTGTGAGCTCATTTATTTGTTGGTTTTTCCTTTTTTTGAGGAATGACCTCCAGGCGATGAATTTCCCTCTTAAAACTGCTTTCATTGTGTCCCATAGATTCCAATATGTTGTGTCTGTATTTTAATTTATCTCTAAGAATTTTTTGATTTCCTCCTTTATGTCTTCTGTAACCCATTGATCATTCAGTAACATATTGTTCATTTTCCATGTGATGTAGGATTTTTCCTTCCTTCTTTTTCATTGATTTCCAGTTTCATTCCATTATGATCAGATAAAATGCATGGTATTATCTCCACCCCTTTATATTTACTGAGGGTTGCCCTATGGCATAATATATGGTCTATTTTTGAGAAGGATCCATGTGCTGCTGAAAAAGAAGTATATCCACTTGATGGTTGATATATTCTATATATGTCAGTTAAGTCTAGGTTATTGATTGTGATATTGAGGTCAATAGTTTCTTTATTCAACTTTTGTTTGGAGGATCTGTCCAATGGTGAGAGAGGTGTGTTGAAATCACCCATAATTATTGTGTTGTGGTCTATTTGATTCTTGAACTTGAGGAGAATTTGTTTTATGAACGTCGCAGCACCATTATTTGGTGCATAAATATTGATAATTGTTATGTCTTGTTGGTGAATGGTTCCTTTTAACAGTATATAATGTCCTTCCTTATCCCTTTTGATTAACTTAGTCTTGAAGTCGATTTTATTCGATATGAGGATGGCCACCCCTGCTTGCTTACGAGGACCGTGTGCGTGGTATATTTTTTCCCAACCTTTTACCTTCAGCCTGTGTATGTCTTTTCCAATCAGATGTGTCTCCTGGAGGCAGCATATTGTTGGATTTGTTTTTTAAATCCATGTTACCAGCCTATGTCGTTTTATTGGAGAGTTTAAGCCATTAACGTTTAGAGTTGCTATTGATGTATGGTTTGTACTTCCAGCCATGTTTGATTATTTATCTTTTTTTAAATTCAGTTTGTTTCTCCATGATTAGCTTTCCCCCCACTCTCTGTCTTTACTGAGGCACTTCCCACTGATGGTTTTGGTTATTGTTTTTCATTTCTTCCTCGTGTAGTGTTTTGCTCAAGACGCTTTGCAATGCTGGTTTTCTGGCTGCAAATTCTTTTAGCTTTTGTTTATCATGAAAGATTTTTATTTCATTGTCGTACCTGAAGCTTAATTTTGCTGGATACAGAATTCTTGGTTGGCATCCATTGTCTTTCAGTGTTTGAAATACGTTGTTCCAGGATATTCTTGCTTTCAGCGTCTGTGATGAAAAATCCGTTGTTAACCTTATTGGTTTACCCCTGAATGTAATCTGCCTCCTTTCTCTTGTAGCTTTTAATATTTTCTCTTTGTTTTGTATATTGGCTATCTTCATAACAATGTGTCTTGGCATTAGTCTACTGTGAATTTGTGTGCTCGGTGTCCTGTATGCATCTACAATTTGTATATCCGTTTCCTTTTTTATTTCTGGAAAGTTTTCTATAATTATTTCATTCAGCAGGTTACTCATTCCCTTGGTTTGAATCTCTATACCTTCCTCTATCCCTATGACTCTTAAATTTGTTTTTTTTTATGTTATCCCATATCTCTTGGATGTTTTTCTCGTGATTTTTTACCAGCCTTTCTGAGTTGGCTAGACTCTTTTCAAGATGATATATTTTGTCTTCATTCTCTGACGTTCTGGCTTCTCCTTGCTCCACTCTGTTAGTGATACTCTCATTTCAGTTTTTAATTTGGTTTATAGTATCATTCATTTCTAGAATTATTGTTTGATTTTTTTATAATCTCTATCTCCTTACAAAGATGCTTATCTTCTTCTTTTATCTGTTTATGTAATTCATTTTCAATGTGTTCTTTCACTGTTTGAATTTGCTGTCTCATATCCTCTTTAAGGTTCCATTCCATCTGTCTAAGGTATTCCTTGAGTTCTTTATATGACCATTTTTCTGATGACTCTAGGTCCTCCTGAATATTTAGGCTGTTCTGCATTGTTTGTACTCCTTTTCTTCCTTGCTTTTTCATGCTGCTCATGTTACTTCTTGTTCTCTTTGCTGAGGTACTGTTTACTCCTATAAATTTATTTGATGCTTGGGAGGAAAGGTATTAGAAGGAAAGGGAAGAAATCACTAAAGAGAATGAGAGTAAACAGGTAGAATTCAAGGAAGGGGGAATAAGAAAATTGAAAAGAAATGAAAATACAAAAGAAAAATATAAAAGAAAAAAAGAAAAATTTTTTTAAAAAATAATAATAATAAAAAATTGAAAATTAAAATTAAAAAATAAATAAATAAAATTTTAAAAAATTTTAAAAAATTAAAAAAAATTTAAAAAAACAACAACAAAAAATGAAAATGGAAAAAAAAACCCAAATTTAAAAAAGAAAATTAATAAATGCAGTCTTAGAGTTTGATTAACTTCTCTTCCAGTAGGTGGAGCTGTGCCCAGTGGGCCAAGCTTCTACTCTCAATAGGCAGGAACCGATCACTGTGCAGCAGCTCTTCCTCCCAGACTGGGCGGGTCTCCAATCCTGAGTGCCTAGGGCCTTCTCTTGTGTCTAGTCACTTCCCCACTTTTCCTCAAGCAAGGCCCCGCTCACCTGTGACGCTCACCACAATACTGGCTACATGCCAGGTCTGCTGCTCCTGGGAGCCCTGTTTTCATGAATGCCTGGGCACACTCTCCCTGTTTGCCATTCCCTCAGACCCTAAGTTTGTAGAGCTTGGGGCTGAGAACCCCCATCGAATTTGCTTGCCCTCCGGTAGCCACGCCCCTGGTAGCTGGTGCAAGAGACCTCAGTTGTCAGCACTGGTGGGAGCAGTAGCCGGGAGTTCCACGCCTTGAGTCCCGCGCCACTCCTGATTCCCTCGGTCTGGCTATGGCGCTCAAGGGAGAGCTGGGAGTGGCCCTTACGGGAGAGCTGGGAGGGGCCCTTAAGGTTTCCTCGCTGTGTGGAGAGGGAAGGCTAGGGGATTACACACCTGTCGCCGCCAGTTTCAATGAAGTTCACCAATCATTTTCAAATAATAAAAAAACTACATATAAATTGCAGAGTGATTGCCAGGCACAGTGGCACAGGCTTGTAATCCCAGCAGCTCAATAGGCTTAGACAGGAGGATCATGATTTCAAAGCCAGTCTCAGCAAGTGCAAGGCACTAAGCAACTCAGTGAGACCCTGTCTCCAAATAAAATACAAAATAGGGCTGGGGATGTTGCTTAGTGATTGAGTGCCCCTGAGTTCAATCCCAAGTTAAAAAATAAAAGAAAAATTGCAAGGTGATCAATAGAGTAGAAGGAGTAGAGGAAAGAATTTGAGAGTGTTAAGTGCTGGGGACAGAATTAGAACAAATTATATTCTATGCTATTATGATAAGGTCAAAGTGTATCCTAATGATGGACATAACTACAAAGAATAAAAAATGGTTATCAAACAAAAATGTAAAAAGAGGTATTATTTAGCAGTCAGGGTTATCAATTGAAATATTTCACAATTTTAAAAAATGTCCTAGGGATGCATGGAGATAGGAAAATAGTAGAATAAACTTGAATTTTGTATGAAGCAAAGTATAAAATATTTTCATAGTTGACATTACTATAGTGATATTAGTATACACAGACCAGTAACATTTATCTGGTGACAGTTAATATTTCTTCATGTTGGAAAACACTGTTTCTTAGTACCTGTCATATTTAAGGAAGTGTCTGCTTCACCTGTAAAATCTGTAGGTTTTGAGTTTTTCTTTATTAATGCAAGTCATTGAGAAAGAACATAGAATTTAACACCAAAATTTTCCAGAGTTAGTCATTCTTTGATGATGATTTGCTGAATTTTCTATTCTAAAAAAAAATTTCCCAGAGATGAAAAGAGATAGAAAACTGAAGAATTTTAAATTTGTGTTGATATAAACATTATTTTGTTCATGGCTTGGCAGAGTAATGTTATTATACATAAACATTGGCCCACTTATCTCGCTACAGTTTATATCCCCTATGTTAAAAATCATTGTTTCTTGATTCCAGAAAATGTCTAGAATTGTCACCTTCTCCCAGCTGATCTATAAGCATTACTCTTTACTAATGCACAATCATTATAAAAATACATAAAATTTAAAACAAGATTTTTTGCATAAGTAGCAATTTCTTTAAAAGCAAGATATATTTTGCTTATGTTAAATTTACTGAATCCCCTAGAAATAAAACAAAGTGGGTTTTTTTTGTATTTTCACTGAAATTTTTGTAGCAAATAACAGCAGTTTACAATTATCTAGAGAAAAATATTTCATCTTTGATGAAAAATATACAATTATCTAAAGCAATTTTTGCTGTTTCTGTCACTCAAATCTTTATCAATGATGTTCAGAATTGAAAATAATATAAAAAATATTTTCCAATTACACTTTTTAATGCAGTTATTGAATAATCACAGAATCCACATTTGCATATTTATTAAGGTACATTACTTTAAACTTTAGAAATTTGTATGATTTTGAAGAAAAAGAAATGATAATTAGACTACAATAGTGGAGATGTTTTCCAACCTGATCCACAAATGTCTCAATTCAGGCATTGGAAGCAGGATGACAGATGCTTGAGAAATATGACCAGATATCCTGAAGAAGACTCAAAGTCATCACTCAGGTATATTTCAGGGTCTAAATGAATGTGCTGGTGAATGTTTCTGAGCTAAGGAATATTCCAGTGTCTTCCAAAAAGTATCAATTCAAATTGAAGACTTACACTTTTATGTAAATTTGCTCATAGCAGACATTTCTTTCTCTTCTTTGGTGACAAATTTACCAACTAGAATATGGCAGGTTGAATTTGATTAGTCCTATTACCAATGCCTAAATTGTAGGTTTGAAATATTTGATTTTCCTTTAAATCACAAGTTTTGTTGCATATACAAAGTGTGTGTGTGTGTGTGTGTGTGTGTGTGTGTGTGTGTGTGTAACCTCTTCCTTTTTTTATCTGCTGAGAGACAAGCAAAGAGATACACTAGATGAGTAAAGGCCCACCTTAGCTGGGCCTGATTGTGACAATTTTTTCAGAAATTCAGGAGTCAAAGGTGGGAGGATGCCAAGTTCAAGACCAGTCTTGGCAAATTAGTGAAGTCCTAAGACATGATAGTGAGAAACTGTCCAAAATTTAAAATAACAAGGAATGGGGATATAGTAAAACACCCCTAGGCCCAATCACCAGTCTCTCTAACAAAAAAAAAAATATCCACTTTGTTGCTTTCTACAAAATCCAGCTAATTTCAGCAAGTAGTTTATGAGAATTCTCTTCCTGTTTGTTAATAACCTAAAAATCTAATGTTGCTTTCTGATTTTCTTCTTCACAAAACACATACATATGTTGGGGTAGGAATTATCCCAATGCAAAGACAAAAATGCTGGCTCTAAATTTCATAGGATTCAGCTTTTTACTCCAAATGTATCTCTTGCATTTCACCCTGCTCACATGTATCTGTGCATCTGTACATGGGTTCTGTGACTTCCCTGGGCTGAGTTTCTTGTGTTTCTCTGTATTTATTTCTATGCTCACTCACTTCATTTCATAAGAATTATGTTGAGGTTACTGACTCTCATTAACTCTGCCTTTCATTAGATAGTTATTTTGATAAATTGGAGCATATAAATCATTTATTACATAATTCTTACTACTCATATAAATGTCCAGACTTAAATTTACTACCATTGTTTAATAGATCAAAAACTTTAAGACAGGTGAAAGATATTGAGGAAAACACCTGCATTGGAGCTAGGGGCCTGCTATTCAGTGGGACATTGACCATGTACCCAAAGAACGTGAATAATGTGAGAGACTAACTAAAGGGCACTAAACATCAGTTCCTACTGCCGAGCATCTAAACATCTGTCAGAATTTAACTGAAAAAATTGCATGGGCCATTTTATGTAAAGGATGCTGCACCATCAGTGACCTGGATAGACTATTTTCTCTAATGCACAGGTCTGAGAAAATTAAGATAGAAACTGGCATTTCTTAGTGCTCATCCATGAGAAGGAGGTCATACGAGCTGTCTGCCTGTTTCCCTGGAGTGTTTATCAATATGGGAACATTTAAATATATTGCCTGGAGTAATTTAAAAGTGAGGGGAGAAAAGTTAGAATACCATCAATATGTAAGCACTTAAGTTTGAAAAAAAGTGGCCAATCTTATGGTAGACTTTTGTACTATAAGGTATGAAATTTTTCATATGCTAAATTAAATCTCCTAAACCAAGTTTAGATAGAGATAAAACATACAACAATAATTAAAATTTATATAGGGCTTCAAATATATTAACCATTATTTAATTGTTCACACTGACAATGCTAGTAAATAGTTTTATCTTGGTGCTGCTTTAACTCAGGATATAAACTGAGATGAAATTAATGAGGTAAGGTGACAAGGCTCACTCTTATAGTAAGTGGTGTGGCACGAGTTAAATGAAGCCATCTGGGTAAGGAATACACACTACAAATTTTTTCACAATTCTGTACTTCTATAAAGAAACCATGAGATTGAGCATAATGAGAGCATTTCCCTGGAAGATTCCAAAAATCATACCAACAACTGTTTATGGGAAATTTCTATGTAGCAGCAGTATTTCAGATACTACCATTTTAAAGACAAATAAGACAATATTTTCACCTTTAAGAACTCTTCAGGAAGAAAATAAAAGTAAGTCATTATAACATGATAAAATTTATAACATAAAGGAAAACATACTATGTATTTCAGGTTGAAAAACAGAGTAAGATATTAGCATATCCATGAAGTGAGTGGGAAATATACAAATTGTTGATCTGAAGAATAAGTGGAGATGCCTTTTATCTCCAAGCTGGCTTTAGGATCTCATCAAACACCTTTCTTTTATGTCTGAACATTGTTGCTGTTCTTGTGGGCACAAAGCCCAGGTTCACAAACCTCTCCATCCACACATAAGTTAAAATAAACTAATGAATTTATATTTATTTATTTTTTCAATACCTGGGGTGGAACAAAACTTTTCTATGGGCCAAGCCAGCACTCTACCACTGAGCCACACTCTATACCTTTAACTTAAATTGACAATGGAAAAAAGACTCTATCCTATTTACTAGAAACTTTTTATTTTAGTAACTAATGCTTCTAGATACAGTAAAATGTTTTAAAATGAAAGAAAAATGCAAAGAAAATACTACTTCTGTCAAACACTTCTGATTTTCTTTCCAGAAACACATTTGTTTCAACCTTCAACATCCTCATGAAGATGAAACAACGTTCCAGATTCAGTGCCTTGAAAAATGTCTTTTATCTCCAAGCTGGCATCAGGATCTTAGCAAACACCTTTCTTTTATGTCTGAACATTGCTGCTGTCCTTGTGGGCACCAAGCCCAGGTTCACCAGCCTCCCCATCTACACACCTGGCTCTACACACATCCTCATGCTCCTCACCATGGGACTTTTGATATCTAGAGACATTTGGGGAACAGGACATTCCAGTTGACCTGAAATGCAAAGTACATGTCTTCCTGCACAATGTCATGAGGGGACGCTCCATCTGCACCACCTTGTCCTGAGTGTGCTTCAGGCCATCACCACCAGTCCCATGGCTCCTGGCTTGCCAACTTCATGTTTAAATCCAAAAATCACATCCTGTGGCTATTTCTGATCTTATGGGTCTTCTCCATGTTCATTGATAGCAACCAGCTTCTGTGTACTGTGGCCACAAACAATAAGATGGTATTCTGTTTGTCACTGACTGCTGTTACTTTCTACCAATTTACAGTGATCTCTTTCTCAACTGGAAGGCATTAGAGATGTCTTCTTTGTGAACCTTATGGTTTTTTCTAGTGGATACATGATAATGCTCTTATACAGATATAAACAGCAGTCCATGTCTCTTCACAGTTCTGGGTTCTCCCCAAAACCTCCCCACAACAAAGGGCCACTGACCCCATTCTGAAGCTCATCAGTAGCTTAGCCATCCTGTACTGTGCAGAAGTTTTCATTTCATTGTTCACAGGCATGACATGGACAAATGACCCCATTCTGGTGTGCTTCTATATCCTTCTGGGCAATGGCCATGGCTTAGTTGGTTTGTGCTGGCACTCAAATAACAAAAATAATGCAAACCAAATGTGGGGACAAAGGTCAGTTTCTGACCAAACTGATATAAGGCAGCTTTACCACTCTCATTAAAACAATTTTCTCTATTTTATAGAATTGAATGAAAAAATATTGATGATATATCAAAGTTTTTGTCAGGTAATGTAACCTATGTAAATATTAAGGATCTTATGTATAATTTTGCCTTATATTTGCATGAATTTATTGATTTACAGCTATGAATTTTTAGTTTCATGTTACTTTCTGTCACATATATTAATAATATGCATATTTTTGTGAATATTATTTTAAAAAATTTTTAAAATGAAATTCTATTTTTATTTATTTTTTTGTGGTGCTGGGGATTAGAACATAGAGCCTTGTGACTGCAAAGCAAGAACTCTACCAACTGAGCTATATCCCCAGACCTTAATTTTATTCTTTTACATTATACATAATAATTAAATTTATTTTTACATTATTATACAAGCATAGAATACATTTTGTTCTAATTCAGTCCTAAGTACTTTCCCTTCCCTCCCATCTTCCCATCACCTCATTCATTTCCTCTACTAATTTTTCTGCTATTAATTTAGTTTTTAAATTTATGGTTTTGTATGTATATGATAATGAAATTAAATTTAGTTCAGATACATTCCAGTTCTTTCCCTATCCCATCCCTCCTTTCTTTCCTTCATTCTTTATCTATTCCACTGATATTTCTTCTGTTCTTTTTTCTATATTGCTCCTTATACTGTATAAATGTAGCTGTGTTGTAGTCTTCTTTAAAATTATTCTAGCAACCAGGCAGCACATTTTAATTTGCAAAAATGTAAAAATCCAAAAGATTATCAAGATAAGAATGTATAAACAAATGTGGTGTGTATATGCATATGTATTTAATTATATATAAATTTATGAATAGGCCTGTGTGTGTGTGTGTATTCAAGTACATAAATATATTTGTAATTTATACATGTATGTTTTAGAATATCAATATTACAAAAAGGAATAAAATTCTGATATATACTACAACATTTATAGGTCTCCAAAGTTTTAAGATAATTAATCAAAATCAAACACACAAAAAATCACAGATTGGAGGCTGGGTTGTGGCTCAGTGGTAGAGCACTTGCCTCAGCAACAAATAAAAATAAATAAATGAAATAAAGTTATTGCATTCATCTACAAATAAAAAATTAAAATCACAGATAGTATAACTCCATTAAAATGAAATATCAAAAATATGATCATGCAGGGGCAGAAGGTGGAAAGGTGGTCAGCAGGGCCTCAACTATGGGTGTATAAACTCTAGAAGATAGGAAGGCACTGTGGAGTTACATATTCCCAATTGTATTCTGGACAAACAACTTAAAGTATTGCTTGTGATACTGACTTCCAAAAACTGAGAACCTACTATGTGCCAGGGGTGATTCTAGTTTCTTTCTATATTTTAATCTTAATATTTCCAAGGATCTTGTGTCTTAGTTGGTGGAATACTGATTTTATGATAAATAAATTAAGAACAGGTGATGAATTGATTGTTCCAGGGTCACCCACCATGCAGACCAGGACTCTGATTGCTGATTTGTCTGAGGTTCACACTACAGTTTAGTCTATGAAAATAGATGTTCAGTCAGTGGTCATTTCTGGATGGAGGAGGAGGTAAGGGGGGGATTACAAAACTGCACAAAGAAATCTTTCACATGTGATATAATTAGGTTGTAGCTAGCAATGAGCAGTAAAAATGCATGGCAAGGTCTAAAGTGTTCTTTAAATTACTTTTAGCATCTTCTTTAAACTACTTTCAAAGTGGATGAGAAAGCAAATAGGAGCAGTTAATATTTAGAAAATAAACAGAAACAAATGGGATAATTAGGAAAATACATCAAAAAAGAAGGAATAAAGGGACTAAACCTTGACAGTGTCCATTGAAATTTATGTGAAGCTAGGATTTATAGCTATAGATGCTTCTATTTGGGAAAGAGAATTACTTTAATTTCTCAGGTACACCAAAATAACTTTTGATTGGGCACTGACCCCAATGTTCACATTAATGATTGTCTTTTAGATCAACTCTTCCAAATAGAATAGCCACTTTTTATCTGACACTTTCAGAGAAAAACTATCTAATGTAAAAAAAAAACAACAAAAACAAACAAACAAACAAAAAAACTATACTACCTGAAGTGAACAAAGAGTTGAACACCTTATTGACAAAGTTTACTGAAGGAGGACCCCAATTCTCAAAGCAGGCATCAAATAGTAATATATTTTGGGTCCCCATAGTTTTTTGTTGTTGTTGTTGTTGTTGTTATTCTCTACTTGGAGATTACACACTCACTCTTGTGAGAGCTCTCTGAAGCCTTACTTTGCTTTTACTTTATTTTCACTTTCACATATACATTTTTCTGTCACTTATTATAAAGTTTTCTTGCATTGCTTTTGTGTCTGATATATTTTTTTTTTCATTGGAAGCAAAGAACAGAGGACTGAAGTTTTCTCTCTCCACTCTCCTATGACAACAATGTCTTTAGAGACTCAGGAATTTGGGTGCACTTAACTAAGAAGAAAGTGTACATTGGAACCAAGCTGGTTGCAGTAGCAACAGAGGTGTTGGGCCCCAAAAGAGAGGAGGGAGAACCCAGAGAAACAAAATAAGTAGATCTGCAACAGAAAAACCTGTAGAAGAGAAAACCCATTTGAACTTAGCTGTTCTGGAAGCTAATCCAAATGGTGTGTAAAGGGCGCTCTATGTTTTTCAACTGGCCAGCTGAGGTGGAAGCCATCTTGTAGAGGCCACACTGTGGGTCCTCCAGGAGAAGCCAGGAGATCATAGAAAACATGGCCAGCCCTGACAAGTGGCTATTGTGTGGACTAGGGTGTGTCTAGAAGAGCATGGTTAAAATAGGCACAGAGAAAATTGTATTCAGGGGTATTCAAGTGAGAAAAGTAAAACAGAGCTCAACTTTTTTTTTTTTTTTTTGAGTTCTTCATGTGGCCAGATGAAGAGAGTTGGAAACCTCAACAAGCGGTATGAGTACACTCAGGGACTAAGCCTTGAAAGTCTCTGTTCATGAGCAGCAGAGTGTATAGTGGATTAGCTCTCCTGCACCATGATTAGAAATCTTTAGATGTTCCTGAGGTAGATACTCCTGATGAGACCCCCCAACAGTGAGGCCCTGTGGGTGTGTTGATCTAATATCTCCAGAGCAGATACCACTCAACAAAAAATTCAGGACTTATTACATCTAAGCCCACACCTGAAACTCCCCTTGAACAACTCTGCAGCAGCCATGCACTGGGTTTTATGGATCTGGTGTGTGCAGACAGGACTTCCACTGCACCCTACATTATACTGGTGAGAGGGAAGCTGAGAGGTATTTCAACCAGCTTCACTCTTTAGCCACTACAGGTGGCAGCTCTGTGTGCACCAGAAAACTGGAAACATTGAAGAACCCCTTGCTCTCTCCCTCTTTCAATAAGTAATCCAAGAACAACAGGCAGGATAGTATGGTACAGGCAGTGACTATCCATTCTCCTCAACTACTATGACCCCTTCAGTGAAGACGTTTCTTTATTTTTCAATAAGAATGTTTTCATTTCCATTTTTTTGAGGGCGGGTATTCTTGCTGTGCTTATTGGCATGTGAACATTTATACATATATATTTTCTCATGGTTGGCATTTTTAATGTAGTCATCTTTCCCTGCCTTGCCTTGTCTTTTGAGAGGTAGTGCTTTATTTTTAGGGTGGTGGTATTGGAATTTTGTTGTTCTTTTTATTCTCTTTCTCTCCTTCCTTTTCCCACTAACAGGTAAATGCTCTTGCTTTTTCTCCCTCCTTTACTTTTTTCTATTTTTATCCTCTTTTCTTATAACTATCACTTGCTATGTCTCTTCTGCATTCTCTAACATCATTTTTTCAATACTGTAAACTTAATTTTACCTCACTATCATATTTTATTTTCTCTTAATAAACTATATATATTTTTAATTTCTTTTGTAGTTGTAGGTGACAGAATGCTTGTATTTTATTTGTTTATTTTTATGTGGTGTTAAGGATCAAATCCAGTGTCTCACACATGCTAGGCATGCACTGTGTCACTGAGCTACACTGTCTTCCCATCAACTGTATTTTTACCATCTTTTAGAACTTATAGATTTATGTACTCTTGCAACCACCATTCATATAGTTGCATTTATTACTGGTGTGGTTGACAGAGTTGAGACCAGATCTAGTTCATCACTACTTAATGATTTTGCACTGGTAATTGCTGACTCAAATATTGCTGTGGTTTGTGCTAATGTTGTAGACATTATAAAAAGAACCTGCTATTTTATTAATGCAGTCTATTGTTTGTATAAGTTGTTGTTTTGTTTGTTGCCCCAACTTCTGTGAGGTGCTAAAATTAACAGGGACATCACAAGTTTATGGGGCAGAGGCTGATGCTCAACTAAACTCAGTAAATAGAGAATCTTGCTCCATACTCAAATTAACAACATTAATACTAACAACTTTCTTTAATACAAAACACAGAAGGAACAACAATCTGAAATAACATCCAGACCCCAAGGAGGATGAACTATAGGTGGGCCATCAGATCTCAGTAATGGACATCCACTGCTATAGCAATTAACACAAAGACTGTGGATGCCATACCTGTGAGGAGGTATCAGTCTAGGTTATCCTAGGACACTTTGGTAAAAGAAGTCTGTTCACCAAAAAGCCCACATGAAGAGTAAAAGATAAATCTATCACAGTGAATTCATAAAATTCAACACAGAAATTAAAATGATATGAAAAAAGTACATGACAATCCTAAAGTTTATAACTCACCAGTAGCTGAATTCAATGATACTGACAAGGATGAAATACCAAACAGTTGAAATGAATGATTATCAAAACAATTGATGAATTCCAAGAGAACACAGACAAAAAAAAAAAAACTAAATGGATCTGGAATTCAGTAAGAGATATGAATGATAAAATCAATATGGAGACAGAGATACTAAAAAACAAAGCCAATGTGATATCTTGGAATCAAAAGACATAATAATCAAGTAAAATGTTTTATTGAAAGTCTTAAAGAATGCTGAAGACATTCTTTAAGAACTGGAAGACAAAATGCCCATTCTTGAACATTTAGAGAGTATTAAAGAAAATAAATAAACATGAACAACATATACAAGAATTCCAGAACAATAGTAAGAGATCAATTTAATAATAAATGGAATTGAATAAGTTGTGAAATGCAGACCAGTGTATTGTATAATCTCTTCAGGAAAATAATAATAAAATTTCCAATCTATGAGAGCAAGATGGAAATCCAGACATAACAGATTCAAAATACTTAAGACTCATGTTGAATAATGAACCTCTTCATGACATACTATAATTAAAATAAATATCATACAGAATAAGAATAGCTTTTTTAAAGCCTCAAAAGAAAAACCAATTCAAAAAAAAAGAAAAGAAAAAGAAAGAAAAAAATTAAGATCAAACATCCCTAGCAATTAGGTAAAAACAAACCAAAACTATACTGAAACTTCATCACACACCAATTCAGAATGGCATTCATCAAGAATAAAAACAATGCAATATATATATTATGCCCAAGGCCAACATCATTATAAATGGAGAAAAATTGAAAGTATTCTCTCTAAAAACTGGAGCAAGAAAGGGATGTGCTCTTTAACCACTTCTATTCAACAATAGTCCTTGAAATTCTAGCCAGAGCAATTAGAGAGAAGAAAGAAATTAAAAGAATATGAATGGGAAGAGAAGAGTTCAAACTCTCCCTATTTGCCAATGACATGATTTTATATTTAGAGTACCCAAAGAATGCCACAAGTAGAGTTCTAGAAATAATAAATGAATTCAGCAAAATAGTAGGATATAAAATCAACACATATAATCAGTTGTATTTCTATACATGATTAATGAATCAACTGAAAGAGAAATTAGGAAGACTAACCCTTTTACAGTCATCTAAAACAAAACAAAATAAAATAAAATATTTGGGAAATGATCCCAAAAAAAGGTGAAAGACCTTGATAATGAAAACTACAGATGCTACTCCCCCCGCCCACAAAATGAGAAAGACCTTAGAAGATAGAAAGATTTCTCGTGTTCTTAGATATCCAGAATTAATATTGTCAAAATGGGCATACTAATAAAGATGCTGTACAGATTTAATGCAATTTGTATAATATTCCAATTTTGTTCTTCATAGAAATAGAAAAAGCAACCCTAAAATGTATTTGGACAACAAGGATGCCCAGAATAGCCAAAGAAATCTTCACTGAGGAAAGTGAAGCAAGAGTCATCACAGTACCAAACTTTAAATTACACTACAGATCTATAGTGAAAAAACCAAGATATTGGCAACAAAACAAACATGAAGACCAAAGGTACAGAATAGACGACATAGAGACAAACCCACATAAGTACAGTTATTTCATACTAGCCACCATAAATATATATTGGAGAAAAGGTAGCCTTTTTAACAAATGGTGCTAGAAAAGTGGGAAATACATATGTAGTAAAATAAAATTTAACACTTATGTCTCATCTTACACTCAACTCAACTCAAGGTGGATCAAGGACCTAGGTATTAGACCAGAAACACTGCACCCAATAGAAGAAAATGTAGGACCAAATTTGCATCATGTCAGCTTAGAAAACTAGTCCCCATGAAGATTCCTAAAGCACACGATATAAAATCAAGAATCAATAAATTGGTTAGTATCAAACTTAAAGGCTTATTCACTGCAAAAAAAAAAAAAAAAAAACCAAGAACACGAAGAGAGAGCCTAAAGAATGGGAGAGATATGGGGCTGGAATTGTGGCTTAGCAGTTGAGTGCTTGCCTTGCTCATATGACACACTGGGTTTGATCCTCAACATCACATAAAAATAAACAAATAAACCAATAAAGGTATAAAAAAGAGAGATAATACATTTAAACAAAAAATAATGGGAGAAATGTTTGCCACATTTACTTCAGATAGAATCTCCAGGATATAATAAAACTCAAAAATTTAACACTTAAAAAATAAAATCAATAAATGTCAAAAGAATTGAACAGACACTTCACAGAAAAATTATGAAAAGTCAATAAATATATGAAACAATTTTTAACATCTCTAGAAGTTAGAATAAGGCAAATTAAAACTACACTGAGATTTCATCTCACTCCAGTCAATTGCAATTATCAAAAATACAAGTAAAAATAATGTTGGTGAGGATGTAGGGGAAATGTACATTCATGCATTTCTGCTGGTACTTCAAATTGGTACAATTGCTCTGGAAAATAGTATAGAGATTCCTTAGAAAACTTGGAATGGAGATTCTGTGGCTTTGGCTCAGCAGTAGTGCACTTTCATGGCATGTGTGAGGCACTTGGTTTGATTCTGAGCACCACATAAAATGCATAAATAAAATAAGAGCCTATCAAAGAAAAAAATTGGAATGTAACCTGTATTTGGCCTAGTCATCCCACTCCTTGATGTATTCCCAAAGGATTTAAAATCAGTATACTATAGCCATGTAGCCACATCAATATTTATAACAGCTCAATTTACAATAGATAAAGTATGGAACCAACCTATGTGCCCTTCAACAGATGAATGGATAAAGAAAATGTGATACATACACACAATGGGATACTGCTCATCCATAAGAAAGAATAGATTTTGGCATTTGCCAAAAATGTATGGAACTGGAGACCATCGTGCTAAGTGAAATAAGCCAAGACCCCCCAAAACAAAGGCCAAATGTTCTCTCACAATAGGCAGGTTGTGGGCAGAAAGAATTGGACATTCACCAGATTGAATAAGGGGAAGTGGAGGAAAGGGAATGAGATAGGAAACGGAATAACAGAATGACTACTAAAATAAATTGTCTATGTTCATATATTAATACATGACAGTGTAAATCCATATCATGTACAATTATAAAAATGGGAAGTTATTCTCTGTGTACGTATAGTAAGCCAAAATTCATTCTACCTTCATGTATAACTAAAAAGAACAATACATTTTTTAAAAATGAAAACTGTAATAAGTGCTAGAGAGGGTGTGAAGAAAAAATGAATATTTTTACATTGTTAATTGGATTGTAAATTTGTACAAACTTATGGAAATAAGTATGAAATTTTCCCAAAAGGCTGGACATGGAACCACCATATGACCTAGCTATACCACTCTTTGGTATTTATTGTGAATAATTAAAGTAATCATACCATAGTGATATACTCATACCCATGTTTATGTGAGCACAATTTACAATAGCCAATATATGGAGCAATTTTAGATGTCCATCTGCAGATGAATGGATTAAAAAATGTGGCATATATACACAGTGAATTTGTATTCACCTATAAAGAAGAATGAAATTATGTCATTTGCAGAAAGGTGGATAGAATATGAGAATATTAGGTTAATTGAAAGTAGCCAAATGAGAATACCAGAGTCACATGGAAGTATAAAAGCTAGAAAGTAAACATGAAAATAAAGTTGAAGGGACATCTCATGAATAGGGTGAACAGTAGAATAAAAAAACGGGGAGATGGAGGGAGGAGGGAAGTGCTGGGTAATAATATTTGTCAAATGTTCTCCAGTATGTTCATACTGGAGAGAAAATGATCTAAAATGGCATTTTATTTGAATCAAATGTATGATATGTTATGATCATTGTATTGTCTTGAGCAACTAATTAAAAAAAAGTCCATATAAGAGCCAGGAACAGTGGTTCATGCCTATAATTCTGGTGTCTTGGGAGGCTGAGGCAGGAGAATCTTGATATTAAAGCCAGCTTCAGCAACTTATCAAGATCTTAAGCAAATTAGTCAAACCTTCTCCCTATATAAAAAAAACTGGCCGAGGATGTTACTCAGTGGTTAGGTACATCTGGTTTCAATTCCTGGTACAAAAAAAAAAAAAACATTCCACCATGTAGCATATAAAATGATAATGCTGGGCTGGGGTTGTAGCTCAGTAGAAGAGTGTAACGTCTCATGAATAAACATTCAAGGTCACTCAAGGTAAACTTGCCTGCATAAAATAACCACACAGAGACAGAGAAATACCCTTTCCTTCAGGTCCTGTGATGACTCCTCTGACTTTAGGGGATCCATGGAAAGAGAAAGAGGAGCATGCACTGAACCCTCTTATTGGGAATCAGTCATTTTAATGAGGGAATGGGTAGAATTACAAAGGAATAGGTGAGTGTAGCTCAACCCATGTGGGTTACTCCTACACCTTAAGATCCACCTTGCTATCTTAGCTGGAAGAATGCTCAAGTTACCACATAATCTAGTGACTGGTCAGAGCCTTGTGCTTCAGTAATGAAAGATGTGGTCATACAGAGTGGCTCTCCACATATTCCCCCTTTCTTTTTTTTTTAATATTTATTTATTTATTAGTTATTGGCGGACACAACATCTTTGTTTGTATGTGGTGCTGGAGGATCGAACCCGGGCCGCACGCATGCCAGGCGAGCGTGTTACCACTTGAGCCACATCCCCAGCCCCCCCTTCTTAATATAAATAAAAAAGTCAACTGGGAATTGTATTTTTCAGTCACTGGTTTCTTCATTTGTGGTCATTATGATCTCCTATTGAAACACAAAAGGAATTAGAGAAAACATCATTTCAAGAACACAATAAACTTGGATGATTCAGGTAATTATTATTATTATTGTGCCCAAGAACTCATTGGAATATTTTTTAATTTTTTTCCAATTTTTATTGGAAAACATTGCATTTGGCCATAGTAAAATAGATATTTTTATTTAGCATGGCATTTAAGCCTTTCTACAAACCATAGAGCAGAGGGCTCATTCACATTATTCATCACAGTGGCTTCTAGAGCATTTTAACTTAATTTCAATCCTTCCATCAGCACTTATTTGACTATAAAGAATCTTGAAAGTAATTTGAGTCAAATATTAAGAAAATTCACATGTTGTAAGTTTTAAAACATAGCCACAAAGTCTGTTTTGTGGTAGCAAGAAATAATATTGAAAGTAGTGACTTTAAGAATCATGAGATGTGATCAAAAGTTTGCCTAGGTCTGATTAATTGGCATACACCTGTTTCAAAGCCTGAACATTAACTTCAGCATATTGTAGCTTTGAAATGTTAGCTGGCAATAAGTAGTGATACAGTAAATTGTGTTCTTACAGGCTACATGATATTCATCATCCTTTCATTTAATTCTCACTCTCACGTTTAAGAAGTCTATTAGGTCTGACAGTAATGTAAATGTTCTTCTGAAGGTATAAGTCAAAAATCAAAACATCTTTTTGGTTGCCATCTTGCTGAGGATTAAGGTATTATCAATTAACCTCCAACTATCATGGCATCCTTGCATAATCATCTTTGTCAATTCTGGGAGAATAATTGGCTGGCTTAGATTTCTTATATGCTGCCTTTTTCACAAAATTTACTCCCAGACAGCCTGTTTACCATAGAATTAAGATATACATATAACTGGTCATTACATTCAGTACAATTAATCTAGTTATATGGGTGGACTTTCAGTCCACATTGCAATGCACATTAAAGGTGGACCTGAAAAATGGGTCCATAGAACTTGCTCATATTTTTTACTTACCTGGAAAGCCCGTGAAGCTACATGGCTATAAACTCTGCAGATAGGTGGTTTAATGTCCTGTGTCAGGTTTTTCAGTCATTTTCATGATGACTGGTTTGAGCTCTTATCTTTTAAAATCTGATTAATTTACTGAATCATGTTCATTAGCAGTAAGACTCTCAGTATCACAGTTGAGAATTTTTTTGAAATATTTGTAAGATTTAGTGTGTGCCTATGGAGTTCTATTTTCCACCTTTTTTTAATTTAATAAAATTGAGTAAAGGTCTAGTGTCAGCCATAGTATCATTAGTTTAAGTTATAGATAATAGTGCAAGTATTTAAATAATAATAAAAAAATTACCATCTGTAGTAGGTCCTGAATTTTGACAAAAGCTATTTAAAAGGACCATGACAAATAAAAATTTAGGTTTTACTAAATGTACGACTTGATTTTGACTCTAACAGAATTATCAAAAGTGAAGAATACAATTGGTTGTATATGGAGAGAAGTTCTAAACCTATTACATTTCTAAAATTCACCCTGGTGTCCCAGTATGACCTACCAATTGTCGCATCTCATGACTAAACACTCAAGGTCACTCCAGATAACCTGGACTGCAGAAAACAACCACACAGAGAAAGAAAAAGACCTTTTCCTTTGGGAACTATGATGGCTTCTCTAACCTTTAGGGCCCATGGAAAAAGAGAGAGGAGCATGTGCTGAATCCTCTTACTGGGAAGAAGCCATTCAAATGAGGTAAGAGGTAGGGTTACAAAGGGACAGGTGAATGTAGCTCAACACCCTTGGTTATGACTACACCTGAAGACCAGCTTTGCTATATGAGCTGGGAGAATGCCCAAGTCAACAAGAAATATAGAGACTGGTTAGAGACTCGTGCTTCAGTAATGGAAGGTGTGGTCGTTCAGAGCACCTCCCCACAGTAGAGCACTTGCCTCGCATGTGGAAGGTATTGGGTTCAATCCTCAGCACCACATAAACATAAATAAACAAAATAAAGGTATTATGTCCATCTATACATAAGAATATATTTTAAAAATTATTTTCTTCTAGATACCTGGTAATATTTGATGGGAACTCAGCAGGATAATTAATGTAAGCAAGGGTGCTGGAACACATTAAAAACAAATAAATGTGTCTGATATTATAAACAGAGCTGTTGATGAAATGATTAATTGATATTTGGCATTGGGGTAGCCCCACATTTTTTCTCCATTCCTTAAATAACATAACCCTTTCACCTATTGGTGATTAATTTCAGAACTTTTGTGGTAACAGACATTATCAACCAGAAGCATGGATAAGGGCCTGTAAATCAATTATGCCCAGCTCAGTTCCTCTGTATCCTCACAATAGGTGGAAACAACCAGGGCTAATTATGAGCTTCTCCCACATTAGTTAGCCAGCAATACTGTTCCCTTTTAGAGAGACTAAAGTGAGAAGGAGAGGGTTCTCACACCACCTGATCTTGGCTAAGCTACAATCTACAGAAGCTACATAAATTACCTCCAAGTTAGAGGCATGGCTTATGTAGCTTTTTTGATGAATTTGAGTACAATAAAAATAAAAGATCTGCAAATTAAAACTTTACTTGAATGAGAGAAGTGAAGGAATTGACTAAAATTAACCGAGGACCCACAGTTATTGAGGGAAGTTACAATTACCTCAATGCAAATAGCTCACTCAAAGGCAGGAGGACTCTTTATCCTGTCTTTCTGCCCAATTGCCAAACTCCAATTGGTCATGAATTACTTCCTTTCTTTTTAATTTTTTCCTCTCTATATCTTTTCTCCTACCCATATTTACTCCCTTTCTTTTATTCTATGACTAGTTGTTCCAGTTCAGTCTCCATGTTTTTTCTCACATCCAAGGCATTTAGAATGCAAACCTAACTGTAAGGTACATAAATTGATAATGGGTGTCATTACTCTGAGCTGTTTTCAGGAGATACACCTCAGAAATATATCTTTTAAATATATTCACATTAAAAACTATTAAATAGCCTTCTTACTACACTTTATGATAGGTCCTTCCCATTTGGAATACATGTGACATCATCAATTGTTTTGTCATGATTGGTACCAAATAAAAAGCCCAGGGCCACTTACCTTGGAAAGTGAGAAGCACAATCAAAAAGTTTATCCAGATGGTGCTTGTTTATTACTGAGAATGGAAAAGTGTTTTATCTTTTCCATTGGGGACTCTCCCTCTGCCTACAATAACACAAGTACAGTCAGACTTCAGTTTTAACACCAACATTACCTGTTGCAGTAATTCACTTGCAGGTCAGCATGAGAAAGAAATAAGGAGAAGAGCAAGCAAAGCAGCAGCAGAAAAAAAAAAGTTCTTTATTGTGTACAAGACATCTTTTTATAGTATTGTGAACAAAGAAGGCAGCCTTCCAACATCAATGAATCAGGTCTTTCAGCTAATTAAACATAGCACACAGAAGTTTTACTTTCTAATCAGAAGTGACCTGCTTCTCATGGCTAATCTACTCTCAGCCTGGAGCATGCTGAGCTCTGCTCTTGTTAAGAACAGATAATAAAATTTTTCTTAGTGCCCTCCTAGCCCACTTGGCAGAACATCTAGTTTGTGAGCAGGCCCTCCCAAGGACAGCAGACACCCCGTTTTCAAGCATATCCGCTGTTACCTATCTATACCTTGACAGAATATCCCGTTTGCAGGCAGACTCCATCAAGGACAGTAATAGTTACACAGTCACATCTGATTTTCTACAATTACCAGTCTAGAGATGAGCTAAAGCTTCATATAATCTCATTTTGGAAGCCTCAGCTCCAAATATGAGTAGAAGAGGAAGAAGAGGAGGCTCCTGGGTGGGTGCCAGAGGAAGGCATTTTCAAGTCTGATTCTTACTACATCATATCCAGGACACAGGTATTTATTTCCAACATGCTACAAAATTTATTTGAATTAAAACTTATGCAAAGTTTTATAGTATTACTTTTATTATTACTATGATTTATAACATGAACATATTACCTTACATAATTAAATTATCTTATGGAATTTTTCATCATAATGACTCACAAGTAATAGTCATTCAAATGGCCAGGGTATCTAGACTTACATAATTATCTAGAACTGAAAATATTCAAAATTATCTTTTGGCAATTTACAAATTCAAATATATACCTGCCTAAAAATTCTGGCTAATACAAATCTTCTCTTCTTATTAATCATAGCTTCCAATTACATGTACTTACATGAAGTTAGTGACATTGAATCTAAAAAAAGTTTTCTGGCTTATAAATATGAGTGACTTTATCTTCATCTTTACTACAGCATAGATTTTATTTTGAATTTAGACACTTTTAGGCTCAAAACTATCCTACAAATGCAAGAACATGTACAAGAGTAGAATAAATATGTGATCAAAGTAAATATACTTCTAAGTGGCATGGTCTAACAGAGAAGGCTTTCCACAGGGCACTGCCTTCAACCTCACCTGCCAAGGTTGTTTCCCTCTCTAGAATATCAGCCACTTCACAACATCCAGCTGGCTCACATTCACAAATGACCCTTCCACAGCTGAGTTCACTGGTGGCTTCTGGTCAGCAATGAGAGCTGACCTCCACTGCCCAGGGTAGCTTCTCAGACACTAGGCTGGAGTGAGGAGAAAGGTATAAAGGTACAGAAGGATGGGGTGGTGTGCAATGGACACTTGGTCAGTTCCTCTATCTGAGGCCAAGTTCCCAGGAGCCCCCAGATATTTGTATGCAGGTCCCTGTGTAATAACAATCCTCTGGAGCATGCCACACTCCAGCAACTGCAGCCTGCTTGTCACAGGCTGTGGGCAGCCATTGAGGTCAGATGCTGTTTACCCAGCCTGCAGACAGCAGCTCCCTAGGGATTGGAGGGCCTGACCCTGAAAGGCTGTCCCACCTTTTTACTGAGCTGCCCCTGACTTTTCAAGCTGGACTGTGGTCTGCACCACTTATGTTGCCAAAGCCAGCCTGAGATCAACATGGAGTGGGCGATCCTTGCATGGCCACTGGCCCTTGTTGCAGATGTAAAACTGCTGGTCCTGGTGTAGATGCCTTATTGTGAACTCTAACCTAGAACAGTCTTAATCTGCATTTTATTTTTTTTTAGTTCTTTCTCCGTTGAAGGTAAACCACTTGCTAACAGTGCACCCCCAAACACATAGCCAAAGACAACATATGCTGGGCACTGGGGTCTCCATGGAGCAGCCAGTTAGAGTAACCTCTTTTCTTTTAGCTGGAAATGGTTTGGCTAATTACAAAATGGAAACAAAACCTTATATAATGAATGCACTCTTTAAATCATACCACTGCTATGTATCTCACCATGTAAAAGCAAGAGATATTATCAAAATTAAAAGAAAAAGTTTGCTCCTTTTAGTAATAAATGCCATTTGAAACTAAGAAAAACAAGTAAATATTCCATAATTTTCATGGCTTGGCATTGTAATATTGGTATAGGCAATCACTGTTCCACTTATCTGGTGATATTTTATCCCTCCTGATGTCAGAAAACATTGTTTCTTGATACATAGCACATTTTTAAAATTTGTATCTTACCTCAGGTGATCTATTAGCTTTTGAGTTCTTCTTTACCACTATATAACCTTTGAGGAAAGACAAAGAAATTAACACCATGTTTTTGCATAACTAATAATTCCTTAAACACTGAGGAATATTTGGCTTATGTTAAAATAACTAATCCCTCTGTAATTAAAACTACAATTTTTTGCACAATTTTCACAGAAGTTTTTGTTATAGAAGTAGTTTAGCATACTTTAGAGAAAGAGTATTTTATCTTTTCATCAGAAATATTTTATGTTATATTTTTTGCTACTCCTACCTCCCAAACTCAAATGATGATGTTCACAATTGTAAACTTCCTTCACAAAAATATTTTCACAGTTCATTTTAATACACTCACTGAATGATTATATGCTTTATTTTTGAGCATTCATGTAAATTAAGCACATGCTTAGGGATCTAATGCTTTTGAAAAAGAAGAATATAGTTACTAGATGAAAATAATGAAGATATTTCTTTACCCAGGTCCAAGACATCTGTATCCAGGCATTAGTAGCAGAATGACAGCTTGGAAACAAGTACAGATTTCCTGATGGAGATTCAAATGCCTGGGTGCCTACTTTGGGGCCATGAGAAGTCTAGGGCCTGATTGAATACCCTGCCAGAGTTCCCACAGCTAAGGAATATTTTGGCATTATCAAAATAGTGGGAAAGTATCTGGGAAGAATTTCAAATGTTCTTAACCTTAGTTTTGGAGGAAATTTACTTTACTTTTTTGGAATTAAACATGGCAGCTGCAGTGTGAGAGGTTAAATCTGACCTAGCAACACCTTGATCACAGGTTTGTATTATATTATTTCCATTGAAAAGGGAGGTTTTATTGAATGTATTTTGAGTGCCTGTGTAACATATTTTCTTTTGCTATGAATCAAGAGAACTGACGAATTGCTTAATTAATAAATTGCTTCAATGGTTTTATTTCTCGAAAAAACATATCTGGGCTTCACCTAATTTTCTTAAAGTATTTACGACATGATATCTTCTATTTCTCTATCTCCTAAACATGCAACACTCTCCTAAGTTCTCCTTCTTCACAAAGCAACTTTGTGGAGTAATATCCAATCAGCAAAAAAGAGTGCTAGCTCCACCTTTCATTGGTTTCAGCTCTGCAATCCCAAACTGTCTCATGATCTTCATCCTGCTCACATGGAATAATCATAATTTACATTGGGGCTATTTGGCTTGCCTGGAGTGGGTCACTTGTGTTACTTTATAATTCTTTCTTTGATTTTTGCATTTACTTTATAAACATTATGTCAAGAATTTGGACTCTCAATAATTCTGACTTCCTTTTAAGATGCATATTGCTATAATTGCAAAAATAAGCATAGATCATTAAAATCACTTATTCCATCATTTATATTAATCATATGGAGACTCAGAAAGAAATTATCACCACTTTCACAGTATTATGTACATCAAATCTCTGAATGCATTGTTTATATGGTCTTGGGTTGTGGCTCTGTGGTAGAGCACTTGTGTAGCATGTGTGAGGCACTGGGTTTGATTCTCAGTACCACATATAAAAATAAATAAAATAAATACCCAATTATAACATAACAATATTAAAAAAAAGAAATTGAGTAAAATGTCTGTATTGAAGTCATGGCCCACACAATCAATGTGATTTTGACCCATATCTCCATATGTACCCAGAGAAATATGAAAGAGGAACTAAAGGATACCTCAGTTACTACACCTGAGCGGTGGAACATCTTTCAGATTAATACCTTGTAAATAATCCTTAATGTAAAGTATGTCTAAGTTCATTCTGATAGATGATCTATTTTCTCTAATACACAGATTTGTGAAAATAATGGAAAGAAAATATGGCATTTCTTCCTATTGATAACTGAGAAGTCCTTTCATCTTCCATCTGTGCTCAAGGAATGGATTTTGGAAGTATCTGAAGTTATTTTCTTGGGAAAATGGGAAAAAAAAGTTGTTTTTTTATAATAGATTACTGGGGGCTGGTGTTGTGGCTCAGAGGCAGAGCACTTGCCTAGCATGAATGACTAATACCAGTCTCTCAGTATTTTAAAATAAAATGTTAGAAGTAACAATTATTTGTGAAGATTTAAACTTAAAAAAATGACTTCATCAAGTCAACACTTTCTAAATGCTTTTCATATATTTCCTAGCTCACTCCAATGATGCTTATTCTTATTATGTTAACTCATTCAAAAGCAGTTAACTGAGCTGACAATGCTGACCTCTGATAAATGCTGCATGTGTCTAAAATAGTACTTAATTCTGTGCCATCCTGCAGCTTTATAAAGAAACTGAGGATGTGTCCATCGGGATGTTTTACCTGGAAGACTTCTGTTTGTACTGATCTAAAATTGACATGAACAAACTTTGGAGACAATTTTTATCTAACAATAATGCTGAGTGTACTGCAAAACCAAAGAAAAATAAGATGGCATCTCTACCTTTATGAAATCTGCAGGGAAGAAAAAAACATAAGCAAAATTTCTCCATTAAATAAGGTAATTTATTTCTTTAATTTTCTTGGTTTTTGATTTTTTAAAAAAATAAATGACAGCGGAATTCATTACAAATCTTATTTCACATATACAGCACAATTTTTCATATCTCTGGTTGTATATGCAGTATATTCACACCAATTTGTGTCTTCATATATGTATTTTGGATAATGATGTATATCATATTCCACCACCCTTGTTAATTCCCTGCCCCATCCCTTTCCCTCCCACCCCCTGCCCTATCTAGAATTCATCAATTCCTCTCATGCCCCCCCTCCTTACTCCACTATGAGTCAGCCTCCTTATATTAGAGAAAACATTCAGCATTTTTTTTGATTGGCTAACTTCACTTAGCATTATCTTCTCCAATGCCATCCATTTACCTGAAAATGCCATGATTTTATTCTCTTTTATTGCTGAGTAAAATTCCATTGTGTATATATGCCACATTTTTTTAATCCATTTATCCACTGAAGGACATCTATTTTGGCTCCACAGTTTAACTATTGTGAATTGTGCTTCTATAAACATTGATGTGGCTGTGTCCCTGTAGTATGCTGTTTTTAAGTCTTTGGGGTATAGACTGAGAAGAGGGATAACTGGGTCAAATGGTTGCTCCATTCTCAGATTTCCAAGGAATCTCCATACTGCTTTCCATATTGGCTGCCCCAATTTGCAGTTCCACCAGCAATGTATGAGTGTACCTTTTTTCCCACATCCTCATGAACATAAATAAGGTAATTTATTATGACATCAAAGAATGAATAATAGGTATTACAAGCTCATAGAGAAGGCCATAATATGCACATTTTCATGTGGTGAACAGGAGATATTTAAAAAACATGCCTCAGACACAAAAGTGATTCATGGGTTTAAATGTTAAAAAAAAAACCTTAATGGCTTATTTTCTCAGGGTTAGCAGTGGAACCCAGTGCTTCATGAAGGATAAGCAAGCACTCTACCACCGTGATACACTCCTAGCTCTTGGGTTGAAATTTACTTGGGGAATAAGAACCATAGAGTTATTTTGGTGAAATAATAATTCTAGCAATTGTAAAGGGTGACATGACTAAAAACACCTCAATAGAAATGCTACAACTATAAAATGCTCCTACTTTTCTTTCCAGAAACATTTTTTTCAACATCCACATGAATATGAATTAACGTGTCAATGTTATTGATGTAAAAATACCTTTTTTCCCCAGGCTTGCATTGAGATTTCAGCAAACACCTTTCTATTTTTGCCTCCAGACTTCCACTTGTGGGCACCAAGCCTAAGCTCACCGACCTCCCCATCACCCACTTGCCTCAAACACACATCCTCAAGCTCCTCCACAAAGGACTTCTGATAGTGACAAACATTTGGGAAATGAGGGATATTCCAAGTGACTTCAAATGCAAGGTACTTATCTTTCTGTAAAAGCTAATAAGAGGATGCTCCATCTGCACCATCTGCATCCTGAGTGTGTTTCAGGAAGTCACCATCAACCCCAGTGGCTCTGGAAAGGACAACTTTACATTTAAACCCACATATCCCATCCTAGGTTATTCCTCACTTTATGGGTCCTCACCATGTCCACCTACAGCAACCATTTTTTTGTTCTGTGGCCACAACAAATAAGACCCAGCCTGGTCATCTCTTCATCACTAAACACTGTTCTTTCTGCCCATTAGTTACATATACAGGGGGACTCTTATTCACCCTGATGGCATGCAGAATTATCTTCATTGTATGCCTCATGGTTCTTTCAATTGGATACATGGTGATTTTCTTGTATAGAAATAAAGAGTTGTCCATGTCTCTTCATAGTTTCAGGTTCTCCCCAAGCAGCTCCCCAGAACAAAAGGTCACTCACACTATTCTGAAGCTGATCTGCTGCTTTGCCATCCTGTACTCTGTAGACTTTATGCTTTCACTGGCCATAGATATGACATGGAGAAATGACCCCATCCTGGTGTGTCTCCAGATGCTTGTGGCCACTGGCTACAAGCAATTGATAATTAGTGTTGACACTCAAAAAAATGATTTAAACCATATGGGGTAAGAAACATCAGTTTGTGAGAAAACTTATCTAAATCATTTTTCTGCTGCAATCTGGCTGGGCACAATTCACGAGCCACTTGTCAAGCAGGAACGAACTTTATTTTTAGAATGCACGCTATACCACACCGAGCTCTGAATTCCCTCAGAGCCCAACTGCCACCACCGGCTTCCGGGAGCCTCTCAACCCCCTCCCTTCTGGCTCTTGAGGCCGATTGGCTGGGTTGCATGGGCCAAGCCAAAAGTGTCCCCCAATGAGCAGCTCCAGTGGTCTGAAAGGGCGGGGAAACAGCCCAATGAGCGTCACCGCAGAGGAACCAATCAGCTGGAAGTTTGCTTGGGCTGCTTCAGCTGTGGCTCTCAACATTTTTCTACTCTAATTAGAACAATTCTACCTACTTTGCCAATTTTGATCTATGAAAGAAATTGTTAGTTTTAGGGTTTCTGTGATTGGGATTGGGGTCTCTGATAAACTTCATGATTATGGCATGTTTGCTTGCTAGGAAGTTTCTGTGCAAAGGCACAGAATGCCTGGCTGCTAGGAAGTTTCTGTGTAAAGATGCAGAATGCTTGGATGCTGGGAAACATTTGTGTAAAGACATGGGATGCCTGGCCACTGTAGCAATGTCCTTTGCAAGGAAGCTCTGTGAATCTTATCAGCCTTGACCTTGATTTTAGGCATATAACTCCTAGGAATAAAGAAACTTGCCTACTAGATAACTACAGTGTTTCACCAAGTTTCAGTGCTAGTGGATGTGCCTGCTTAATGGTAACTTTAGTCAATGGACTTTCTGAAGAGCTACACAAAGCTCCTGACATTGCATATGGTAACTGTGAATGTAACTGCAGAATAAGGAATCTTAATGATAGTCTATACAGTAATGTAGTTATGGTACTAATGACTAATTTAATCCATTGGTATACAATAAACATGACCACTTGGACAAGCAACCACTTTTTTCCTGCCTCTGCATCTTATCTCTATGTCTCTTTTATTAATTTTCCTTACAATTAGTTTGAAAATATTCTGTCACAACACAGTAACTATTGGGCTAGAAAGAACCTTCTGGATAATTTTGTATTATATTTATGTCAAGGTCTTCATTTGCATGCTTATGAATTCTTCACTTACTTTGTTTTTTTTTTTTTATCTCACATCTTTATTCTAAGATTAGATTCGTCCTTTGTGCATTACATTTTTTGACAATAGTTTCACTGAAGTTCTATTACAGGTAGATTGTCGTTTTTTTGTCTAAAAATGTTAATATTGTACTCTTTGTTAAAAAATTATTATAGTCATACATTTAGTCATTATTTAGTCATACATGGTGTTAGTCACTTGCAGTCCACAATGCTTGGGACTTTACGGTAAGTTGATGGCAACTTTGAGGCCCAAAAAAAGAAGCTTAGTGAGACTCAAAAAAAAAAAAAACACTATAAAGGGCTGGGGAATCAAGCTTAGTAGTAGACTGTCTCAATTCAACTCACTATACCAAAAATAAACAAAAATGTAAACTCAAAACTCCATGTAATAGGGTGGAAAAAGTAAAAAACAAAACAAGGAAAATAACAACTATACAAGATATAAATTGAAATTCTCATACATTTCTGGGAAGCTTGACTTTTAATTGACAGATGTGGGCTTTTTTATTTGAGACTTTGTAGCCAGTTTTACATAAAAGAGTGAAAACCAATTGTGTCCCCTTCATGCAATCTTTTCAGTTTTCCCCAGCCAACAGTAGATATCTACATATTGGAGCAATGTGTATCAACATCAGAGACCAGCATCACATCATTTTGTAGGAAAGACTCTCAAATCAGAAGCCAGCACAGTTCTGAAGATTTTTGGTGAATTTTTGAAGCTCTGTGGCAGCCTTGTTCAGGAAAACTGGACTTCAGTTGAGGGCATTCATACTCCTAGTGGTCCCCTTGGTGGTAGTAGACATATTGACTTCGTCTCAGCCTTGTCCCTGGATAAGGTGGTCCTTCCATATAGATATTACTTTGGCCCTGCATCTGGCCCCAATTTTGATATTTGTTTTGATTTTGTCCTTGTGGGAACATCCTTTGGGTGACTTATGTGTTTGTAGCAAGGGTAGTTGAAAGAATATTCATTCTCTTCTTCACTGTTTGGTCTGCTTCTAACTGAGCCTTTTGGTTCCTGTTAATAAAAAATGTGGTGGCCACCTCAAGTAGCTAAGTGGCATTCATTTCAGCAAAGTCCATCAAAGTTTTTCTAGTTCTAGGTCAATGTTCCCCTGGCTTGTTTCACCTTCTTGTTTTCTCGTGCTTCAGGATCAAAGAAAGTGAAGAATTGGAAGATCTGGCATAGTCATTTATAGCTGGGGCTTTACTGCAGCTTTTGGAATACTTTTGATATCTTCTTCATGTTTAAGGCTCTCATTCTCCCCCACTTTTTAGGCCACATATGAAGGCCTCTTGATATCTCTTTGTCTTTGGGAGGTCTTTCTTTTTGTTGGGGGTCCCACCCTGGGTCTGTGTTGGGGAACTGGGCCTGGGCATTGGCTTTAATGTTGCTTGGTACATACAGAGCATGTTTCTCTAGTAATTTTCAAGCTGCTTTGGTCATTTTTCTACATTCCTCCATCAACCCATGTGGGTTGGTGGGTCTGGGATATGGATCACATCAGATCAGTCACAATCTGGGTTTTCTCCATGTAGGAGGGAGTATGATTTTTTCAGTTCAAGAGGTCAGTGGTGGTTAAAGGTTGGCACACAAAAATGTATTTTTCCCATTGGATATTTCCCACCTTGTTATTACAAACAGGTTCTCAAGTCTCTCATCTGGGTAATGGCTCTCATCTTGGGACAAGTTCCTGCCTTGGCCTTGGGGTTGGGGGTAGAAGGGTCTTTGGCTCTTTGGAAGACTCTGGCACTGATGACATCTGGGAGGAAGGAGCAGCTGATACTGAGGGGCAACCATCTGCTGGCTGTCAGTGATCTTGGCATATGGATTTCCAGTTTTCCCAACACCATTTGTTGAAGATGCTATCCTTTCTCCATTGCATGTTTTTAGCTCCTTTATCAAATATAAGATAGTTGTAGCTTTGTGGATTAGTCTCTGTGTCCTCTATTCTGTACCATTGGTCCACCTGCCTGTTCTGGTACCAGTACCATGCTGTTTTTATTACTATTGCTCTGTAATATAGTTTGAAATATGGTATCGCTATACCACCTGATTCACACTTCCTGCTTAGAATTGTTTTTGCTATTCTGGGTCTTTTATTTTTCCATATGAATTTCATGATTGCTTTATCTATTTCTACAAGAAATGCCGTTGGGATTTTGATTGGCATTGCATTGAACCTATAGAGAACTTTTGGTAATATCGCCATTTTGATGATGTTAGTTCTGCCTATTCATGAACAAGGTATATTTTTCCATCTTCTAAGATCCTCTTCTATTTCTTTCTTTAGGGTTCTGTAGTTTTCATTGTATAGGTCTTTCACCTCTTTTGTTAGGTTGATTCCCAAGTATATTTTTTTTTGAGGATATTGTGAATGGAGTGTTTTTCCTCATTTCCATTTCAGAAGTTTTGTCGCTGATATACAGACATCCCTTTGATTTATGTGTGTTGATTTTATATCCTGCCACTTTGCTGAATTCATTTATTAGTTCTAGTAGTTTTTTTGTAGACCCTTTTGGGTCTTCTAGGTATAGAATCATGTCATCTGCAAATAGTGATAATTTAAGTTCTTCTTTTCCTATTTTTATGCCTTTAATTTTTTTCGTCTGTCTAATTGCTCTGGCCAGTGTTTCGAGAACTATATTGAACAGAAGTGGTGATAGGGGGCATCCCTGTCTTGTTCCAGATTTTAGAGGGAATGCCTTCAATTTTTCTCCATTCAGAATGATGCTAGCCTGAGGCTTAGCATAGATAGCTTTTACCATGTCGAGGTAAGTTCCTGTTATCCCTAGTTTTTCTAATGTTTTGAACATAAAGGGATGCTGTACTTTGTCCAATGCTTTTTCTGCATCTATCGAGATGATCATATGGTTCTTATCTTTAAGTCTAGTGATGTGGTGAATAACATTTATTGATTTCCGTATATTGAACCATCCTTGCATCCCAGGGATGAATCCTACTTGATCATGGTGCACAATTTTTTTGATGTGCCTTTGTATCCGATTTGCCAGAATTTTATTGAGGATTTTTGCATCTAGGTTCATTAGAGATATTGGTCTGTAGTTTTCTTTCTTTGAGGTGTCTTTGTCTGGTTTCGGAATCAGGGTGATGTTGGCCTCATAGAATGAATTTGGAAGAGCTCCCTCTTTTTCTATTTCCTGAAATAACTTGAAAAGTATTGGTATTAATTCTTCTTTAAAGGTTTTGTAAAACTCCGCTGTATACCCATCTGGTCCTGGGCTTTTCTTGGTTGGAAGTCTTTTGATTGCTTCTTCTATTTCATCTATTGATATTGGTCTGTTTAAGTTGTGAGTTTCCTCCTGACTCAGTCTGGGCAAATCATATGACTTAAGGAATTTATCGATGTCTTCACTATCTTCTATTTTATTGGAATTTAGTTTTTCAAAATAATTTCTAATTGTTTTCTGTATTTCTGAAGCGTCTGTTGTAATATTGCCATTTTCATCCCGTATGTTAGTAATTTGAGTTCTCTCTCTTCTTCTCTTCGTTAGTATGGCTAGGGGTCTGTCAATCTAATTTATTTTTTCAAAGAACCAACTTTTTGTTTTGTTAATTTTTTCAATAGTTTCTTTTGTTTCAATTTCATTGATTTCTGCTCTGATTTTAATTAATTCTTGCCTTCTGCTACATTTGCTATTGTTTTGCTCTTCCTTTTCTAGGGCTTTGAGATGAAGTGTGAGTTCATTTATTTGTTGGTTTTTCCTTTTTTTGAGGAATGACCTCCAGGCGATGAATTTCCCTCTTAAAACTGCTTTCATTGTGTCCCATAGATTCCGATATGTTGTGTCTGTATTTTCATTTATCTCTAAGAATTTTTTGATTTCCTCCTTTATGTCTTCTGTAACCCATTGATCATTCAGTAACGTATTGTTCATTGTCCATGTGATGTAGGATTTTTCCTTCCTTCTTTTATCATTGATTTCCAGTTTCATTCCATTATGATATGATAAAGTGCATGGTATTATCTCAACCCCTTTATATTTACTGAGGGTTGCCCTATGGCATAATATATGGTCTATTTTTGAGAAGGATCCATGTGCTGCTGAGAAAAAAGTATATCCACTTGATGATGGTTGATATATTCTATATATGTCAGTTAAGTCTAGGTTATTGATTGTGATATTGAGTTCTATAGTTTCTTTATTCAACTTTTGTTTGGAGGATCTGTCCAATGGTGAGAGAGGTGTGTTGAAGTCACCCATGATTATTGTGTTGTGGTCTATTTGATTCTTGAACTTGAGGAGAGTTTGTTTTATGAACGTCGCAGCGCCATTATTTGGTGCATAAATATTGATAATTGTTATGTCTTGTTGGTGAATGGTTCCTTTTAACAGTATATAATGTCCTTCCTTATCCCTTTTGATTAACTTAGTCTTGAAGTCAATTTTATTCGATATGAGAATGGCCACCCCTGCTTGCTTACGAGGAGCGTGTGCGTGGTATATTTTTTCCCAACCTTTTACCTTGAGCCTGTGTATGTCTTTTCCAATCAGATGTGTCTCCTGGAGGCAGCATATTGTTGGATTTGTTTTTTTAATCCATGTTACCAGCCTATGTCGCTTTATTGGAGAGTTTAAGCCATTAACGTTTAGAGTTACTATTGATATATGGTTTGTACTTCCTGCCATGTTTGATTATTTATCTCTTCTTTTTTCCCTAATTTAGTTTGTTTCTCCATGATTAGCTTTCCCCCCGTCCTCTGTCTTTACCGAGGCACTTCCCGCTGATGGTTTTGGTTATCGTTTTCCATTTCTTCCTCGTGTAGAGTTTTGCTCAAGACGCTTTGCAATGCTGGTTTTCTGGCTACAAATTCTTTTAGCTTTTGGTTATCATGAAAGATTTTTATTTCGTTGTCGTATCTGAAGCTTAATTTTGCTGGATACAGAATTCTTGGTTGGCATCCATTGTCTTTCAGTGTTTGAAATACGTTGTTCCAGGATCTTCTCGCTTTCAGCGTCTGTGATGAAAAATCCGTTGTCAACCTTATTGGTTTCCCCCTAAATGTAATCTGCCTCTTTTCTCTTGTAGCTTTTAATATTTTCTCTTTGTTCTGTATATTGGATAGCTTCATAACAATGTGTCTTGGCGTTGGTCTACTGTGATTTTGTGTGCTCGGTGTCCTGTATGCATCTACAATTTGTATATCTGTCTCCTTTTTTATTTCTGGAAAGTTTTCTGTAATTATTTCCTTCAGCAAGTTACTCATTCCCTTGGCATGAATCTCTGTGCCTTCCTCTATCCCGATGACTCATAAGTTTGGTTTTTTTAAATTATCCCAAATCTCTTGGATGTTTTTCTCGTGATTTTTTACCAGTCTATCTGAGTTGGCTAGACTCTTTTCAAGATGATATATTTTGTCTTCATTATCTGACGTTCTGGCTTCTACTTGCTCCACTCTGTTAGTGATACTCTCGATTGAGTTTTTAATTTGGTTTATTGTTTCCTTCATTTCTAGAATTATTGTTTGATTTTTTTTTATAATCTCTATCTCCTGATAAAGATGCTTAACTTCTTCTTTTATCTGTTTATGTAATTCATTTTCAATGTGATCTTTAAGGTTCCTTTCCATCTGTCTAAGGTGTTCCTTGAGTTCTTTATATGGCCATTTTTCTGATGACTCCAGGTCCTCCTGAATATTTAGGCTGTCTTTCATTGTTTGTACTCCTTTTCTTCCTTGCTTTTTTATGCTCATGATACTTCTTGTTCTGTTTGACTGTTGAGTTACTGTTTACTCTTATAAATTTATTTGATGCTTGGGAGGAGAGGTATTAGAAGGGAAGGGAAGAAGTGACTAAAGAGAGTGAGTGTAGGCAGGTGGAATTCAAGAGAGGGGGAATAAGAAAATTGAAAAGAAATGAAAAGACAAAAGAAAAAAAGTGAAAAGAAAGAAAGAAAAACGAAAAAATAAAAATTTAAAACAAACAAAAAAAATTATAATGATAATAAAAAAATGGAAATTGAAGTTTAAATAATAATAATAATAATAATAGAATAAAAAGAATTAAAAAAAATGAAACCATTAATAAGAAAGTTAAAGAACAACAACAACATCAACTACAAAAAGTGAGAATAAAAAAAATACTAATAATAATCATTAAAATAATAATAATAATAATAATAATAATAATAATAAATGCAGTCATAGAGCTCGATTAACTTCTCTTCCAGTAGGTGGAGCTATGCCCACTGGGCCAGGCTTCTCCTCGTGATAGGTGGGAACCAATCACTGTGCCTCAGCTCTTCTTCCCAGACTGTGGGAGTCTCCAGTCCTGAGTGCCTAGGTCCTTCTCTTGTGGTTCCTCAATCCAGGCCCTACTCACCTGTGACACTTACCACATTACTGGCTACACGCTGGGTCTGCTGCTCCTGGGAGCCCTGTTTTCACGGATGCCTGGGCACACCCTTTCTGTTTGCCTCCCTCGGACCCTAAGTTTGTAGGGCTTGGGGCTGAGGACCCCCAGCGAATTTGTTTGCCCTCAGGTAGCAACTCCCCTGGTAGCTGGTGCAAGGGACCTCTGTTGTCAGCCCTGGTGGGAGCGATAGCCGGGGGTTCTGCGCCGCTATCCCACGTCACTCCTGATTCCCTGGGTCTGGCTATGGTGCTCAGTTGCCTTTTACCCCTGTGAGATCAGGTGGGCCGACTAGTTATTTCAGCAGGATCATTAGTGCTGACTCACAAGAAGCAGGCGATCCGGGGCTTAAATGCAGCAGATTCGTGCTCAGTGTGTGTTTTCTGAGCGGCCCAAAGTGTACGCCCTAGCTCCACGTCAGCTCAGCATTGCCTAGTGATCCTGAGCAAATAGGCTTTAGATAATTTACAGCTCCCTATGCCCACACAGTTGAAGAGGTCAGAGACTTGATCTCTCCGCACCTGCCGCCATGTTAGACCTCCTCAATGATATTCATGTTACCCTTACAGTTTCCTGGCATAAGCAAGATCTTGGGGTTATACAAACTGCTGCTTCTGTTTCCAGTCCAGTTTTCTAGAACTGAAACCCTGCTGCCGTCGCCTCCACCTCTGGTCCGCGCTCTTGGGCACTGCGCTTGTCCGCGACCTTAGCAGCACCGCCGCGGAGGGCCCAAGCGGCTGGTGCCGTGGAGGGCCCAAGCGGCTGCCGCCACGCCTCTCCAGCCCCGTCCTCCGGAGCATGGGTCCCCTCGCAGGGGGATGCCGAACGACCCCAGAGCAGGCTCTGCCCCAAGGTGCAGCAGGGAACAGGCGACCGAGGCACTTGAGGCCGTGGTCCAGCCTTCGGAGGACAGGGCTCGGCACGCAGCCCAGTTCCAGTCTCTAGATGCGGCAGCTGGACTGTGTAGACAAGGCCATCAAGACAGCATGCAGAAAGCAAATGGCGGCTCCCGTGGAGTGGATTTTCGGCCCCGAAACTACAGCCCCGCCAACAATTCCAATCCACTAACTCTCCCTGTATAGATAATATTCAAAAAAAAAAAAAAGGGCGGGGTGTACTGAGCTTTCTTTGCCTCAGGTACTTACAATCCACTGCTGATTACCCATTCAGCTTCTCTGCCGGAGCGAAGTGAAAGAGGAAGCAGATGGGCGCAAAGCGCCCGCGGCTCTGAGCAGGAAAGCGTCCGGGAGCCAAGCGTCTCTTTTTCAATCTCTTTGTTTTTTCTGCTGCTTGGCCGGGTGGTCCACTACAGATTAATGGTGAAAGGAGCTCTAACAAGCTGGGCGAAGTCTCGATTAAAGCCGCTGTTCTGAGCACCAGGCTCAGCACTTCAGCAACCCCCTTACGCAGCGGCCATCTTCTTCTACATAATTTTTTTAGCCATCATTGCCAGAATTTCTATCTTCATCCCAGTGCCGGTGAAGACAAAGATAAAACCAAACTACAGCTTCTGCAATAGCTATCACAACAAACTGTATAAACTGATGCATCAATGAATAATGTAACTCAACAAGTGATGCTCAATCAAGGAGTCGATTTACTTTGGGAGGAAATGGACATATTAATAGATTCCTCTGCTTTGAACTACTTGCAGAACTTGCCTGGATTATGTATCACTTGTATGCATTGTGAACTATCTGTTGGTGCAGCAAATAGTGATAGTGCCGGGGTATCTTTGCCGATGGTGTCATCGGTGGTACAATTTTTCCAAAAGGAGCCGTCAATCGGCTTGGTGTTGTGGCATTTTGTGTCCTCCCCTTCTGCTTGTAGCAGATTGTTTATGGTGTTTGTATCCACAAGTGTGGCTAAAAATGCTGGGCCGGTAGTCAATGACAGGTAAGATCCAATTGCAATGGTACCAACCCAAGACAGGAGACTGACACCTTGAGGTCAGCTCATCTGATGACGGGTAAGGACTATATGTAGTATTGGACAACCTAAGACAGGCACCGTCCCTAAGCCACATACTTGTTTAATTAAACAGAAGAGGGGAGATGTTGAGAGCCACAACCAGGTCGGGATGGCGCCTGGCATTTTGCCAGAAGGAGTGGTTGAGAAGTAACGCCAGCATATTCAGTTGTATATATAAACCTCTGCTGTCCAGCAGTGGGGCAGCTCCTGCTACCTCGAGTGCCTGCTACTTTTGAGTTCTTGCGGAGTTCCCGTTGAGTTCCCATTGAGTTCTCATGGAGTTCCCATGGAGTTCCCGTTGGTTCTCGTTGGTTTTCTGAGGAGTTGGGGAGTGTTCTGGTGGGGTTCTGGCAATAAAGTAGTTCCTGTTTGAACCTACAAGTGCCTCGTGGCAGCTCGGTTATTTTGTGCCCAGCCAGACTGCAGCAACATGAAAAAAATAAATTTTATACTCTGTGAAAGAGAACAAAAAGAAAAGCTATAGACTGAGATAAATTATTTACAATATGCAATTCTCTTGTGCAGAAACCTCTTGTGTAGATGCATACCAAATAACTAAGGCAGACAAGGCCATTGAGGAGGTGAAGGTAACTCCCTGTTCCTTAAGTGTGGGCCCTGTAAAATGACTTCCTCCAGAAAACACAGACAATGTGGACATGCAGAGAATAGTAACTCCACAGAGAGAAACTTGAAAGGTACTACCTCAGCCAGGTGAGCACAGTTAGTACTAACATGACATTCACCTTGAGGGTCTGAAATGACAGAGCATTGTCCACCTCTGTGACCTGCTTCCCCCAGATTCACAGCCCTAGGCTAAATATGAGAAAAACAAGGAAACATGAAAGGCACTCCCCCAGCCAGCTGAGCACCCTCAGTACTAAAATAACATTCACCTTGAGGGCTTGAGATGACAGAGCAACTCACTACCTCTGTGACTGCTTCCCCCAGACACATGGCGCAAGTCTAAATGTGAGGGAAAACAAGTAAACCCCAAAGTAGAACAATCTAAAAAATACCTGACCATTTGCTTACATCAGGACGACAGTCGTGATCACAGGTCTTGGTCAGTAACACAGCTTCTAACTTTAAACCAACTATTACACATGCAAGAGCTGCATGGTGAGGTGGTCAGATGGCTGCTCTGGTCCCCCTGAGAGCAGGATCTCCCTGCACTAGGTGCTCACAGGGCTTTAGCATCACCCAGTGGGAAACTGCCCTGTGCTGGGCTATCTCTGCTCTGTAGTCTCACTCAGTCTGACAGGTCCTCCCCATGGTGCCGAGGTCACTGGAACAAGGAAGTTCAGAGAAACTGTCACCCCAAGAGGAGTCTACAGAGACATGTTGACTGGATATCATTTGGGGTCCTGGATGGGGCCCTGAAACAGGAAGAGGCAGAACTGAGAATCCAAAGGAAATACAACTTCAGTTAATTATAGCATACTAGTATTTATTCTTCATGACAAATAGTCTAAGATGTTAATATATCTGAGATAGTGCACATAAGTCATCACAAGGGAAAAAACAGATTGAGGCTTTCTTTGAAATTTTTGTATAAAGATACTCAAATAAAACTTTAACTGTAGCTTCATTTTCGGGCTGGGGTTGTGGCTCCGTGGTAGAGAGCTCACCTAGTATGCACAAGGCATTGGGTTCAATCCTCAGCACCACATAAATGTATAATAAAGATATTGTGTCCACCTAAAACTAAAAAGTAAATAAATAAACATGGCTACATTTTCAGAAACACCTGTTTTTTTAATTATTTGTATAGTTAATTACTGGTAAATGACACTATTAGCTAGTTCTGTATTTTATTATGAACACAAAATTTATTATAACACAAAAATTAAATAACTCAAGCTAATATTTAATTCAAGATAAGTGCCTCTGTTATGTTCTGTGTTGAAGTAACAACACATGTAAACTTGTCACTAGGTACTTCTAAAAACTTGATCACTTTAGACTAGAGGAAAAAATGAGATTCTATTTCAACTCATGGCTGAATTTTATCAGAAGAGCTGCTTTGAGCACAATTCACAATAGCTATAATGTGGAACCAACCTAGATGCCCTTCAATAGATGAATGGATTTTAAAAATGTGGCATTTATACACAATGGAACATTACTCAGCACTAAAAAATAATAAAATCATGGCATTTGCAGGCAAATGGATGGCATTAGAGCAGATTATGCTAAGTGAAGTTAGCCTATCCCTAAAAAAAATGCCAAATGTCTTCTCTGATATAAGGGGGTGACTCAAAATGGGATAGGGAGGAAGAGCATGAGAAGAAGACTACCACTAAATAGAGAAGAGAGGTGGGAGGGAAAAAGAGGGAGAGGGGAGTTGCACAGAAGATGGAAGGAGAACCTCATTGTTATACAGAATACATATATGATGTTGTAATGAGAAAAAGAAAAAAAAAGTGTGTCACATTAGATTGGATAGAGAGAAAGGATGGGAGAGGAGGGGAGGAGTAGGGAGGATAGGAAGCACAGCAGAATAGACTAGACAATATGATTGATGTATGTACACTCCATGTATGTATTATATGTCAAAATGCATTCTACTATCATGGATGACTAAAAAATAAATAAAAATTAAAATAATCCAAAATAAATAAGTAAATAAATGAATGAATAAGAGCTGCTTTGTAAAAATACATGTTCCAATGGCAAATTGACTCACTTCGACTTTGGATTAGTTATCCCAAAGAATCCTTGTCTCTATTTTGTTTCTATGCAGACACTTTAGCAGTAATAAAATAAAACATTTACCCTGAACAAATAGTCGAAGAAAAGAAAAAGGTAACAGCACTGGCAATGATGATGAGTGACAGCTTCTGGGCTTTAGAGTTTAAAGGGACACCAGTGTCCATCTTCAAGATGCTCTGCAAGAAGTGGTGAGCCCAGAGAAGTGCAGCTGGCAGTCAGCCCAAGAGTGCCTTTACATGCTTCTGTGTTACGGGAAAACATGCTACTTTCTAAAAACCATAAGGAACTATCAGATGCCCAAACTCTTAAATGAAAACAAAAAGGTAAACAAGACTGGAAACCAATCTGCCTTGTGAGCAGAAGCGTTTAAAAAGACACCAAGGTTCATTTCCTCCATGACATTCTGAAGGAAATGGTGAGTCATTAGGAGCACAGGTGGCAGCTCCAACCATGCCTGATCTGAGATGCTGCTGCATTATGAAAAAACACTCTACTCTTTAGAAATCACAACGAATTATTAGATGTCCAGACTCTTGAATGTTTCAAATTCAGTAGAACTTCTATATAATTTTATTATCACTCTAGCTAGTCATGAAGCTAATCACAACTAAAGGATCTATGCTGTCAATGCAGCTCAGGGGGAGAGTGTTTGCCTGACATTCAGGAGGCCCTGGGTTCAATCCCCAGCACCATAAAAGAAAAAAAAATAATTTGTATCTTATTTGTATAATCAAATAGGAAATGAATAATCACTGCTTCCAGGAAAATATGTTGGACCTGAAACACCACTGAGACTATCAGAATCAAAATACTCTTGCTGTGAATTGCATAACTAGACTATCATGAACAGTGGGGACACATCATAAAGCATGTTCATATTAAGCATACCATTGAAAAAACAGAAAGGCTTTATTGACTGTTGAGAAGAAAAATGGACATAATATAGCTTATGAAATTATTAACACATTGGAAACATGTAATACTGGTATCAAAATCCTCCAGGACATGCCAGGCACTTTGACACATGCCTGTCATCCCAGTTACTTGGGAGGCTAAGGCAAGAGGATCATAAATTTGAGGCTCACCTGGGCAATATAGCAAGACCCTTCTCAAAATTAAATTTTAAAAAGGGCTGGGGATGTATGTAGCTAAGTGCTTGCCAAGCACATACAAGGCCCTGAGTTCAACACCCAGTGTGAAAAAAAAAATTCTCCAGGCCAGACATATGATCATAGACAACCATAGCAGGAGTAAAACAGGGAAGAAGCCATTATATCAACCTCCCAAAAATAATTAAAGTAAACCTGCACTTTGTTCAGCTCACAATACTAACATATCTAACCTCTGCTTCTACTAATTCAAATATAACGTTTTAAATATGATAAAAAGTATATATACTTTTCTAATGAATCCAACAGATATGAGATAAACTCAACTCTGTTCTAAAAGCCAACTTGTAAGCACATAGGGGCACAAACATTAGGATAAAATGTAATTATGGCACTTCATATGAAATAATTCTAAGTATTAATAAACATATAGTCTCAAAAGAAGAAATTCAAATTTTTGAACTCAAAACACAATGGCATATTTTTAAATGATATTTTGAACTGTTATAAAACACTAACAGAGTTATCTAACAAGAATTCCTGGCAACATATAAAGCATCATGCTCATCAGAATACCCAATCCCTTGCTTGAAATGAACAAGAGAACTAACTTTTTATAAATGTAAAACTTTAGGGGCTGGGAATGTGACTCAGTGGTAGTGTGCTTTCCTAGCATGTGTGAGGTACTGGGTTCAAATCTCAGCACCACATAAAAATAAATAAACAAAAAATGTAGAACTTTAATAAGACATAGAGATATGCTTTCTAAATTGAAAAGTAGAAAAGAAAATGTTTTAAAAAGTTTATTTTTAGTAAATATTTCTTAATTACAAAAACCAGCTATTGACTTGTCTCTTATACATTGTAATGATTAGAGTCCAGAGGAAATTTCATTTGTAGTGGTTTTAAGTATCATTCAATATAATAGTTGACATTGAAATTTCTTCTTAGAATAATTTCATCTAAATCTGGAAGAGGTATTGTGGTGTATGCGTATATGTGTAAATACATGATGTTTTTTAACATACCTCTGGATACCTCTGATGCTTGAGTCCTGTCAAAGCATTGTGTGTGTGTGTTATGTGGTGCTGGGTAGAAACCCAGGGCCTTTCAACTGCTAAGCAATTGCTGTCACTGAGCTGTATACCCAGTCCCCAAAGACATCTTAATAAGCAGAAAATAATTAAAATCAGTTAAGATTGTCATGAGAATTTTCAAACAAGACAATTCTCTTAATGAAAAACCAAGAAAGCTAAAAATATATTTTTAAAATATTGCTGATGGACAGGGCTGGGATTGTAGCTCAGCAGTAGAGCGCTCACCTAGTATGGGCAATGCCCTGGGTTTGATCCTCAGCACCACATAAAAATAAGTAAATAAAATAAAGGCATTGTGTCCACCTACACCTAAAAAATAAATATTAAAAAATATATTGCTGATGGAAAACAGCAGAAGTTCACAGTATTAAGAATTCTGTAGAAAACTAAAAAGAGAAGAAATTAAAAATTGAATACAAGAAATCTACTGCACATAACTGGAAACCTGGAAGACACAGGGCATTTCCTAGTAAATACAGACATTGCAAAACAATCAAAATAAGAAAACTCAATCAATCAATTAGCATAGAAAAGTTTGGACTGGTGCTTAGAGATCTCCTACTGGAAAAGAACTTTGGGTCATTGGGGCTTACAGCTGAGCATTACCGGACCTTTAACAAATTCTGATTTTATTTCAAATTTTTATGATCTAGACAGAAGAGGTGACTTTCCTAAATTTAATTTATGATCCATCAAAGCTTGATATAGTCAAGATATTTAATCCAATGTAGAATGTCAGTATTTATACAATAGTCTATTTTGTGTCCCACTGCAAATGTACTGTCAATTAGTGCTGTGGCTGCGAGAATGGATGTGGAGAAGGGTGGGGCCTGGAAACAGGGCAGAGTCTGGAAGAGGGCCAGGGTCTGTATGGGGCAGGGGTCAGAAGAAACACAGCCTGGAGTAGGGGTGGGAGCAGGGGCAGGTTCGGGGCAGAGCCTGTGGAGGATGTGGTCTGGAGGATGGGGTGGGGTCAGGAGAAGGGAGGCAGGGCCTGGAGGAGGGGTCTGGAGGAGGGTGGAAGCCAACAGGACCATAAGTGGTGAGGAATAGTGGCCTTCCTGGTCACT